>NC_045696.1:94007854-94318047 GCF_009834535.1 Camelus ferus
CTTTTCCACTCTCTAAGCGCTAATCTTTTTCTCAGCCAGTGACAGTATCTCCCACCCTACTGAGAAGAGTGAGGCAAGTGATGTGAACTCCATTAACTTCCTTCAAGTTTACACCTGGAGTTTTACATTTGTTCAAGTCTCTGTATTTAGTAACTGTCTCTTCTTTTTTCTAGTTTTTAAATGTCCCCTCTTTTTCAAGGTACCCTTGATGCCACAACCTCCTGTCTTAGGAATCAGCTCTTTAATTATCCATTTCTTTCTCACACATTCAATGCCTCTTCCTCTTCTGACTACTTTCCTTCTGGGGAGAAACATTTTCCTATCTCTCTTGTGCTGAAAATATCTTGTTCCTTATTTGTTATTACAATATACTTATATTCCTATTTCACCTTGCAGCTTCTTGTAGAAGAAATCTACGTATTTTCAATCCACAGTTTAGATATTTAAAGTTTTAAAGTGGGAAAGAAAAAATGTATCATTTCAAAAGAAAAGAAAATCATGCAGAAGAGGAGATACAGCAACTCTTAGTGCACTTCAGCCAAAGATAAAGACAGTGGAACCAGTTTCCAGTGGTTCTCGGTGGATGAGGAGGTGGAGATGTGGACAGAGTGGATACACTGCATCTGCACAGAGTCTATTCTGAAGAAAAAGGAAAAAGTAGACAGGAGACCACAGTCACAGGGGTGAAGACCATACTAAATCTGATACTAAGGAAAATGAGAAATGTATGAAAGTAACATAAACACGAAGAGAAACAGAATAAGGGACACGGGTGCCTGTGTGTGTATATGCCTTTGGGTGTGTGTATGTTTTATAAGGAAGTGATAGATCATATTTTTGGAATTTTGTCAGTTTGAAAGATAAATTATAAATATATACCATATATAGTATATATTAATCTTAAGCCACATGGTCAAATCTGTAAGAACAGTGCATTACTTTACTGCCTTTCAATCAACCTAAACCCTAGCCTGGTTTCTCCATCCTGAAAAGTGGCTGAGAAATGCAGTACCAGTCCTGTTTGTGACTCGGCCCCGTGTCTAGATCACATAGGAATTCAGAGGCTTATGTGGTACGTAGAAAACAAAGGCAGGGTCTTGAATCTCTAGTCTATTGTGGTTGCTACTGATATTCTCATAACCTAAGCACCCATGGACACTTGAAACTCAGCAATCCTACTCTTCGTTGCCATCTGTTTAACAGAACTCCCCTTTGGGCTTGCCACTCACCCTGGGGCTTTGCCAGGGACCAGGATGTAGATGTTCTAGAACTCTCCTTCCAAACTGCCCTTCCTCCCAAATCCATGTCCCACCCCCAACACACACACAAAGGGCCTCCAGGAGAACTAGCGTAATATATCTGATGAGTACAGACCTTCACAAAAGATTCCCTTCGAGCAGTCACTTTTGCTTCCGGCCCTACAAATATTCCCACAGAGTCTGGTTCGGGTGAGAGGACAGGTTAAGAACTGTAACTTGGACTTGGTTTACTCCTGAAGCAGAGTAAAAGCAGAGCATAAACACACAGACAGTGACACAGGTGCAGCTCCTCACGCCTCCTCTGTATCTGACAGACGCACACCCAATCTCTGGAGTCTTAGCAGCCCCTGAAAAGCAAAACATTCTCCAGGTTGGAAGTAGGTGTGCTGCCTTCTATTCTTCCAGCCACATCAGCCCCCAGAAATAACATGTTACCATCAAAGGCAATACTTCAGCCTCTTGAGGAACCACGTAAACCAGATGAGAAATCTGGGTTCCAGGCCTTGGTACTGTTGCTTTGCCAGCACATGGAGTTTCCTTATCTGAGTTTCCCATTTAAGTCTGTTCAGGGACTTTCTGTGGGCAGGCCTGGCAGCGGCCACCAGGCTGAGGGAAGGATGTTAGAAAGAGCCCGTTTACCTTCTTGGAAGGGGAGAAGGAAAAACACAGGAGAAAAACCATTAATACAGCAATAACTTCTGCCAAACATATGTAAATATCTTTTATTGTGTAGAGGGGAGCAAATTAAAGTATGTATGTAAAAAGGTTCTGATAAATGGATCATTGCCTTAGGACACACTTGATTTCTGTTTTTCAAATTATAGTTTCCAAATATCCTGAGTAAGTTTTATGACAAAGAAATAACTTCTATTTAGACAGTTGGATTTGTAGTAGTTTATTTTAATCCTCTACTTTAGGAATTCATTTCTGGGATAATGAGTAAGATAGTGTCTTATTCTGAGTCTGAGATTTGCTCACTGAAAGAGAAATATTGTCAAAAACCATAATTAACTGGCAGTAATTAGCTGGAATTATATAATTACTGGGATATTGGCTGCAATAATTGCTCAATTAATATTGTGTGTTTGCTTTGAAAATAGCAGTTTGAGGAGGTCTCTGTAGCACCTTTACTTGGAATATTTAGGGAAATAATAGAGATCAGTTGCCAAAGTCTAGTATTTATCTATAGGCTAAGCAATTATTTCTAGTTCCTTTTATAAGTAACATAATTCTCTTTATTTATGAGATAACAACATAGTCATCAATAGGAAATGATGGCTTAATGTACCCACCATTCTCAGTAAGGCATGGGTTTTGAGTTTTCCCTCAGTGGCATGGAATGGATCTACACTGAGGAACTGACGTTTCTCCACAGCTTCTCCTGTGACTAAAGGCATGTATCTGTAGTTGGCTGAGTGTTTGGCACAGTGTTGTCCCAGAGAGTTCTTCCAGTGTAAGATGGACCAAACACAGTGATCTGCTGAGCTAACTGGAAGTTAATTTTCCCTTCAATGTAAATCTCCTGAAGGGCAGAGCAGGAAGAATGGAAAAGGGCAATATGTGAAAAGATAATGGCTAATCATTTCTGAAATGTGATGAACTATACAAATTTAGAGTCAAGAATCACAACAAATTCCAAACATACTTTGGATAAATCACGGTAGAAAGACAGCAGTTTAAAAGTAAAAAGATTTTAGAAACAGAGAGAAGGACAGATGCTGCCAAAAAAAATGGCACTTAGACTAATAGCAGACTTCTTAACAATAATAACAGATCCAGAATACGGTGGACTAATTTATTTAAGCTGTTGAGCGAAGATAAACATCAATCTAGAATTAAAACCTATGCTAAATTTTTAAGAATGAAAATAAAGACATTTCAGATATAGCTGAAAAAAATTGTATACTAGGTACTCACTAAAGGAAAACTTAGACGATGTATTTTAGAATATAGTGTTTCTTTTAAGGAGTGAGGAAAATGTTCTAAAATTGATTGTGGTGATGGTTGTACAACTCTGAATATCCGAAAACCCACCGTATCATACATTTAATTATGTACAAGTGTGTGAATTACATGATATGTGTAGAGGGTTGAATAATGTCCCCCCCCCCAAATTCATATCTACCTGGAACCTCAGAATGTGATCTTACTTGGAAGTTGGGTCTTTGCAGATGTAATTAGACAAAGAGCTCAAGATGAAATTATCCCAGATTTTTTTGGGGGGACTGCCATATGTATGTACAAGTATATGAATCATTTGTCACTAAAGCTGATACATATAATGTTCTTGAAGAAGAAAGTAAATTGTCCCAGAAGGAATTCTGAAAAGCAAGAAGGACTGGTGAGCAAGGAACTTGGGAAATATGTAGGTAAATCTGGAAAAAATAATTTGATGGTATAAATACTAGTATTTGATTTGGGTAGTTAAATTAAGGTAGAACAAAATATTTAGCAAAATTACCATGTAAAATGAGGGGGAGTTGATTGGAATTAAAGGTAAAATGTTTGTGTTTGGGAGGAAGTTTAAAATATTGAATGATATAGATGTTAAAATACATTTGCATGTTGAAATCTTAATGTTAACAATTTAAATGAGCATAAGTAGTATACGTAATTTTTGAAACTATATAAAGAAAAAAATGGAATTAAAAAAACTTACAAAAGAAGGAAGGGGGAAAAGAGGCTAGCCTCCCCATTAGAAGACAGATTTTGTCAGGTTGGATTTTAAAAAAAGGGTCTAAGATACGCTGTCTCCAAGAGGTATCTCCAAAGCAAAAAAAACACACAAAAATCAAAGTAAAAAACAGAACCAGTTTTAAGATGACTATTTTGATTTGTACTAATCCCTCTGTTTTTGTGTTATGTTTGAAAATGTCCATAATAAAAAACAAATCAAAGAAAAAGCATGTCACTGGAGGCATGATAGATACTTAAAATATAGTAAGAGTTTTTTTGTGAATAAATCTATGCCACTGAATAAAAAGTCAGACAAAATGAACAATTTCCAAGAAAACATAATTTGGCAAAACTCAATCAAGTATAAGAAAGCTTAGTATGCACATGACTGTTAAAATATTAAAGCAGTAGTTTAAAAATATTCTCACAAAGAAAATACTATACACCTAAACTTTCACCAGTGAGTTCTATCTAGTTTTCATGGAGGAGTGAATTGCAATACTTTAAAAGTGTTCCAGAGAACAGTAAAAGAGTGAACACTATTCAACTCATTTTATGAGGCTAGTAAACTCTGAAGCTAAATCCAGACTAGGATATTATAATGAAAGAAAATTATAGGACGATCTCACTCAAAAACACATATTCATAAACTCCTAAACAAAATAATAGCACCAGCACAGTGAACCCAGCAAAGCAAAAAACAAAGTGTGAAAATACAAAAACATGTTCAAGTTGGATACATTGTAAAAAAATATCCGGTGTTAAAAATTGGGCTCTTGTAGTTTGTAATCTGTTGCCAGAGGCCCTCAAAACTACCAAAACCTTTCTCGTTTCTCGTTTGCAGTTTTGCTGGTAGTCTCTTTGCCGGAATCATGCTTTGTTCTCACTTTCTACCAGGATATGGTAAACACCTTTGGAGAAGAAAATAGCCAGTGGCCATGATCAACATCTCACCTGAGAAGGGTTCCTCTGTCTTTGGAATTTTAATTCATCTAATCCTAATTGTTTCTACAGTTCTTCATTTTAATTGCTTTCTGGTAATAAAGTGAATAAATATATTACAACTTATTTACTCATTTACTTTTCGTGGACATGAGTTGTTTTCAGTACCTGGCTATTATGAATATTGTTACTATGAACATTTGACACATGTCTCCTGCAGCAGGTGAGGAGACATACCCAAGAGGGAATTGCTGAGTAACAGGATATGTTCAACTTGGTAGCCAATGCCAAATGATTTTCCAAATTGTTAACCAATTTATATTCCTATTGGCAGAGGGTAAGAATTTTCATTGTTTTTATTTTGGTTATTCTGGTAAGTACATAGTGAGAACTCTGTGTCTTCAATTTGCGATTCCCTGATTACTAATGAGGTTGAGATTTTTTTTGTTTATTAACGACTGGAGAGTGTCTTTATTGAATTTTCTGTTCAAGTCTCTTGTCTGTTTTCCTGTGGTGGTCATCTCTCTTTCTTAGTGGTTTGGAGAAGTTTTTATGTATTCTGGATATAAGCCCTTGGTTAGAATGATATATTTTCTGTCATTATATGATTTTCATTTTTACTCTTAAATGGTGTTTTGAATTAATAGAAATTCTTCATTTTAATGTAGTCTAATTTATCAATTTTATCCCTTTTATTTATTCCCCTTTCCTTTTTCAATTGGTTAGGTCCAATCAATATAACGTTGGATAGATGCAGTGACAGTGGATATCATTGTCTTGTTCTCAATCTCAAAAGGAAAATATACTTTCAATTCTTCAGGTAAGGAGTCTAGAAGTCACCACTCTATCCTAACAAATAAAAAGCCAATTAAAAAAGCTTAAATATATAAGAAAAGTGAGGTCACAGGGGCAGGTGACTACCCTCCAAATTGAAGAGACAGACAGAAGGACACAGACAATCACAATATACTGGAACAGAATTCTCTGCAGGAACTGTTGTGTTGCGGTAGGAAAATCTGAACTATAATTAATGAATTGCTGAAGGCCTGGTGTGGACAAATCTGAGAGTTAAAAACCAGGGGGCCCCAGTAATAGAAGAGCCCTATGCTTTTTTAGTTTTACCTCCAAGAGCTCAAACAGATTTTCAAAGTAAGTATCAGAGAAATTTTCCCTTGTTTCTAGAAGGGGGCAGGGGAAGAAGAATATTTCTCTCAGTTTTGCTGTGAACCTAAAACTGCTCCAAGAAAAGGAAAGCTTACATTATTTCATCATTATGTATAAATGTTTTCTGTAAAAACATCAGCTTCTATTCTTACTTTGCAAAGACTTTTTAAAAATTGTGATTGAGTTTTATCATAGTTTTAATTATTTTGGAAAGATTGAGATTTTTGTATGATTTTTTTAACCTGCAATTTTAAAGGAAAAGTTTCACTGAACTTAAAATTGTTGGTTAATAGAATTTTTTCTTCCTTTGATAGATCATCCCCATGTCTTTTGGCTTTCCTAGTTTCTGAGAAGTCAGCTCTTAATAAGATTATTTTTATTCTATGTAGAGAATAATTTTTCTATGGTTGAGTTTAAGATTTACTCTTTGACTTTAAGCAATTTGACTACGATATGTCTAGGAGCGGATTTCTTTGTGCTTTTTTTGAGTTATTGAGTTTCTTAGTTATGTAAATTGAAGTTTTTCATCAAATTAAAAATTTTTTTTAGCCATTACTTCTTCAATTTTTTTCTGTCCCTTTCTCTCTCTCTTCTCCTGCAATTCCAGTTACTCACATATTAGACTGCTTTTTATTGTCCCACAGGTCTCTGTAGTTCTATTCACTTTTCTTTAGTCTTTTTTTTTTGTTTCTATTTTTCAATTTGGGTAATTTCAATTGTGGTCTTTAAGTTCTTGTTTTTCTGCCATCTCTAGTTTGCTGTAGTGTTCATTCAGAGATTTTTATAACTTTAATATTTGTACTCCTCAGCTTAAGAATTATTTAAAATATTATTTTAAAATATTTCTTGAGATTGACTGTTTATACATAAATACCATATTTTCTTTTAATTCTTTGAACATAATCCTCTCTGTGGTGAGGGCTCCATATATGCCTAAATGCTTGACTCACTCACAATTTTTTAGACAGACGAGAAACTCACAGAGGAGCAGGTTAAAAAGGAGAGCAAAGACATAAGTACAAGGCAAAAAGCAAGGGAGGACTCTGAGGATTCAAGCAGTTTACTGCTAGTTTGTTTGCTTTGGGATCTGCATTCTAACCTTTAGGCTTTTTGCTACCTGATCTTCCCAAAATTTGGAATATATTCCTTTAAGAAAAATATTAAATTTACATATTCAGCTCTGCATCACTCTGATTTCAAGAACAGATTTCTCTGTGCTTTTTATCTGCTTCTCAGTGGTATCTCCTGGGATCACATAACACATGAATAGTTGAACTATCAGTAAGGGGTCTGGGAAGTTTAGTTTCTAAATTTGGATCTGTTGTTTTCATGCTGTTAAGTTCAAAATTCTTAGTGCTTCCAGTGCTTCCAGTTTTCTTGAGTTTATTTATGTTTTTTAGATATTTCTTAGTGAACCTAAATTCCCCCTCCCCCCCCATGTTTTGTACTTGTTAAATGTTGCAGGTTCATGGCACTCCTCTTTCCTCCACTGTTACTAGAAGTTAATCATGAATTAACTTTGAATATTCTCTGTTTTTTATTACCTAAAAATGTACTTTTTCACTCTGTGTTTGAAGAATGATATTGCTGTATATAAAATTCTACACTGGAGTTATTTTTCTCTCAGTATGTTAAAGATATTTTAGTCTTTAAGCTTCCATCATTGCTCTTGTGGAGTCAGCTGTTGCCCAAATTTCAAATACTGTTTCCCTCTCACCTGATATACTACCTATTGCTGTAGTCTGTTTTAGCTCTTTCCTTAGTATTACTATCTAACCTACTCTATATTTTCATTTTTTAGTAATATTACATGCCTCTCTTTCATCTATAATGTAGTCTATGGAAGTAGCACTTTCCCCCTATTTTTGTTCATTGTTTTACCCACAATACAGAAAGTAGGGGCTGTTATACGAAAACTATTCAGTGAATGTTTGTAGAAGGAGTAATAGGGGAAGTTGTGTCTGTGTTCCTAAGATAGGCTAGTCTTAAGTTAAACTCTACTTAAGGAAAGCTTTTCTAAGTTCCTTAAGGAACTTAAGACAAGGCTGATCATGTGTTATTCTTTATTAAGATTCAAATGTAAAGTGAAAAACAATGATCTATTGGAGCTAGTGAATATTACACTAGTAATTAATGAACAGTAAAGCAATAGTTATTGAAGATTAGCTTGTTTAAGAATTAAGTAAGGGTGCTCAATAAAGTAAATGTTCCTGGGCAGTTCCTTTCAGCAGAGATTCTAAGTCAGCTAGGATGGAGTGATACCTAATTATGTGCATTTTACACTAACATCTCAAACTTGGAGATAATTTGGTATGAAGAATCACAATTTGCTCCCTGAAGTATGGGGATGAGTCAGTAGTAGTGAGTGAGTTTGGAAAAACATTTCTTTCTCTGACCATTGTGATTATACTAACTAGTGCATATCCTCTTTCCGTGTCCAGTTTCTAACCTCCATAACAATTTGCTGGAATTCCTAGAAAAAGCCCAACTTCTTCATGTTCCAATTTTCTTCTCTGTAAATTAATTATGGACTCACACCTACTATTTCATATTTACAAAGTGCTGGAAGTGCACTCCTTGGGTGGAATTGAATACATTAAAATATCTGATAATAAATAGAGATTACACTGCAGAGGAGCTCATGGGATTGTACTTCATTCTCTTGGACTTGCAATATTAAAATGCTCACCATCTGTGTTCAATCAATATTTATTCATTTCATATTTGAATGTAATCCCAACTTGGAGACAAAGGACTAAGAAAACATTCTAAAATTGATCAGAAAGAGAATTAACTACATAACCTCATGCCTCTTTTCCATTGACCTGTTTTCTTCAGGCTCCATTTCACTGATCCACAAATTGGGTACTTGAATATAAAGCATTAAAGTGTTGATTGCAAAGTTTTTGTTTCTAGGGGTCTGGAAAGGGTTAGAACATCTTGGGACTGGGTTTTATTCTTTTCTAGAATTCCTATGTAATTTTAAGCTCCTCCATCAGTACTCAAGGTCCTATTAGAACAAAAGAGAGATTTCAGTCACTTTCTTTAGTTTGTAACTACATTTCTAATAGTAACTTCCCAGCAGAAGTGCAGGTGCTTATGTAAAGAAACACCATCCTCAAAACATCTTGAATTTAGAATAATGCATTTAGGAGAATAAACTTACACTTTCCACCCAGCATACTCCCTCTTACTTTCAATTTTAAAATAAGCAAGTCTTCCTCCAAAGTTGTTGTGAGAGTTTCTTTACTAATCTATTGAAGCATTGGCTTTTTGAGGGTTGATGAGGATAGTGGCATGGATACATGCTAATTATTGTTTTTCGCCATACAGTAAGTTTTCCTATGTGCTCCTCCCAACTTCATACAATGGGCCCTTTCCCCCAATATTGGTGGATAGGAATGAGACTCAGTCTTTTCCAACAGGCGCACCCATTCCCCTGGCCATATAAATTGGTTCAGAGCTGACTTAATAACATCAGCTGACTGATTAGATTCCTCAGATATTTCTGTTGGGACAAGGATAGAAAATTGTTTCTTGCCTTTTTGTGGTCCCTTTGCTGGAAGGATATAAATCTTATACCACTGGCAACTACCCTCCTTGTCATGTGGATGGAGTCTGCCAACAACTGGAGAAAATGAGGCCCACACTCAGGTGGAAGAAGAACTGATACCTGAAAGAAAGGATCCTGATGACCTGGTCCTGGATATGTTTATGCTGGATGCTGGGGCCACTCTTTCCCTTCCCAGTTACACAGTCAAAAATTTCCTTCCTTTTTTAAAAATCTTAAGCTAGTTGAATTTGGTTTCTGTTAGTTACAAATGATAATGCCTAGACTAAATTAAGCAACAACAACAAACAGAAATGGACATTGTTTTAAAAATGCAAGAACTTAGTAATCCCTTGAACTGTATAAATGAGTTTTTTGGATATGTCATAGGCCTTAACATCTTCCTTTATACCTTGGTTTTGTGTCAGGATTCCTTACTCCTCATATGATCAACATTAATTAATTGATATTTCTTGATGAAGGAAATAGGGAGCTCTTATGATATTAAGATTAGGTAGATCCCAGAAAAATAGTCTTCCCAAATTCTTTCATAACTTAGCTACACTGTCACCTTAAGCTTAGCAAGCCAAAAATCATGGAGCTAAAAGTGTCTCTTTCCTAAGAGGAGAATTCCAGAGCAGCCGAACAGGTTTGCTCTTTCGGGAGACCATGATTCCTAGCTTTGGCTTTATAACACTTTCAGGGGGTATTCTACCTTTGCCATTAAAGATGTTAGTTCAGTGCTTACAAATCAGATGGATTAAAGATAAGTGTAGCTTATCATACATACTGGGACACTTCTGAGAGTGAAAAGGGCCTCTGTTAATTAGGCCTGGGACAATAGATGAACATCAAGAACATGCTGGGGAAACAGGGATATATGGTCATTCGAGCCAAAGATGATTAGCTTGGTTTCACCTCATATTTGCCTGGGAAATATATATATACACATTCACACTACACACAACACACACACCGTGCACACACACATACACATACACACATATATGCCAGGTCTCCCTATCCAGAGATTCTGACTGAATCTGAATTGTCTAGGGTGGAATCTGGGACTTTTACTTTTAAAAATAATTCCTCTGGTGATTCTACTACACAGCCAGGTTTGAGAACCATAACACCTCCAGCTGGGTTTAATTATTTTCATTTTAGTATACAAGTATGTAAACCTGAGACTCAAAAGACTAGGATCTGGTCTCTCTTCCATTAATTAGGCTTGTGATCTTGGACAGACAATTTTCTGGTCTTCACTGGTAAAATGAGGGGCTTAGACCAGAAAACCTCTAAGACCTATTGAACTCTACAATTCTGAGCCTGTTAAAGAATTCTCCTTCCAGGGGATTAAAAACTCCTGAAATCAGAACCTACTTCCCCCAGTCTTGGATCATGACAGAACATTATTTGGAGGAAGAATAACAAGTTCATCTTTTAAAAGCCAAGGATTTGTGGTATAAATGCAGTGACAGAACATACTTACACATTGGTTCCAGTGCTGTTTGACAGAGCTTAGCTGTTTTCATGCCAGCTAAGAGGATGAAAGGACTGCAGCCCTCAGAGAGATTATGTAATTTTTGCAATCTAATCTGGCACAACATACAACAACTGAAATGTCGATGGATGGGGTTACTTTCCCCAGAAAGAATTTTTTATGGTTTTATATAATGGAGGGGCACTGTATTGGGTGTCTTGTTAATAATCTAATTCAGTGTGTTCCTCTTTCTATAAATTGAGACAAACTGAGGGATATACAACTTCTCTAAAATAGAAGGCCAGTTTAGGGTGTGAAATGTATTTTGTTAAGTCATTTTATGACTCAGTTACTCATTCTCTTTGAGAACAGGATCCTTTAAGGCCTTAATACTAGCCCTGAATTACTTTAAGAAATATAACATCATAAGAATCCTCTCACCCCTGTCTGCTCCTTCTGCCCTGTCTGGGTTAATGCATCAGGTAGGACATGCTAAACCTGTCCTTTTGCACACCACTCTGTTGCACCTCTTCCTTAAACTAGCTAGCTAGCAATTCTCCCTCCCCTTAAATGTCCTTTCCATTTTTCTGTAGAATACTCCCTAATAATTAAAAAAGAGGGAGACCACATCATTTCTTAACATTTAACACCTGAGTTAAATATATATAGCCTATTTGTCCAAAAACTTGTTTTGAGTTCCACTGGGTCTTCAGCAGAACTTTAACATTTATACTGCCCCAAGATCGTTTCTATATATCTCTGTATCTTGGCTTAGCAGATCCCCTCAGAGTAATCCACACTGCAAAATACTGTTCTTCTTTTGCTTAATCTAAATCCCAAAGAAAAACTCCCTTTCCTAGGATTAAGAGGTACGAACTATCAGGGATAAAATAAGCTACGAGGATGTATTGTACAACATGGGGAATAGAGCCAATATTTTATAATAACTGTAAATGGAGTATAACCTCTAAAAATTGTGAATTACTATATTGTATACATGTAAACATATAATATTGTACATCAATTATATACTTCAATTTAAAAATGATATTGTAAAATAAATACATAACAGAAATTTAAAAAAAGAACCAACCATGTTGTTAAAGGTAATTTGAATCAGGGTTTCTGTTACTTGCTGTCAAAGGCATCCTACAGTCTAATAAATTAAACTTTCCGGTGTTACAAAGAAAAAGAAAAAGAAGAACTCCCTTTCCTGGCAGTGGTATCAGCTAAGAATTAAGAGGAAACAATCAGATTTAACTAATTCACACTACTGTATAAACAGGACAATCAAATTTATGCATTCTATTTAGCTGTTTATAATACTTTTTTTCTGTTTCTACATGTTCTCTGTAAAGATTTTAAGTTTTTTTTCTCATATGCAGTTATCTGAACAAGTTGAGTTTGTATTTGAGGGTACCTGGTGCACATTTACACACAAAGTGGAGCTATAAATGAACACCAGTCCAAAAAATCCACTTAACTCTTCTTGTAGTGTATAAACATAGAACTATTAGTAAGTGTTGCATAGGTGAATAACTGAATAAAGCTACATAGGACAGAAGGCAGACCCTAGAGAGGATCTGAAGGTGATATTCAGTGCTGGAAGGCATTTTCTCCTCTCTTCCTGGGCAAAAAATCTGATTTAAATGTAAGACTCTAGATTGTACTTTAAAGGAAAATACCTGTTAACCCAAAAGTATCTCCAGTAGTGGCGTTTTACGTAATCTGGCTAATTGAAGCACACAGTTCAGGCAGAGTGAGGAACTATATTTTGGTCAAGGAGCCAATCTACCTATGTCCTGCCTGTGTATCTCTCTCTCGAGCTACCTCGTCTTTTATAGCAACTATTCTTTCCTTTAAAAAAGTAAATTATGGAATGTATCTACATAGGTCATTTATCTGGGAGGTAAATATCTAGATAACAGAATTTTTTTTAAGTATTTAAGAATTTATTCATTATTTTCATTTTTTTTAAATCAACGCAAGAATGGTTTTCTATTTGCTCTTGTGCATCTGTGCCAGGCAATGGTGTGATCCAGGAGGCTGAGAACCTGTGGCAGGAGGCAGTGGGTGCTGGACTACACTGTGGGTGCTGTTGCCGTCAAGACACGGGTATGATCAAGTAGGTTGTCATGGGGAGACCAAAGTTACTCTAAGAAGCCATTTTATGAAATAAAAGTGATTTACCACTGAGCGGAGGTATCCCAGTTGTAGAAGCCAAAAGAGACATTTGCTAAGCAAAGACGTGGAAGATCGAACGGCTGGCGCTGCTGGATCCCTCCAAGTACTGCCATACTGTCATTTCCATAGGCTTCTGCACGTACTGCATCTATATACCTGTAGTTAGCGAACTGGACACACCGCATGTGCACGTCAACACAAACTTCCCCCAAAGTACATATTTCATAGAGATTCAGTGATTGTGAGGTTTTTTTTTTTGATTAGTGCCATTTATTTTTTTTAGGAGGGGTATGTTCACTGCAAATTCTGGTTTTTGTTGCAAAAACATGAGTAAAATGCATTTGTGAAGGTTTTGTGAATAATTTTTTTTTCCTTTTCTAAAGTTAAACTTGGATAATTTCAAGTGAAGTAAAGCTATTCAAGAATCCTGTAACTCCCACCCCACTAATGCTTTTCCACTCCACCTGTATTCATCAGTACAGTGTGAAGGAGACAGGCAGGAGGACCCAATAAAAGGGTTTGAATCCCTGCATAAAAGAGTAGGGATAGAGTAAGAATAGAGAAAGAAAAGTTCTAGACCAGGGCTTGAAGAGAAAATATTTTTTTCTTTTTCTTTTTTGTTTTGTCTTGCTTTACCTTTCCTTGGTTTTGGCAAATGAAAGGCTCTAGTGGGTGTGGAATCTGAGAGGCCTGGAGAGGAGAGAGGGTAGCAAGACCTGATAACTGTGCTGTGGGTTGGAGTGTTTAGAATGGACCCCCTTTACCGTCTTTACAGAGGTTCAACTACAGAATGGAATTTGCAAGTTTGGACTGTGCCTCCTTGACAGATAATACTCTGGGGCTAAAGCTCATGGGATACAACCCAAAAGCATTAGATTTCATTTCTTCTTCAATGGATTACATGAAATAATAATATTAAACAAAAAATGTGAAGACATAAATGCATTTAATACTCACTTATTTCTTATCATATCTTATATCCCTCAGTAAACCTCTATTTAAAGCTCTAATATTTCTCCTCCCCTCCACCAATATTGATCTTTTGTCTAACCTCCAAAAATGTGAAACTGGAGCAGTGTATAGTCTCTGAACATTCCTGAAAACAGTCTTCCATTGTAAAAGTAATATAATCACATTATAGAAAATTTAGGGGGAAAAAAAGGGAAAAGAAGATACCACCTACAGTAGTATTACTCTGATATAAATTGCCACAAGTGAATATGATACTATTTTGTCTATTTTCTCTACTTTTCTTGCTTAATAAAAGGTTATTAATTCTAATATTAAACACTTTACCTAAGATAACGTAGGTTCCCGTTTCACACTAATGCAATGGCTCTCAGGCATCTGGGATCTCAGGAGGAGAATTGTTAGAAGTTATTTTATACTTTTCAGGAGTTCATGTGTCAGAATCAGACTGTCAAATAGGTTCATGTTAAGGTCTGTTAAACTCTGAAAGTCCTGGGACAAAGTCTAAATTTATCCTTAGAAAAAAATGATGATCCTGAAAGTGCTAAGAAAATAAAATTTCTTAATGATATACCATTATGATGTCCATATTTTTCATACATTTAACATTATGAGGCTGTATATTTGCCTCTTACGTTCTTGTCTGGATAGCAAGATGATGTGCCAAATCACCTTGTCAAGACATCTCTATGTCAGGATGTAGTCAAAGATATTGGAGTAGGTGGAGAGACACCCTTACTCCCCTTTTTGGGCCCAATTTCCTCATTTGTAATAATGGAATGGAATTAGATGATCACTAAGGTTCAGTCCTATTTCAGCAATATATTCTGTAGAGTTGAGAACTTGAAGAATGTCTTTGGTTTAATACAGAGTTATTTTTAGACAGAAATGTCTTTTGTGTTCTCAACTCATATGAGACTAGTCTTCAAAAATTTTTTCTTAAATAAATCTGCTAAATTTTAAATCTGCTAAAACAATTTTGAAAAATACATATCCTCTTGCCCATCTAAATGTACATTTAAAATTTCTCATCATAATTATAAACAAAGGGTATCATTTCCAGCATAATGTAAATATTGATCTTTTAAAATAAAACTCTTCAAAAAGCACTCAATATAACCTAAAAACCATAGCAATGTGTTGCTAACCATAATCCATTAAAAAACAAATGATGAATAAACCTTCAAACCCGAAGTTCCACTCTTAGTTTGCTTTGAACTTGTATTTCCATTCTATTCCTCCCATAGAATTTTATCATAACTTAATATATTTTTATGCTTAAAATCTTTTATCAATTATCAGATTACTCTGTAATAAAATTATGTGTACCCATTTGGAAATAATTTCTAAAGATTTGCGTCCATAAGGGTCTAACTATTGAAGATTCTTTGATGTGAGCTTTTATAACAATTATTGCTACACAGCTGAACTAAACAACACAAATATGTATTATAAATTTTGACACACAATTATTAAGGAAATGCAATTTTTTAGGGAGATGGATGGAAATTTTTTCCAGATAACCCTATGTAGACATGGATAAATGTAATTTATTGTTAGAATGAGACAGGGTTGAGTATCAGTTCTCCCTAATTTTCATATTTGCAGGCGAAAAGACTATGTCTATTTAAATAAGTAGATTGAAACGGAAGTTTTTTTTTATAACAGTGTCATTCAGTTCTTTGAATTCTTGAGACATACACGAAAAAATCATATATGATCTTTGTGATGGGCAATTTTATGTATCAATTTATCTAGGCTATGATGCCCAGTTATTTGATCAGAAGTGTCAAGCGTAAGTCTAGATGTTGCTATGGAAGCACCTGTGAAGATGACTGACCTTTATAATCAGTTGATCTTAATATGATGGACCTCATCCAATCAGCTGAAGGCTTTAAGAGCAAAGACTGAGGTTTTTTGAAGAAGCAATTCTGCCTCAAGACTGCAGCGTACAAATGCTGCCTGAATTTTCAGCCTGCCATCCTGTCTTGCAGATTTCAGACTCAAGACTGCTACAGTTAGGAATCATGGTGCCAAGAAGAATAAACCTATTCAGATACTCTGGAATTCTTTCCTTAAGAAAGAGACATTCCTTTCTCCATAATGATTTTTGGCTTCCTAAACTTAGCGTGACAGTGTACCCAGTTTCTGAAAAAAAATGTGGAAAGACTATTTTTCTGGGATGTGCCTAAACTTTATATATGTATATATATTTTATACACACACAAACACACACACACGTAAACTTTATATTATATATATGTATATCTCCTATTGGTTCTGTTTCTCTGGAGGACCCTAATACAATCTCTTATCAAAAACATTTTTTAGTGACCTATTATTTGACATTTGGTTTAGTTCTTTTATAAATTTTTTAAGGCAAGGAATTGAATACTTCCTGATTGCCAAAAATGATTTCTTATCCTGTGTTAACTTTCTCAACACCTACATAACATTTCAAATTAGTGTCTGTGGTGCTCCAGAGGCTTTCATATCCCTAAAGCGATGTCCTTTTTTGTAAAGCAGAAGGATAATCATGAAAGAGAACCATTTTAAATGGATTTATTTCTGTAAAACTATCTTTGTCCCACAACTCCATGGAAAATCTATCGTAGCCTCAGGGTTACTATATCCTAGCCGGAAAACAGCTGATATAGACCATCTTCCTTCCTACATTCTTAAATATTATTTCTATTGGTAATTTATTTATGAACAGCATTTTGACTATGGTAGAAATAAAATACATTAAGGATGATTAAGCTCAGAAATAAGGTAAAATTCAATGATGATCATTTATTTGGAAACAATGATATCTAAATAATATTAATGATGTTATTGATATTCAGTTAAACATATTTCAACAAACTAGAGCACTTTGATTAAATTCCTTTTTGTTCATTTGTAACTTAATCATAAATTTTTACATATTCCTACTTAATATATCAAACTCAACTGAATAATTGATCTTCATCACTTACTTCACTACTATGGGAACACGTTAAGTTATGCTTTGGAATTATTTGCTAAATATCTAAAATGCTCTTTTAGGTCATACATAAGGGAAAGGGATATAAACAACATTTTATGACACCTAATCCAAGTATTTTTTATGCAATAGCCCAAGAGTCTCCCAGACTTAGCATAATGTAGGGGCTTCATAAACATCTGATGAATTAACTGAAAGTACAAGAACAGATTCTCAGTACTAAGTGCTCAAAATTATGGTTGTATTTGAAAGTGAAGCAATCACATTAATGAAAATAACTCCTTCTATAGATTAACATGAAAGATGTTAGAACCTGATGACAAACTAGTTTTTAAAAAGAGCCTCCTGATAGCAACAGATTGACACCTATTACCTGTAAGCTGCTTTATTTCACTTAGATAATTAATATTACCAATACCGTGGAGAATTCTTACCAGTGAAATGTAACCTTAATTAACTTTATAAAATACAATCTAAAAACTCTTAAGTGAATTAATATGTGTAAGTGTTCAATAAGTGTTAGTTATCATTACTGTGATTATACCCCCAGCTTGCTTTGTTCTTTTCATAGGTAGAACACCGTCCTAATTACCAAACTTCCTGGCTGTGCCAGTTGAACTGTCAGTGTTCATTCATGTTCAATGTGTCATCTAGATTCCTTCCATTCTTAAAATTCTTTATTTAAAAACAATTTCTTTTTTTTTAATTAAGAACTGCAATTTCTTGGAGAGTCAATGTTGTGAACTGAAAATTTTCTAATATTTCTTACTAATTATGTATGTTGTTTGGTATAATGCATAAAATTGAATAGAATAAAATCTACCAATGTTTAGAAAATGATGTCTTATTTCAAAAATTTGAATAGCAATTAGATGGTACAATAACTTAGGGAAAAAATGAGGCTTCATGCCCTCTAGTTTCCTAATTAAAATAAGCCTATTTCTAGGTTGGGAGAAAATGTCAGTAAGATCATTCCTCCTATCTGAAAATCATACAAAGCTTTTTGGAGTCACACAGGCCGGAGTGCAGCTAGATGACATCCCTCACATCTATAAAAGCTGTTGTCTGCTTTTAAAGGAAAAGCTCTCAGCATGATTTTAATGTTGCATTTCCAAAATACAGCTTGAAGCTCTTCTCAGGGCTGAACCAAGCATAAAGGTAATGATTACTATCTGTCTCACATTAAAACAACAACAACACAAAGATCTACTTATTGTCTTTAGGCTCTGCTTTTAAGGAGCCCTTAAACTATTTCTTTAAAATTTCCTTTTATTCTGTAGTTATCTACTACTACAGCGCTGATTTTTCTCCTGTGCTATTATATTCAACAATCTCTCACTGAGGTCTGATGACACTTGTGCTGCAGAATTTTTGCCTAAGTGAAAATATAATTAAGCAGACAAAGATTATCTTTACCATAAATCACATACCCTAAATTACATATTCAGACTGGCAATGATACTGAGCAGGACCCTGTGGGCCCCCACCCCCAACCCCTGCCTCTTGTTTACAGAAAAAAGCTGAAGTCTCCCAGGCCTCCCTAAGTCATAGAAGAGCAGGCTCAAGCAGTTGATTAGGACAAACCTGCAGGCACTGGGGGATGGCAATGACTCTGACTACCTATCTCACCAATTAACTGAGATTATTCCTTCAGTTTCCTTTAAAACTTTCATGGCTGAACAGAATCTTTGGAGATTTTTTTTTGGGGGGGGGGGATGCTAGGTCCATCAGATTGTAGGCATGTTTATTAAAAGTAACTTTCCTTTTTATTACCAAGTCGGTTGCCCCAGGATCATACCCCTGCCCCTCTCTCGTAATAGAAACCAATTACCCTTACCTAAGTATTAGGAGGCAATTGCAAAAAGAAGAAATAAGAACCAGTTAGAACCAATGAAGCCCGAGATTGTGGAGCATTTGACTTCCGTAGGCCTTAAGCCTGATTACACACATATTGTAATATATTAGTATGCTAATGACACACCCACCAGCACCATGACAATTGATGATTACCATGACAACAACCAGAAAGTGCATATAAGGACTGAAAAACCTTTACAAGGAGTGAATGGTTCCATCACACCCAGGAGGAGGACAGGATGGCAGAAGCCTCTCATAAAAATCAACGTACATCAAAAACTGACACAACATTGTAAACTGACTATACTTCAATTTAAAAAAAAGGAAAAAAAAAATCCATGGGGCTCTAACCAGAACGGAGGTCTCTACTGGTTATCATGGCTGATGGCTACCCGCTGGAGTACTTTTCTTTCCTTTTCCTCTTTTTAGCAATAAAGTGGCTGTTCACTTTGTCCCTCTGCCTCTCCTGCATGAATTCTTTCACAGCGGGCAGCAAGGACCCACACTTTGATAGGCTTCCTAATTTAGGGATCCTTCTATCCACTAACAGCAAGATACAGATACTGCCATCAATTCAATCTTGATGGTTCAAGAGTATTCCAGCCCCCACCCCAATGGTGTGCTGGAATTGGTTTGCACCGGCCTGTGAGAGCTGACTTTTAAATTATGAGGAATCACATTGGTAGCCTGAAATTGGTCATGGAGGGAGTATGAAAACCAGCAAACATTACAAATCAGCACTTTTTCTTTTTTTTCCAGAGAGGCCAGCTCTTAAACATTAACCAGCATACCTCTGTGTACACATACACACACTCAGTGAAGTTTGTACGGTCTGGGGTAAAAAATTCAATGATTCATATCCAATTGGCTGTTTCTCTGTAGAGTTGTGAATGAAATATACTACATTCTTGGGAGAAAAAGATGAAGGCTAGACAAAAGATGAATGTGTTATAGAAAATTTATAAATTGGTTTTAGAACATACAGTTCTAGATTTTATCTCCAACTAAAAACATGTTCAGTGAAAATGAATAGCTGGTTATTATCTTAATAAACAAGGACTCCATTTACAACTGAGCAACTGTCTTCTTTAGAGGAAATCTCTCATGTGATTCTTCCTCTGTCCTCAAAAAGGAGCCCAAACTTAGACTCAATTCCCATTTACTGTGAGGCAATGTTTCTTGGCAAAGTAAGAGAATTGTAGAGTTAGTTTGCCAGTATAGAATTAGCCTCAAGGCACACTGTTCCAACACTGTTGCTTATATTGTTTCAGTTACAAGGGCCTTTATTGTACTTAATGTAATGCACACACAGGCAAAGGGAAGAGTCAGTATTGGTAGGGGTCCTTTGAATTGCACACATTTGCTTCCCGGGCAGTTACGGGCAGCAAGACTGGGGTAATGTGTAAATTAGCTGACATTAGCATCTATTGTGCCTAAATGGCCTTCCAAACGTAACAGCTGAGATTCCACTCTTCTGCCCCGGAGTTCACATGTTAAAAGTTATTGTATTTAGAGACTTGTAAGATTGACACACAGACTAGTGCAGTCCAAGATTCTCTCAAAGGCTGCTTATTAAGAAAACTTCTGAGACTTAGGTCATTTTTCTATCCATTCACATTATTTTTTTTTCAAACGGACAGTCCAGAACAATAACTAGAGCTTTACCATGGTCGTGTATAATTTTACTCTTTAACAAACCAGATTTCAGTTATGACAGAAAAAAATACGTAATTATTATGGTAATCAATTATTCATTCATGACTGACAGACACCTATAATTATATAATAATTTAGCTTATCTTTAGTAAACAGTTTTAAAATTTCATTTTTATAGGATTTGAAATAAAATTAGGTAGTATGTAATTACATTTTGTAAATATTCCATTTGTTTGTGAACAGAATGTATATTTTTTGTGTGAGAAAGCCCATATTAAAGTTTCTTCACATGATTATGGTCTTGCCCATTTCTCTATTGATTTCTATACTTCGCAGACGTACTTGGCTGTTTTTCCTTCTTGATGAACTATTTATTAAACAAATCTGAAATATCCTTGTTTTTTTAATGTCTTAAAATCTATTTTTACTATTAAATATTAATACATCACATTTTTGTTAATATTTATCTGCTACAGATTTTCCATCTACTATCCTAAATCTTGTGTGTCATTTGTGTAAATGGGTCTTTTATAAATCATACAAACTAGATTTAAAGCTGAACTATATCTGAGAATTTGTCTTTTAAGAAGTAAACTTAAGCCATTCACATTTTTAAAAATTACTGATAAGTTTGGACTTATTTTTGCCACGTTATGTTTTATACTCTATTTACTGTGCTTTTGACTCCGTGCTGTTTCCTTTTCTATTTATTTTTGGGTTTATCAATTATTCTACTTTTACTTCCACTCTTAGTTTAGAAGTTCTACATTTTTAAATAAATTATATTTTAATGGTTCCCTAAGTTTTGAACATTTTATTGAATTCAAGGCAAGAAATCACAAATATACAACTTGATTTTTTAAAAAGAGTGTACATTTTTAGAGCAGTTTTAGGTTTACAACAAACCTGAGAGGAGGGTAGAGAGATTTCCCTTATGTTTCCTGCCCTCACACAGGCACTCACCAGAATGGTACATTTATTACGAAGGATGAACCTACAATGACACATCAGAATCACCCAAAGTTCATAGTTCAGTTTAGGCTTTACTCTTGGTGTTGTACATTCTGTGGGTTTGGACAAAAATATAATGACATATATCCATCAGTATAATATCAGTCAGAGTATTTTCACTGACCTAAACTCTTCCATGCTCTGCCTATTCATATTCCCCCATCATTCCCCTCTTTCCTAGAAACCACTGATCTTTTTATTGTTTCTACAGTTTGCCTTTTCCAGAACGTCATATAGTTGGAATCATACAGTATGTAGCCTTTTCAGATTGGCTTCTTTCTCTTAGTAATATGTATTTAAGATTCCTCCATTTCTTTTCTTGGCTTGATAGCTCATTTCTTTTTAGCGCTGAATATTACATTATCTGGATGTACCACAGTTTATTTATTAATTCACCTACTGAAGCACAGCTTGAGGTCTGGCAACTACAAATAAAGTTGCTATAGACATCCATGTGCAGGTTTTTGTGTGGACATAAACTTCCAGCTCTTTTGGGTAAATAAGAAGGATTTTCAGATTATTTTTGATATCCTGAAATTTCACCATGATGAGCGCAGGAAATGGATCTTTTTCATTTATTCAAGTCAGCACCTTAAAATTTTCTGCCTTTTAAAAATTCTGAAAATAAAACAAAAATTACAAATGTTTCCCTTTCCATTTTCTTTGGCCCCTCCATTTGTATTTCCAGTGAGATTTTTGAAATCTTTTGTTCTACTTCCTTGGTCCTTTGGTGCTGCATTTTGAGTGAAATATTAAAGCTGTGTGTATATGTGTGTGTTGTATGCGTATAATGAAACCTCACATATCCATCATCAGTCTCAAGAACTAGCAACATTTTCCACTTTGTTTGATCCATTCCCACACATGTATCATATATGTACATGTGTAGAAATCAAATATTATATAATATATATAATTTTTTGCTGAAGACATTTTAAAGTAAATCTAAGACATATCACTTCACTGGTTAAGTACTTAAATATTCCTAATAGGGAGGAGTTTTCTATTTAACTACAGTACCATTATCATTCTCAAGAGAATTAATAATAATTCCTTAATATCATTTAATAACAACCTAGTTTATAAATAATTTTCTCTTAGTATCCATATCAGTGGGTTGTTCAAATAAGTCCACATATTGCATTTAGTTAATTTATACCTTAAGTCCCTTTATTCTATAACAGTCCCCACTCATTTAAAAACACTACTTGTTAACTGAAAAAACAAAGTTGTTTGCTTTATAGAACTTCTCATATCTTGGATTTTGTCGATAGTATCTTTGTAGTATCAGTTGACATGTTTTTCTGTTACCTGAATTTCCTGTAAACTAATGTTTTTATTTAACTGCTTGATGAGATTCAGATTCAATTTTTGAAAAGGTTAATACATAGGTGGTACAAGGTATGTAGTATAAAAACAGTTCTTTATTTCTTAATGATGTTAAGATCATTCACTTGATACAGGTATTGTCTGAGCCAGCCATTACAAAGATTCTTAACAACTTTTTATCTAGTATTTTTAAAAACCATTAATAATTTTGTATTAAACATTATTAGCAGCAGAAAGTATTAATTTTTCTAATTGAAATGACTATTCTACAAAGGAGAACATTCCCTTATCAACTTATTAGTTACCCTGAAATAGTCTGTACAGAAAAGACAAGATAAATACAGATAATTTCATTTTACTTCACAGTTTTCAGAATAAAAAACTGATGTTCTAAAAAACCTCCAAAGGTTATTAGGCATAGAAATTTTGGAGTTTTATTATCAACCAATGGATTTTTATATATTTGATGTGTTTCTATCCATTATAGTCGTGATTCTTTTTTGACATTCAAATTTCTATTCTTTAGCCAATGGGAGTCAAAATTGGCTTTGTATCTTTTTTGAAAATGATACTAGTAGTCCTTGATACCCTCTGTGCTTTCTAGACAGGAAGATGCTCCAGACTTATCTAGTGCATTCTCTGCCTGGCTTGGACTGGCCATTCTTTGAGGAACCTTGGTTCTTTTTGGTGAGAAAAGGTATTTGAAGACCACAATCCGGTACTGGGGGTTCTCACTGCTAGCTATTGGTTGTCATTGTTTCCATGCCTTTTAAGTCGACAGAGCTAATAGACATATGGGTCTACTGATATTTCCAATCTGAAAGAGATTTTTTCACTGGAATTAAAAAAATATACTACAGAGTTTTCACTTAATTTCTTTGATTTTATTTTCTATTCTAATAAAACTTTGATTGTTAATGATATTAGCATAATTTCTTACTTGCTTTTCCTATTATGCGTATTTATTCCCAAAATAGAAATATTATTAGTATATGTATGTTTTATTGTTATTTTGGAATAATTATATTTTATAATGATTCTGTTATTTTTTCATGGAAGTGGTATTATCTTGTATTCATCTCAGAATGTTACACTTCATATAAAGTTTTCTTTCTTTTGTTCTATTAACTGTCACTTTATCAGATGCTATTTATTCTACTTTTTTGGGGGTGTCTCAGTTTGGTAGTGTTGATTTTCCTTAAAAACAATTGCTTATTTCTGTATTTGAGATTTCTTTTTACCCTGGTGAGTGCACATGTGGTACTGCTTACTTCAGCCTATCTTGAGTAATTATGGGATAGAGGCAGGGCATGATATGCCAGGAGCTAGAAAGATTTCCCTTTTCCTCCTGGGTCTTGGTAGCCACCTGGGTTCCTGCCAATTCATCCTGAGCACCTCCATGCCCTGTCACAGCCTGTGTTCTATAGCCCATTGTCCCATGACTGGCACAGCAAGGAGGAGAAATGAAGGTTAGGGTGGTATGTAGCAAGCTAACTGGCTGCCACGTCAGCAGTCTTGCAGTCAATTGCTCTGATCATTGTCCCAGAGCTAGCTTCCAATTGTGAAGTTTGGCCCAACTCTTAAGCTTTCCTACTTCATCTGCAGCAGGTCTCTGTTGCCTCTTTTGGGTTGTGCTTTTGCATTTCAATTCAATCATATCTACCTTCCGTCTTCCAGAAACTTAGTATCTCTGGTCCTCCTTTGGGAATAGTTTTTCCATTAGAAATTTTAAAAGCATGTTAAACTTTACCATATGACATGTATTTAAATACATATGTTATCTCTTGGAAACATATGCTATCGTATTAAATATATAATATACTCTCATAAGGAAATCTATAATAAGTTATTACATGGAAAATTTAAACATATATTCAACAATGATAAAATTGTGGTAATCCTGTTTCACACTGTAGCCCAACTTTTTTTTCTGGATTACTTTACATCAAGTTGTATGCAGTTCAGCTTTTTGTCTAAATATACCCTATTTAGGCCATACAATGAGGTTCTCAGTTACCTTAATTTATTCTCTTTTCCACAGGACTCAAACATGAGTCCAGAGGCAGTTGGGCTATGATCCTCCTTGACAAAGATACTTTCATCTAGGGTCCACACACAAATTTCTATTGCTACACAACAAATTACCACAAGTTTAGTAAATTAAAACACCACTCATTTATTATCTCACGGTTCTGTGTATCAGAAGTCCAGGCAGTCTTGACCAATCCTTTGCCTAAGTCTCACAGGGCTGAAACAAAGTGTCACCCAGACTGGGCTCTTATCTGGAAGATCTGAGGAAGCTCAGAGGAAGAATCCATTTCGAAGATCATTCAGGTTACTGGCAGAACTTAGTTCCTTGTGACTAAGATCTGCATTTCCTTGGTGGCTGTCAGGTAGGGCTCACTCTCACACCTAGGGGGTCTCTCTCCAGACCTTGAACATAGGTCCTTTCCATCTTCACAGCATCAACGGTGCTTCAAATCCTTCTTATGCTTTAAATTCTCTGACTTCTTCTACCATCAATCAGACAAATTCTCTGTTTTTGAAGAGTTTGTGTGATTAGATCAGTCCCACAAAGATAACCTTGATTTTGTTATTATTATTATTTTTATTGAAGTATAGTCAGTTACAATGTGTCAGTTTCTGCTGTACAGCATAATGTCCCAGTCATACATATATATGTGTATATACATACAGATATACACATATAATTGTTTTCATATTCTTAACCTTGGTTTTGATTTATTCAAAATCAACTGATTAGTAACTTTAAATAATTCTGGAAATCTCTTTGTCACATAAGATAACAAATCACAGATGTGCTAGTTCATATTCATAGATCGGAGTACTAGAGCAGAACTTCAGGAATAATTTTAGTCATGTCCACCACAGTCCTGCTCATTTCTACTTTTCTTTGCCTTCTTTAACAATGACTTAGCTTTCAAAAATCTCTGGAAAAATAGGCTTCTGGTGGATCCTTCCCTCTGGCTTGAAAATTTGTCCATATGTATCAGAACTTCCAATTATCCTGTAGCTAAGACATATACTTCCTGTATAAAAAGCTAAGTACATTTTCAAAAGAGCTTTTGAGTGTTAATATGATTCTCTCACTTGGAGGAATTAAATTTTCCTCCATAAAAGTGTTTAGCTCTTTTTATAATATTACTTTTGAGGAGAAGACTATCATTGAAACATATATATTCAAATAATTACTGAGAGTCTTGAAGTATGCACAGAAAAGCATTTTCTAAATCCTTTCTTTTCAAAATGCCAACAGTTCTTGATAAATGAAAGGTCATGTTAATTCTTTTGGCATTTAAATCAGCACATTTACCATGATTAATTGACGTGGCATTTAATACATGACTGTACTTGTGTTCTACTGTTACTATATGGAAATACTGATTTGAACCCAGAAGAATATTAAACAATTATTAATTGATTCTGATTGTGCTAATCCCTGCAATTAAGTCTCTATTAGTTTAGTGAAATGAAATAACAACTTTGCTTTTATAAAATGTAACCCACTTTGCATTTTAGCTTATGCTTATGAAAAATAAATGTTCAGAAACAGTCTTGTGATACAGATGTAATAATAACAGTAACCATTTTCAGTGCAAAAGTTATATGACCATCTGTGTCCAAAAGACAAATTTTTTAAAAATATGGTTTTATTTTCAAGGAGGAAAAATTGCAGAAACTTAACTTTTAGCTCTTTGCTCTCTCCAAATGGTTTAAACTAATTTAGAAAATGGGAATTCTCTTGTCTACTTAGCTTCCTCTCCTTTATATTAGTGAGAATAAAGGAGGTGAGTCTGTGGAATAGAATGCAAGTTTTGGATCTCCTTGTAGCATTTAATTTCCCCACTGGTGCCTTGCTCATCCCAGGAATGGGAACATGGGGCTTTGTAATTTTATCATTATGGTGAATATTTCCTGACTTCACTCAACATTCATGGGCTGTTCCTTTCATAATAGCCTTTAAATTTCCTTTAGGGAATTCCCTCACACCCTTTGCTAGTACCTTAATCTTCCCCTAGGCATCAGATGCTCTCGTCCAGGATTTATTTATTCTGAGTACCAACACCCTCAAGAAACAGTTTATTAACTATTGCTACTACAGCCCTGGAGCTTTCCAGGTAGTTGTCCTTCCCAAAGCCTTGTTCTACAGCTTTTCCTTTAAGTCTTTCACCTATCCTTATAGACTTTCAGTATATTTCCTTTTTTCCCCCCTTCAAGTTAGCAAGAGTTACTTTTCTTTGCAGCCAAAGAAACCTACTTGATACATTCACTTAATTGTATAGAAGTTAAATTCAATTCCGTATCTGCTAGAGTTATCCTATGTTTTTCATGTTACTATCCTCAAAGGCCCCAACGTGCTAAGGCAGTAAGAATTCAGTTGTGCTTTACCGAGACTTTTCCCCTTGATGTTTTAAAGTGATCAGTAGCTCAAATACTAACACAAAAGGACTATTCAATAAATTTTCTTTCTGTGCTGCCGAAATCCAAAACACTAGGTTTGAACAACAACAACAGAAGGACATAGAGATCGATTCTACATTTTTTTTTTGATACATTGCCCATGTTTGGAGGGAATATTATTAAACCATTTGGCACGTTAAGGACTAGTATAGCATTTGAAAGTAATAGCTACTTGTCCAGTAGCCCAGGGCATACCAGTTCTAGAAAGCATGTTGGCAAAGGGGACAGGCACTTGTTGCCTCCTTCCAGAATCCCCTGATGTCATATTTCTTTCTGCTGGGTTTCCCCTGATTGCCATTGTCCATTCTAGTCATTTCCAGTATCCCCAATTAATTTTGACCAATATGCAGTAAAAGAAAAATGTAATGGAATTTTTACAGATGTTAAATATAGACTATCAAAATGATCATCTCATCTACTAAATGTAATAATCAAGAAATCAGATTGGATAAAAGATAAAAGAGTAAACGAATTAAGACTGAAGATGTAAAGCTAAAGCAGAAATAACAATATTGAATCAACAGCCGTTACGAGAGCCTACTGTGGGGAGAGTTCTTTAAAGCTATAGTTATCGACTGACATCAGCAGAGGAAGTGGAGTGGAAAGCACGGTGGGAGAGTGTGCAAGGCTGATGCGGCCCAGGAAGGATAAGACAGGAAAAAGTGATGTGAAGTCCCAGGTGGATATCAAGACTTGGAAAGTTAGGTTTGTTTCTCATGTTTTAAAGATAATTTTTGAAGCAACTTGGAAAAATCTTTAGTGAACTGGGCTTTGATGTTGTTGTTTATGTTTTTCTTATAAAATCTAAGCTGTCTATCAAATATTAAATGATATGTTTCTGTTATATTGGCTCCATGCTGTTCCCATTACTTTGGAGTATTTATAGAATTAAGATATAAATGTGATTATTAAAACCAAGGCAGATTTTTGGCTCTTAAGCAGAGCATAATGAAAACACGACTTAAAAGCAATTTATCAAACTTATAGATCAAGTACTTTCTTCCACGAACTCTCAAATATAAGGTAGTTAAAGTTTCTTGGAATTCTGGCCACATCTAATTGAGTATGTTCCTTTTTACAGTATATGTGTTGATCAGAAGGTATAGCATAGGTGTGGAGAAAAGGGAACCCACTGCTGATGGGAATGTAGTTTGGTGCAGCCATTATGGAAAACAGTATGGAGAGTCCTCAAAAAAACTAAAAATAGACTTACCATATGATCCAGCAATCCAGCAATCCCACTCCTGAGCATATATCCAGAGGGAACTCTAATTTAAAAAGATACATGCACTCCAGTGTTCATAACAGCACTATCTACAATAGCCAAAGACATGGAAGCAACCTAAATGTCCATCAGTAGATGACTGGATAAAGAAGTTCTGTGGTATATTTATGCAATGGAATACTACTCAGCTATAAAAAAGAATAAAATAATGCCATTTGCAGCAACATGGATGGACCTAGGAAATCATCATTCTAAGTGAAGTAAACCAGAAAGAGAAAGAAAAATACCATATGATATCACTCATATGTGGAATCTTAAAAAAAAAGGACACTATGAACTCATCTACAAAACAGAAACAGACTCGCAGACGTAATAAACAATCTTACGGTTACCAGGGAAAGGGGGTGGGAAGGAATAAATTTGGGAGTTTGAGACTTACAGAAGTTAGCCACAATATATAAATATAGGTTTAAAAAGTTTCTTCTGTATAGCACAGGGAACTATGTTCAATATCCTGTAATAAACTTTAATGAAAATGAATATATGTGTATATGCATGACTGGGACATTGCACTGTACACCAGAAATTGACACACTGTAACTGACCATACTTCAATAAAATAAAAATTTTTTTAAAAAGGAGTAGCATAAAAGAAAACAAAAACACAAATTAGAACATGAAAGACCTAAATCCTACTGTTGGCATCAACTTGTATAAGTCAAGAAGCACCAAAACTGCAAAAGTAAAATACTTGATTCATTTCTCTGATCCTCAATTCTTACTTTTTATTTACCAGTAATACTCTCTTACTAGTAACCTGCAGACATTCGCTAATTTTAGCCTCATATACAAGGACAGGAATTCTTAGGCCCAAACAGAAAAAGAGAGCAGGTCCTTGTGCCCAGCACCTGGCCCAGAACCTGCCCTACCATGTGGTCTCAGGAAAGGACTATAGGATGATTGACCATTGCCTGAATGACTTGATCCCTGTGTCTGAGGGCCTGCCTTACAAACTGGGTGGCACTCAATTTCTTCTCCTGTGTCCTGGCTTTTTTCTTGTCGTTTCGTTCATTTCTGGGCCTTTGAGCTCTGCCCCTGAAGTTCAGTCAATGGCTGGGACTCTGCTAATTCCTAAAAGAGTATTTTTTGGAGTCAAGAATGGCTTCCCATCTGGTAGCAGCCTGGTACCAGTGGGCACACCCAGTTCTTGTCTTAACCCAAACAGTCTCCTCTTTGCAATATGGTTAACTCTTCCAAATGTGGTGGCTGTGTCATAAGAAAACATATAACAATACGTGTATTTTTAGATCTGTGGTGTTTGCCCATGTATCTGCTGTACAGTTGGACCATAAATGGGCAACTTAGGCCAGCACAATCATCTGGAGGCTATGACATAAGTACAGTGGGGCTGCAATTTATTGGCTCTGAGTTTTCCCAGCATGACCTCAAACTATTACTTAGTCTTTATAAAAGCAAACAGACTGTTGGCTGCCTGCAGGTTCAAATACAGATGCCTGAAGGAGTGACATAAAATACACAGCAGATTAACTGTCTAGAGGGACTACATGTGGAATCTGAAACCATCAAAATATCCCAAAATAACTTCTCTGGAAGTGATGTTTCTGTGTCAGCTAATCTACTTGTCTGACCGGCCATTGTAATAAACTGCACAGGGCCATGAAAATGCTTTTGCCATATTTCATTTGAATTTAAAATTTATTAAATATAAATGGTTTGATGCTACATGTTATTCTTTTATAATCTGCTTATTTCTCTTCACATTATGTGTTAAACATTTAGTTATTTTGATATATGTGGCTTTAGTTCATTTAAACTGCTGCATACTAGGCAATTACATGAATATACTATAATGTACATCCATTCTCCCACTGAGCTGTGAGCATGAGAATAATTATTGCTTTACACCACTGGCTGTTGAGTGGTTTGTTATGCAGCTTTATTATAGCAATAGCTAACTAATATACAGGGTACGTACACCAATTTTATTAGATACTGACAAATTGCTTCTCCAAGTGATTTGGGGAGGTTATTCAAGTGGACCCAATCTAATCACACAAATTTTTAAATCACAGAAGCTTTCCCATCTGTGGTCAGAGAGAAATGTGATGACTGGGAAAAAGGTTAGAGTTGCTGGCTTTAAAATAGAAGAGGGAGACCAAGAGCTAAGGAATGATGAGCAGTATGTAGGAGCTGAAACAGATTCTTCTTTACAGCCTCTAGAAAGGAAGGGACCTGCTGACATCTTGGTTTCAGCCCAATGAGAAATGTGTCAGACATACAGAACTGTAAGATAATAAATCTGTGTTGTTTAAGCCACTAAATTTGTGGAAATTTGTTATAGCAATCGTGGAAAACTAACACACCAATTATAAAATATATCTAAAGTAGGAATTTGGTATCACTTTAATCAAGTAATTTAAATTCTATTTTATCTCTTCCCTTTTTAGTTATAACTCTTTTCTTATTAATATTTTTTCTAGAAATTACAATTATGTATTTTTAACATAGTCTACCTTGAACTAATACTACACCACTTCACACATGATGTAAGAATCTACATTCATTTACCACTCCCTCTTTTTTGTTTTTATTTATCACCTATTATACTTCCACATGTTACATACCCAACAATGCAGTCTTATCACTTTTACTTTAAATAATTATTTTGAATAAAATTAAAAAAGAAAAAGTATAGTATTTTTGAATTTGCCTGTATATTTATCATTTCCACTTTTCCCCCGTAAATCCAAGTTTCCATGTAATATCATTTCCCTTCAAATTGAAGAATTTCATTAAGTGTTTCTTATGGAATGGATCTACTGGCAAAAATTCTTTCAGCCTTCATTTGTCTTTATTTGAAAGTGTCTCTATTTCGCTTTGATTTTTAACAGATACTTTTTATGGATATGAGATTTTAGCAGTTCTTTTCCAGCACTTTAAAGATGTTATTTCATTTTCTTCCAGTTGCCAATCTTTCTTATAAAAATTCAGCCTTTATACTTATCGTTGTTCCTCTCCATGCACTCTGACTTTCTTTCTCTACCTACTTTTAAAACTTTATCTTTTGGCAAGTTGACAATGATTTTTTTTTTTTTTTTTAAGCTGTCTGTGGAAAGTTTGCTACACGGGCTTCCACTACCTAAACCAAGTGTCCACCCTGAAGTATGGACATTGTTGTGGTCTCTGTTTTCTTAAGAAGGGATTTCGCTGAAATTTATTTTATTAGACAACAACAAAAAAACATGAATAGTTCAATGTTCTAATTACTTCAATTGGGACTTAAATTTTCTCCATGTAAATTATCTGTCTCTCTTTCCCAGAAATTATAATAGTCTTTAACAAAACAGAGTAAGCTTTATCCTTTTAACATAGAATTAATATATTCTTCTGCCAGTCTCTCAGTTGTGTCCAGATAGCATGAGTTGTATTTCATCATCACTTAGAAAAGTGGGGGATATCTCCTTAAATGGTTCGGAGGGTTTTGTTGATGTGAAAAATTTTAGAATGATTATTTCGTAAATTATTTAAAAGACTCTCATAGTGAGTATTATGAGAGGTTGTAGGAAAGTGATAGTGAAATTTGTCTTCATTTATTTTAATCTCCAAAAATCTCTAAATTTTGTATTAAAATATAAAATGGGAATTCCTCTTTTCATAGAATTGTTACTAAACTATCAAAACTGAAAATAATTGCTGATTTGTATCACTCCCTTTGGATACATACCAAGTGCCCATGTAGGAATGGGGCTGTTTGGCAAGACTCTATTTCACTGCTCTATTTTTCTGTCTTTATAATAGGTGTGTCCGGGTATGGATTTACTTTTATCTATTCTACTCAAGAGTCACTGTGCATATTATATGTGAGGATCACATTTTTCTGCAAGTCAGGAAAATTATCAGCATTGTATTTATAGCTGTTGCTTCTTATTGATTTTCACTATTCTTCATGTCTGGAACTCTGATTAGTCTAATGTTGGAGCATTTCAGTCTATCCTCAAGGATTCTTAAACATTTTTAAAAAACATTAAAAAAAAAAACCTCTTTATGTCTTTGTATAGGTTCTGGCTCAATGCTTCTGTACTCTCTTCCAATTTATTAATACTCTCTTTGGTTATGATTGATACATGTATTGATTTTCTAATAATAATAATTAAAATTTAATTTCTAGAATTTCTAAATACTGTTTCTCCTCCAATTCATATCCTCTCCTCCTTTTCTTCTTCCCTACTGCTTTTTCAGAATCTCTACTTTCCTTGATGCATAGCTACTTGTTTTGTTGTACAGTTTTTATTTTGGCTTTTTGGGGGGATGTTATTCCTTCTTAAAATTTTTTGAGTACTTTAAGGACATTTATTCTATTTTTCTAAAATACTTCTTTATTTTTGCATTTACTTGGAATTGGCTCTTATCATTTACTGAGTGGTCTTAAATTATTTTGGTTATTTTAATTTTTATTATTAAAAAATTTTTATTATCTTTATGTGCTCTAGAATTTTAGTTTGCAAGTTCATCTTGTGTAGAAATTTCTTGTGTCTCTCTCTCCACTTGCCCCGCTTCTCACCATCTTCCCACTTCTTGGTGTCTGGTAGCTTTACAATTGCTTCCACTGGTCTCAGGAGGATCCTCCATTTTTTTTAAAAAAAGCCTTATATTGGTAGATCAGGACTTTTGTTTGAAGAGATATTGCAGATCAATTTCTGGGCAGAAGTAATTTAGCCCACCTCTTTTTGCTCCTTTCTGGCCACTTTAAGCAATGACTCACTACCTTTACAGAGGTAACAACACTGGCTTTAGTTAATGAATGGGGAACTCCTCATGGCAGGACAATCAGGCTTGACACAGTAGGTCTGTCTGCCCTCTTTCCCCACAATGACTAGGGACTTCCAGCCCAGCTACCATGGTAGAGGTAAAAATTCTCTACCTGTTTTAGAGCTCAGAGCCACTGCTTACAACCTTGTACTTTTCTTGTATTTTTTCCCTTCCTGTGGAGCCATTTATGAGGATGACTGTGCTTTCATATTTTCTTGGATGGTATCTTTGCTATTTGGGGGTGGAGATAAGAGGTGAAGGGTGGTCTTCCAGGAAATCACACACCATATTGACTAGAAGTTCAGATTTGTGTTTTAGAAGGATATGTCTGGAATGAGTATGTAGTGGATTAGAGGGCACTGAGGCTTGAGTCATGAGTTTTGTTCTGAACGATTCCAGGAAAAGAGATAAAAAGAGTGGTCAGTGACAGAAATAATAGAGGAAAGAGAAATAAACCACAGAGAGCTGAAAACATTCAAATAAAGATGGAGCAGTGGTTCTCAACAGGGCTACACTACTCTCTAGGGAGTGTTATGGAAAGTGGTGGCAGTATTCTTGGTTGTCACAGGTATGGGGGAGAGTCTCTGATATTTAGTACCAGGTAGAAGCAGATCATGGTTAATGTCCTAGAATATGCAGAATGGTCTTGTACTTCAAAAGACTATTCTATGTCTTGAATGACTTTCAAATATCCCAAACAGACATTCATGTGGTTGAAACATCTATTTAAAATTATATAATTCACATATTGTTTTATTCCACAAAGATTTATTATACACCAAATTTCTCAAGAGTACAACCACCATGTTAATCCAGTAAAGACTCTGTTTTGTTTGGATCTTTGTTTCATATATGGCATTTTATATTTTGTGTGTGTGTGTGTGTGTGTGTGTGGCACAATAATATATATTTTGAAAATTACAAAATGGAATTAGTTATTGTTTTTGAGCTGCCTGTTATTTTTCAACATTACTCTCTGATAGTGTCCCCAGAGGTCTAGCATACTAATTCTCTTGAGTCTTTTATATTAAGTACCTTTTACAAAACCATGCTGTATTCCTCATTACCTATCAAAAGCCATTATTTCTAAAGTCTTCACAAATTCTGAGATCAAATGTATACTTAACATGTGGAGATATTTCAGGAGAGGTAGTTTTGTGCTACTCCACCCTGTCATAACAAAAGTGTTATTTTAATGCTACATTTATAAATATGGTTTAGCTCATTTGTGAGATTATCTTACTCATTCTTTCCACTTTGACAATGTGTAATTAATTTTGGCATTTATCCCTACTTCATCCAATGTTATTTTCTTCTCTCCTTTATATTGTACAAACAATTCTGGTCTATTATTACTTATCTTAGTAGGTTTTACTCTAGTGATATTCATGACATTGCTCTTTTTTCCCTCCAACTACTCTATGGAGTTGGCTTCCGATTTTCTAACTTTTCTTAACTCTAAATGTTATTATTATAAGTAGATGCAAACATCTGGCTACTTCAATATGTCTTCTATTGTAGTGATGCTCAAGAATTTACACATTGAAAAGACACCTGCACCCCAATGTTCATAGCAGCACTATTTACAATAGCCAAGACATGGAAACAGCCTAAATGTCCACTGACAGATGACTGGATAAAGAAGATGTGGTATATTTATACAATGGAATACTATTCAGCCATAATGACAACATAACGCCATTTACAGCAACATGGATGTCCCTGGAGAATGTCATTCTAAATGAAGTAAGCCAGAAAGAGAAAGAAAAATACTGTAAGAGATCGCTCATACATGGAATCTTAAAAAAAAAAAAAAAGGAACATAAATACAAAACAGAAACAGACTCATAGACATAGAATACAAACTTGTGGTTTCCAAGAGGGAGAGGGGTTGGAAGGGACAAACTGGGAGTTCAAAATTTGTAGATACTGACAGGCATATGTAGAACAGATAAATAAGATTATACTGTATAGCACAGGGAAATAGACACAAGATTTTGTGGTAGCTCACAGCGAAAAAGAATGAGACAATGAATATATGTATGATCATGTATAACTGAAAATTTGTGCTCCACACTGGAAATTGACACAACATTGTAAACTGACAATAACTCAACAACAAAAATATATATATATGATTTCATTATGATTTAGTTCCTTTCATTTCATTTCATATTGCAGGTAGGATATTATACTGCTTAATTTGATATTGATATAGACTGAATTGTGTCCCAATAAAATTCATATGTTGAAGTCTTAACCCCTGGTACGAACTCCAATGTAACTTTATTTGGAGATAAGTTCTTTAAAGAGGTAATTAAGGTTAAATGATATCAGAAAGGTGGGGCTCTAATTTAATAGGACTGATACTTTTACAAGAAGAGGAAGAGACACCAGGGATGTGCACACACAGAGAAGAGGCCACATGAGGCCACAGCAAGAAGGCAGTCATCTGCAAGCCAAGGAGAGAGGTCTCAGGAGAAACCAAGTCTGCTAACACCTTGATCTCAGATTTCAAGCCTCCAGAACTGTGAGAAAATAAGTCTCTGTTGTTTAAGCCACCCAGGCTGTGGTGTTTTGTTAAGGTAGCTCCAGCAAACTAATATAAATATTATATATGTAGGCAGGTGAACTTGTCTGTGATTACCTCCTTCAGATTAGTTAAGAGGATATTATAAAATATTTGTTATAAAGGGGTTTGGCAGAGTTATAGAGTGCTCACAAATAGCCACATGCTCCCCCCTATTTTCTGCTCCCCATGCAGCTAGGTGGGGTCAGTTCTGACTTATGGATTGTGAGCAGAAACGACTTGCGTTACTTCTGGGCTGAGCCATAGGTGAGTCAGGGTGTTACCTTCCAGCTCCACCTCTTTACCACTGGGAGCAACCAGCAGGGCTCTGTGTTTAGCTGGTGGAGCACAAGGAGCTAGATCTCAGTGACAGCTGCTCCTGAGAGTTGTGAAACTCACAGTGGATATTGTGAAATGAGAAATACTCCTTTCTCAGGTTCCCAAGGTTAACTGGTTAAGACAGCATAACTTATTGTTACCCCAGCCATATAAAATTTGGTATTGTAAGAAGGATGCTGCCTTCTAAACCGAACATATGCGTCATTGGCTGTACTCTCAAGCAGTAGGTGGCAAGGACATTTTTACTGGAGAGTGGGAAGATGGTGATCTATATTATGCAGTGTTAAAACCATCATCTTGGATAATATAGCAGGAAGGCTGGCAAGTCTGAGTAAGTGATTGGAAAACACAACATTAATTGTGTGCTGGGTGCTATTGGTTTCACTCAGCAAGGTATTATAAAAAGAGATGAGCTGAGTAAAGCATTCTCGTAAACAGAGGGAGTCTGTGGTCTTGCATTATTGGAAAAGCCAACTGCTTTGAGATCCTAACTGTAAGAGACAGTTAAACAAGGCATTCAGAAATAAATGTCTTAAAAAATCTCTCAGGTAACTAAACAGCCTCAGGGAAAAATTAGATTAAGAGTATTAAGAGTAATCTTCCCACTTTAGCCCAGGAACTTTAAGGTAGCAGTCACTAAGTTAAAAGCAAACAGACACACTGAAAAAACTGAATTGTGGGAGAAAATAAATATTGATGAAATCTCAAAAAGAACTGAAGTTGAACAGGTTGTTACATTTATTGATCATTTGAATTTTTCCTCTTCTGTGTATTAGCTGTCTATATTTTTTGCTCATTTTTTCTTGGGTATTAATTCTTTTTAATTGATCTGCATATTGTAGATATTAATCTTTTTATCTCTACATAGTATCCAAATATTTCCCCTATCTCTCACCTATTTGTTTTCTGTTGTCATCTTTTTTTTTTTAATATAAAAGTTTTACTTTTTCATACGGTTTGAATCTGTTAGTCTTTCACTTTTTGGATCTTAAAAACTATTTTTTTCAGTGTTCCTTTCTTATATATATATATCTATATGTAAAACTATTTCTCTTGTCTTAGTGGGTTAGCTAGTTCCTCTAGTACAATGACTTAAGAGTGGCAGTAATAACAGCCATCCTTGTCTTGTTTCTCATTTTGACTGGAATGTTTCTAAAGTTTCACCAAACTTTCTTTGAGTATTAAATGACTTCACCAGCACATAAACTATCAATAATAGCTATTACTATTATTTGTCAAACCACCTACATTCTCCGTTCCAAGTCTCCCTCTTGTAAATATAAAATTGGGGCTCGGTAATCTCTAAAGTTCTTTCCAGCACAGTCTTAAAATTCTAAAATTAATTTTCAAAAATCTCAAGTCATTTCATTGACCTAAATAAATAATAATCTTACCTGTGATAAAAAAACACATAAGCAGGAACAACAGGAAAGCCCCTCTGTCATCTGAATAACTCATATTTAGCTATGTAAAGCCTGAGGCCAAAGAAAAATCTTAATTTTGGTATATTTCCAGTTACCCTATAAAGCTGCTTGGCAACTTTTACTAAAGGAAAAAAAATATGAAGTTGAGAGGAAATGAAAGTTGAGCAATGACTGGAAAATCACTGGTGAATATGGCAATACCCCAGTTTCAAAAGCCAGTTGTAATCTGGTCAGTTTTGGAGTGAAAGCAAGTTTATTATTATTATAATTTTCCCCTCCAATGGGTGGAGACTCAATATCTGGGAGGTAGAAGAAACAAGAAGAACAAAATTGGAAATAAAATGATAATTCCCTATTTCCTATAAAGATATAAGAAGTGAAGGGAGGGATAATATATATGCTCACTGGGAAAAGTGATTGAAATTGCCAAAGAATGAGACTAGAGAAGCTGCCAGAAAGGATGCTGAGTGGAAGAGCAGACAAAGGTTGCAAGAAATTGGCAGGGAGTCACAATAGACAGAGCCGGAAAGGAACATACAGGGCCTGAAGTGAGTCACACTCCATAAAAGGAGTTCCAGGGAAGGGAGCACAAAAGCATGCACGTGGGCGCCTGGGACAGAGGAGGGTGAGGGGAGCAAGGAGAGGCTCAAAACGCAGCAGCTGCGAAGATAAAAGCTGGTTGGAGAAGTTGTCTAGAGACAAAGGGATGCTTTGCAGATTTTTCAGAGAACAGGTTGTGAATGAAAAATGCCAGCGCGCTGGAATACATGTCATCATCTAAACTCTAAGAGGCAGGGGAAACAGGGTTGAGGGATAGAGGAATTAAGAGCAAAACCACCTCCACTGAACCAGGTTAGGCAGAGGCGATGATTGCAGGTGAGAGGGGGTGAGGAGTCGGTGCAACCAACGCTCACACTGTTTTACATGTGGGGACTGGGGCTAGAGGTCAAATGAAAGCCCACATACCATGGGGATTAATAGTTTAAAAGTCACAAATCAAACTACCAAACTATTAAATAAAATGTTCTATCTGCCTACCTTGACAAAGCATCTTCCTAATCACATTTAGAATTCTTGGACTTCTTGGAGTTAGCCAGAATGTGGCGGAGAGCTGACCCACGGCCCAGGGCCTTGGCCTATACTCCTCTCACCTTGCTTGTATATCCAAACCCCAATCCCCGCCACCCTCTCAAAGTACCCTGTAAAATAACTGCCTTTTGCTCACTCCTCAGCCTAGGTGCTTCTTGGGAAGAAACAACAGACTTGGGGAAAGGTTTAAATAGTCCTTAGAAGTGTATTTGGGTCATTCAGCAAGGAATTCCAGGTACTGGACATCCAGAACATGGCCTGTGGGCGGGGGGGCAGTTCTGGCTCTGTTGTTCCCTCAGCCCTCAGAGCAGAGATGACCAGAGGAGGGCCTCTGGATGCTTCCAGGGTGTGGGCAACAGACAGGGTGCTCTTGTGCCTAGGTCTAAAGGTAGTTCTTGTTTCCGAACCCTGTAAAATTACACCAGGAGTTCTTATCCCTGAGATGGAAAAAATAGTTTCTTTCAGAGCAAAGTGCCTCAACAAAAAGCACAGGTTTTTTATTAATTGATTTAACTTTTTGGCCATTTTTAGCTTACACTGGGTTCCACCTGCTGACCATCAGTCGAGTGTTTATTGTTGCTAGAGGTGAGGAGCCAAACATTGACAAGTCAACCAAGTCTTTAAAAAAAAGGAAATTTTCTGCCCTCAGACACATGTGGAGCCTGGGTTGCAGCATACTGTAGTATAAAGAGATTATTTATATCATCGAGTACTCGTTTTGTCATTTTCATTAGGTCAATGCCTATTTGATTAATTTCCATCAAGACTTGTCGTACCTCTATTATTTCTCACCTCTCTTCCCCACTGCATCCCCTTTGAGGATATTGTGTTTTCTGAAACACTTCTCAGCTCAGGCCTGGTTGATAGTGGGGCTTCCGAACACCATACAACATGGGAATTATGTGAATGAACTGATTGTGAATGCCAAGTGGAGAAAACAGGAGTGGGAAGGGCAGATACACTCACAAGTTTATTCTTCTGTAGCCATATTGTGAAATGTCACATCTTATTTCATGTCTGAGGGTGAAGAGCATTATTTAAATTCCCTGATGAGTTTATGGGCGTGTGTGTCTTCCTGAATTAAGAATTAGCATCAAACTGTTTTGATCTTTCACAGAATGCTTAGAGGGTTAGAATACCAAGCACCCTTAGTATGTAAATGGAATAGCTCACAGTACTCTGTGGGGGAATATGACATACAGGATAAAGAAAGTTATACCTCTGACTATGTGGCAGAGTTTTATTTCAAATTTTCTGGATATGTGAGATTCTGAACAAAATCAGAATCCAGTGAACACTATGAAACAGTTTTCAACAGCTCAATTTTAAATTTAGGTTCCCTGAAGCCTGGGAGTGACTACAGCCTGGCAAAACACAGAACATTCCTGTACGGATCAGTTAGCCTGGGTGTCTGCTGGTAAAGCTCACAGTGGGGCCAGTTACCTGGAACTCAGCATTTCTCAACCTCAGCACTATAGATATTTTAGGCCAAATAATTCTTTGTTGTGGGGTCTGTCTTGTGCACTGTAGGACGTTTAGCAGTGTCCCTGGCCTCTACCATTGGATACCACTATCCCACATGCCCTGTCTCCAGTTGCAACAACCAAAAATACCTCCAGACTTTGCCAAATGTCCCCCAGAGGTCGAAATCACTCCTGATTGAGCACTATCTAGTAGCTGTTTCATTTTCTACTCTCATCTGTTCATTTGAGGCAGGAAGAAGGAGAAACAAACTTGTCAAAGGTGGCAAGATAGCTGCTCTTGGTTTTTGAGACAATAAGGAGGGAGGGGGAAGGAAAAAGAGTGCTGAGTGTGCATTTGGTGAGTGCTAGATGCACTGTATTTGTGCTTTTTCATAAATGTGGGCATCTCTAACTGGAGTGTGGGCCAGGGCTACACTAAACCAGAAAGTAACCATTATAGTATCAGTTTTACTTGATGTAAATATTTAAGACATTCGTTTCTATGTATAAAGAGTAGAATATAAGTGTGTATAAATAGTGAAGTTAAAGTATAAAACTTCAAATAAAATTTTGCACCTGGGTTGGGTCCCTCAGGACTGGCTCTGCTCACAGAATCTCCACAAGCAGGAACACATTCTCAACTGCTGTCATGTTCTACGGACTGAATGTTTATGTCCTCTTCAAATTTCTATGTTGAAGCCTCATCCTCAATGTGATGGTATTTGGAGACAAAAACTTTGGAAGGTAATTAGGTTATGGGGTGGAGTCCTTAAGAATGGGATTAGTGCCCTTCTAAGGAGACATGTGCTTTCTCCCTTTATGTTTCTTCCCAAGTGAGGAAAAGTGAGAAAAAAGCCTTCTGTAAAGCAGAAAGAGGGCTCTGGCCACCAGGCACTGAATCTCCTGGCACACTGATCTTGGACTTTCCAGTCTCCAGAACCATGATAAATAATTTTTTTCTTAATGTGAACCACCTTGTGTATGGTATTCTGTTATAGCAGACAAAGCTAAGATGGTACTTTGAGAGAAGCCTGTGAGAAGCCTGATGAATGCTACCTAGTTTAGCCCTCTGTGAATTCAGTAGGTATATTCTTCTAATTTATTCTTTTTCTAAAAAAATAAACTAAGCCTCAGAGAAGTTAAGTAACTTATCCAAGTTCACACAGCTATTGTGCAGCTGCAATTTGAACTTTTAAAAGTCTTACCTCAGATTTTATGTTCTTTTTTTTTTATTATTATTATTTTCTGATGCCTTAATAGGCAGAGTTAGTTCTGGGAAAATTTTTGAGGGAGGGGAATTTTTGTCTTTTCTTTCTTACTCTCATTTCTGTGCTACCTTTCTCTCTCCCCTCGTAACCCCCTTCCCAGAAACCAAACATCCAGTGCTTTTGCTGTGCCCAAGCATGAACCTCCAGCAGTGCACCCGCTAACCAACCCAGGGCTGTTTTTTGTTAACTAGAAAAGTTGGCAGATACTTCAGACAGTGTACAGAGGCTCTACTTGCTCGTGATGATGGGGGTGACAGCGGCAGTAAGTGCAGATGCTGACTTTGAAGATTTCTTTGTCTGTTAAGTCCAAGAGCCCGGAGGTTGGAGAGTCCTACCATTTTTCTGCAGGAAAGATCAAATTGTCCTGAGTTTTCTAGAAGCCCCCAGAGGAGAACAAGCAAGAGAAAGTAGCAGGGAGCCACAAACAGTACTTCCTTGGTTCCTTTGTTGGACTCCTCACCTTTTTTCTTTTCCTTTTTTCAACTCTGTGCTGTCATCAAAGGGTAAAGGAGACCCAGCTGCGTGGTTTTCTTTGGCATGTTCTTGAAGTAGCTTTTTAGTTTGTCTTGTTATCTTTCTCCCCAGTTGACCCCAGAAACGCTTAATTTGGCTGTATGAAAGTCATGCTAATTTCCATCATTTATGTAATCATTTGCCATTTATGCCAAATTGCTGTGTAATACTACAGTGATTATACATATCATTAAATATGTGTCACATTAGCCTTGAGGTGGGTTTTACTTGATTATAACACTAAATCATGCTCAGGATTTTTAGACTTCATGGTTTGTTGCTTACATAATATTGTCATTATTCTGTAGCTTAAAAACTTAGAATGTTACAATTGAGGGAGACTTTGATAAAATATGTCTTTTCTCCTTTCAGCCTCAATATAATGTCAAAATTGTCAGCATGTGTATCATTGACATTTGAGGGTTTCTAACTCTACCTGTTTGACCTCACAATGTGAACTGTCTCCACAAATTCATCCTTTTGATATATTTCAAAAATAATCTGTTTTAGACTAAGCTCCTGAAAAAAGACTCACCTACTTTTCCTATTGGATCAGCTTTTTCTTTTTTATGTTCAACTTGAGTCTTCACCTATATGCACACTATTAATACACACAAAAGAATAATTGCTCTCCTCAGAATGTAAATAACATCTTTTGGCATTGGAATGAAATCTTAAAAGAGTTACACTAAATATTAATACTGCTTATTTGTAAATCTTGTATTACAGATGTCTTTTACCTTCTTTATATCTTTGGTACTAATTTTTTTTTAACAAGCATACTATTACATTTATCTTCAGAAAGTAAATATTCTTTTAACACTGGAACGTTTTTGAGTATATGTTAAACTAATTTTCTAATTGACTTCTTCAATATTAAATATACTCAATATTATCTTTAGCAAACACATGTGATACTTTAACCCTCTGATCATTTTACTTTGGGGATATGACCATATGCTTACTACCTTGTAACTGTTATGTATTAAAAAGCAACCAACTTTTCGTCCTTCATGTCCAATGAAGTTTAATTCAATTCAGCCAATGTCTCCATCCCATGCCCAGAAATACCATGGGTCCAGTCTTATTTTGCTGTTTGATTTTTCATCTTCTGTTTTTTTTAAACTTGATTTTATTTATCCTTTTGAATTTATTATAAGATAAGTCACATTATTTTTGGACGTGGAAAGATATGGAAAATAGTAGGGTTCTGCCCTGATATACCAGTGGTTGCAGGAAAAAGACCTCTGTTTCCTGAATGCTTTGTGGTGGAATCAGGAGCCAATAGCTGCTATTCTTCATTTTTTTTTTTTTTTTTTTTTTTTTTTTTTTTTTTTTTGCACATAATGCCCTAGTCACATTCTCCAGTGCTTTGTGGAGACAACTGTCAAAGGCAGGACACCCCAGCTGCCATGGGGCAGCTCATCTCTGCCATATGAGAAGTGACAAGATTCAGACTTATAGTTCAATTCCAGATTTCTCTTATAGAGGCAGGAGAAGGGAAAAAGGAAAGGGGAGTGAAGATAAGAACAGGTTAAGGTGTACACTTATAGTTTGAACAAAGTTATCTAAAAAGCACAATTTTACAAATAAAAACATTTTCCTTTTAAATTAAATTTCTGAGTTGGGTTCTGCACCTGTCTCTCTTAACTGCTGAATAAGTCCCAAGTGGAGAGGACATGACTGATGACTTTAAGTATTTATTCATTGAGTCCCCTGAGTTGGGGTAAAATAGCCATCTCCTGTCAAGACTGCTTGCCAAGTTTTAGACAGATTTTTTAAAAGGGTCTGACTTGAGTACTATTTTTGTTTTGGCTGCAGTGATCAAATCTGCCACTAGACAGAGCTGTTTGTCTTATTTTTGAACATTGCAGAGTTCAGGACTGTCAAGAGAATTAGAGCCAATGAAAAGAGAAAACTATAAATGATAGCACCTTCTATGAGATAGGTTCTCAGAGTGTACACTTAGTGCCTTTCCTGCTGGTAGTACATAATTTCCAGATTGCTCTTTGTCATTATCACTGGGGAGGCTGCAACTCAGTTTTCAAAATTCCACTCATCACTAGCAAGATTTCAATAGCTAATAAGGAATAATCAAGATGTATTATGCAATTTGCTCATTCTTTTATATTACAGTAGCTAAAGTCAGAGTGACATCCTAAATCCTGAACTCTTTCTGGAAACTTCTTGGTAATATATTCTCTGCTCTTCTCTATGAAAACTGTTTATTTTACAAGCACAAATATTGAAATTATAATAGTGTTATATTATTGCATATGTTAATATGTTTATTTGCATAAAATATATTGAAAAATTTCAAATCACCACCATTCAAAGTGAGTCCATCCTGAGCCCAGTTCATGAAGCACTGAATTCTGGGGTTTGGTTAAAACTACACTTTCAGGGGTTCTGCTGAAGAAGGATCTGGGCAGAGAACCCAGAAGCAGGTCCTTAATCTGTATACACATCACTAATTTTTACTCTGTTAGGTATACAACCCCATATCACCCCAAACAGCAGTTCTCAAAGTTTGGTCCCTGCACAAGAAGTATTAGCAGCACCAGGAGATTTGTTAGAAATGCAAATTCTCTGGCCCTATCCCAGCCCTACTGAATCAAACATTCTGGGGATGAGACCCTGTAATCTGTGTTTTAACCTTTCAGATGATTCTGATGCAGGTTAATGTTTGAGATCTGCTGACGTAGAGAAATAGCTTCCAAATGAAAGAGAGAAATCAAATTATGACCAAAAGAAGTTAGATGAAAAAGAAATAATACATGAAGCAGCAAAGAATATCCAAGTCATAATTAATGATCTCAAAGATATGAGGATGCTCTGAAAGAGACTAAGAGCTCCTAGAAATTAAATATATAATAAATATTTAACTAAAATAATTAAAATAAAATTGTATATAAAATAAAATAGAATTAAAATAAAAATTCAACAGAAGGCTTTGAAGATAAAGCAGCAAAAAGCACCTATAAAGCTTTAAAAAAAGACAGAGATGGGACACTGGAAAGAGTAAATAAAAAATTTAAAGAATAATAAAAGACCTTCAAGATATACTTAATAGGAGTCCTGCAGACACAAATAGGAAATTATCAAATAAATATAAGAAAATTTCTGAGCTGAAATGCGTGAGATGTTCGACTGAAATAGCCCACTCAGTGCCCGACCCATGAGGAAAATCCACAATAAAGCACATTAATGTGGAAGTTTAGAAAATGTGGTGAAAGAGAAGATCCTAAGAGTTTAAGAGAGAAAAGTCAAGAGTCACATACAAAGGAAAAAGAAAATCAGAATAGCATCTGAATTTGCACTTAAAACACTGGAGTCAGAAAACAATATAGCAAAACCTTCAAAAATTGAAATGAAAATAAGTTTTAGTCTAAAATACTGTACCCATTTAATCAAGAATACAGAATTTTTCAGGCATACAACTCATAAAATTTACCTTATCTGTAAATGATACGACTAGAGTACATGCTTTAACAAAGTAAGAAAGTCAGTCAAGAAATAGGAGGAAGAACTGGGATTAAGAAATAGTGGATCCAACACAGGAAAATGACAAAGAATATTCTGGATAATAATTGTTCAGCCAGCCCAGAAAACTACCTGTCAGATTAGAGCAGGAAGTTGGAGTGGGGTCTCTAAGAAAAAAAAAAAAAAAGTTGTATTATCCAATGTGTTTGATCATTTGGAAAATATTATCAATAAGCACTGGAAAGATCTGTCACATCAGTGATAAACTGTAGGAAACCATGCAAATGAAAATGAGGAAATTACTAACTTCAGGAGAAAACAAAGTTATATATGAGAGGAAACATAATGCACACAGTATTATTGTGCTTAGCTCAGCAATGAACAACCTTAATCCCATCACGCTAATGTACATGCTCACTTCCATTTTAACCAAAAATTACAGAAAAGAAAAGAGAAGAAAAAGAAACTGACAGCCTATATTATATAAAATGTCAGAATTAAACCCAATTAAATAAAAGGAAGTTCAAAAAATAATTTGTACCAATTTTATACCAGTTGGTGGTTCTATTTTCAGATATTCAATTCAACCAACTTCAGTTGGGAGTCAGCAAAGAGCTCAGGTAAAGTGGTCAAATGGCTCACAAATTGGCCCCGGAAAGTCTTGTTGATTTTCAATGGTTCTCCAAGTGTAGTCCCTGGACCAGGAGCATTTACATTACCTGGAAACTTGTTCTGCAAATTCTTGGGGCCTATTCAAGATCTACTGAATCAGACACTCTGGGTTTGCTGCCCAGTAAGAATAAGTTTTCCAGGGAATTCTGATGCATGCTAAAGTTTGAAAAGTACAGATTTTGAAAACTTGTTCTCAGCTGAGAGTGCAAAACACTATTTAGAGTTAATTAGGGTTTCTACATCGTTAAGGAAACAGAGGAAAACAAATATAGGCACCAAGAATTTAATTCCACCTTGTTAGCATTTTCTCTGCAATTTAACCCATCTTACTCTCCATTAGTCTCTTATTAGATATCTGACTTATAATTTGGGGAATAAATGTTAACCCTTGCTAGATGAAAAGTTGAGTAAATTATCTCAACAATATCTGATGGTTATTTGCCAATCCTTTGTCTAGATATACAAGATATACAAGACCTCAAATAGAATCCCCAAGCGTATTTATTCTGAGTATCCACATCACTTGAATGTTCTATGCCATGCTGAACAGTGCAGGGCTGCTGGCAACTTTTTGATGTACAATGATTCACTGTGTTATTGGTTAATTTGCAGGAAACCAATGCAGATGCCCCATCAGGGAGAGCAGCTCTGTAACTCTACAGGTTGCTCTCTTAGAGAAGAGTTTGGCTTCTGTTGTTGTAAGAAAGTGAAATTTTGCTAACGGTTTTGACTTATGTAAAAGCATCACACTTTCAGTATTACAGCTGTGGTACTGGGCAAGGGGACCCTCCAAATGATCCCAAACTAAACTCATAAGCTTCCCTGTGCAAACCTTCCCCACTCTCATACTTCTATCTCAGCCATCAGAACCACCATCTGACCAGTTGGTCAGGCTACAGATATGGAGTTTGTCTATTAATTCATTCAATAAAAATTGAGTGTTTGCTATATACTGGCTGTTCTAGGAATTGGGGATATAGCAATGAACAAAGCAAGACAAAAACCCCTGCCTTTTAGGAGCTTATGTTCTAGCAGTGAAAGATAGACAATAACCAAAATAAATGAGTAAACTATTGTATATTGTAAATCAAAAAGTGATACATATTAAGGAGAAAACTTGGGAGTACTGTCATGGAGGTTAAAATGTTTAGCAGGATGATCAGGGGAGAACCCACTGAAAAGGTGATATTTGAAAAAAGACTCAAAGAAGGCAAGGGTGTGAACCATACTGGTACCTGGGCAGAACAAATAGCAAAAGCAAAGACAGTAAGGCAAGATCATGCCTGGAATGTTTGAGCAACAGCAGGACACTGGAGTGGGTGAGGTAGAGTGAGCTTGTAGGAGGGCTGTGGGAGGTGAAGTCACTGAGGCAACAGGGCTAGGATGAGGCTGTGTTGCATAAACTTGTCACCCTTGAAGCCCATTGTAAAGACTTAGCTTTCATTTTGAGTGAGATGGGAGCCATATCAGGGCTTTGAGCTGAGGGACATGACCTAATTCATCTGTTGAGAATGATGACTTTCCATCTCCTTCACTCCCTCAGCCAATCACCATGGACTATCAACTCTATTTCCTCTCAAATCTGTCCCAACTTTTTCCCCCCCATTATCACTGCCAGCACACTAGTTCAGGAAACCTTAATGTCTCACTTGAGTCATTTCAATAGCTTCTTAGTAGATATTCTTTCCTCCTGTTTGCTTCCCTCAAATTCATTCTATACAATGTCTCCAGAGTAACCACTCTGAAAATTTGATAGATTTATACCCTGGTTAAAGCTGTTAATAGTATTTTTTCTTCTCCCCTGCAAATAAATTCCAAATTCCTCAACATGACTTTCCATGGTCTGTTTCCAAATCCCCAGCTTCATATATCCCCTATTCTCCCACTTCACAATATGCTCTGCCATACTGAAATTTTGTTCCTTGAATATATGCTATTCTCTTTTGCTTCTGAAACTTCACAGATTGTTTGCTCCAGGAAGACTTCCTTGATTTTTACCTTCTTTTTGCTCCTATACCACTCTCTTCTTTCTCTACACTAAATTTGTCATTCAGTATTTCCATTGTTTCATTATCTCTTTCCTCATCCTGCTGTTAGGCTTGGTGAGGACAGTTTAAGGAGATTAGTGAACCCCTTTGTGTCACAGCCAGGAGATACTAAAATATTTGTTGTATGCGTGAAAGAAGGAATCAGTGAATAAATGACTATTTTGAACCTTTGTGTTCTGCTTATTTCCCCGATCAAATGGTCCTCAGTAATGTGATGTGTGACCTCCCACTGGTCATATACGTATGTGGAGCAGGTAATGGCTTACACAGTGTAACCTCATGGTTTTGGAAGCATCCCTCACCAGGAATCCTCCCCAACTTCAGCCCTGGAGGCAGTGATATGACAAGCAGTGATTTTGGTCAGCTTTGGATACACAGTCAACCTCAGAAGACTAAAACAGCAATGATCTAAGTGGTGGGCAGCAGGGACAGTGACTTTAAGGAGAGAGCAATAGTTTCCACAGCCAAAGGAGAAGCTGGATAATGGGTTCCAGTTATAGTGCCATTTCCTTTTTTTAAGTTTGAAGGCAGCATAAGCCCCAGCAGTGAGTGGACACTAAGATTTGTTTACATGTACATCTAGACCTAGGGTCTTCTAGAAACAGGTGGGCAATTTGGGGGAACTTGAGGTTCCCCAATTATGACTAGATGGACATATCAGACTTCTGTCTTCACCATTAACTTGTCAGAGAAATATTACTTGAAAGTTTTATTCCCAGGCTGCTGTGACCTAGAGAGAGAGAGGTTATACCATCTTACAGGTAGTACTGTTGGACATCTCACCAAATCACCAACCTATTAATAAAGGAAAGCTAAATTTATTAGAACTCATTGTAGTAAGGGAGACCACCACCTTACCAATCCCAGCAGTGCCTCAGAAAGTGGTACAATTTTAGGGCTTTGGTGTCTGAGCTCAAAGTGGTTTGAAGTAGGTCTTTCGAGATTTAGAACTGATTTGGACTGGGCAAAGTTTATGTTAAAATAGCTTAGAATTGGTGGACCCTGTGATACGAAGGTCTTGAAACAAGCCTTGGTAAGTAAACTTGGTTTGATAAGCAAATGTTTGCCAAGGTGAGCAGACTTTTGTCTCTGATAATTATCTGTGGGAATTTCCTGAAGCAAACAACGAAGTTTTTTTTTTTTTTTTAACATTTTTTATTGATTTATAATCATTTTACAATGTTGTGTCAAATTCCAGTGTTCAGCACAATTTTTCAGTTATTCATGGACATATACACACTCATTGTCACATTTTTTTCTCTATGAGTTTTTTTTTTTTTAAAGTTGGTTTATAGCTTTATCTTTCTTAGGCAAAGTTTCCTGGAACAGACAACTAATTCATGTTGACGTAGCTGAGCGATATTCTTAATTAAGCCATGTTAACACAGATGGTCTCAGCATTCATGCCTTCTAATTGTTTTCATTCTTAAATACTTTGGGACATTTATGTGTCTCAACAGTTTCCAAGAACAGGTTTTGAAAGGAAGAATGAGAGTATACAGCCTGAGAAGGGTGAAGAAGCACTACTGAAAGAGGGAAGTGTAGGCAGTATTGAGAAAATGAGGGTGACAAAAATAAACCTACTTTTGTACAATTTTGTTTAAGGTAAGGTTCCTGCTTCAGCCAATAGAGTAATCAAACAGAGATTTGATCTTCCCTTCCAGAGATATCACCTATAAAAACCAACTACTGCTTAAAAATTTTCTCTTTAAATTGAAGCATAGTTGATGTACTATATGTTACAGATATACAATAGTGATTCACAATTTTTTAAGATTATACTCCATTTATGGCTTTTATAAAATATTGGCCATATTCCCTGGGTTGTACAATATATCCTTGTAGCTTGTTTATTTTATATGTAACAGTTTGCACCTCTTAACCCCCATCCTTCCCCTACCCTCTCCCCACTGGTAACCACTAGTTTGTTTTCTAAATCTGTTGAGTTTGACTAGCCACTGCTGTTAAGCAATTGAGACTGAAGTCTCCTAACTCAATCCAGACAGATACAACCCATGGAAATAGACATTCCATGGATAATGGTGGGCTGAGTGGTGGTCTCTCACCTACTCTTCTTTCACAGTCCATGCATTTGAACATGGTGGTGACAAGTGAAGGAATTACTATGAGGAAATGTAGTACTATGACAAAAAAGGATCTGTGTTCTGGTATTAAAATGGTTGTGGACATTTGATGAATCTGTGCTCAATGCTCTGAAACACTGCCTCCAGTCAGTACCTTAAGGTAGATCTCTCTGGTCTACTGATTTAACATGGCTGCCGTATGGTGACTGGGCATTTGCAAGACTGTCGCAACTATTAGCTCACGCTCTGGAGTGAGTTAGAGTTGGATATAAGTCCTTACCCAAAACCTTTTTAGTTTTGTTCTCTTAGTAAGTTGTTACTTAGTTGCAACTTAAGTTTCTCATGTACAGTTATTAGCTTCATTTTTTTCCACATAGAAAATGGCGGTGGTTAGCAGCTACCTGATATGACTGGGCTAAATAATAATAACAGCTATGTAAAACTGTCAGCTTAGTTCATAGTGTAGACTCAGTGAATGTTAGACATTATTATTATTATTAGGTATAAAGTATGCTTTGGTGCTGTTTTGAAGATGGGAGACTTAGATACACAGACCTGGACAATAACAGAGTCAGGAGGGACCATGGAGACTTTCTGGTCTAGCATCTTTCTGTTATGGGAGAGGAAGCTGAAGACCAAAGGGAACAAATGGTACCCAGAGGGAAAAAGCCAGTTAGTGTCAAAGGCAGGCATCATGTTTCCATGACTTGCCTTGCAGCCCACGGGTGCCTGTGAGGGACAGCTGCAGGAAACAAGCTCTGGGTTCTGCTTGATAAACCACTTGTGCAGAGCCTTTTGTTCACTGCAGATAGTTGGAACCTGGTCTAATTTGAAGTATTTTCAGTGCAGAATTGAAAGCAGTCTGACATAATTTGACTCTTGGTGCTCAGATCCTTTCGTTTATTGGGCATAGTCTCATTACTTGGCAATAACTGATATCTTCAGAGTGTTAAGTAAATATTTAAGATTTAAATAAGCCCTATGTGAATGCTAAGCTCATTTGTTGACACATTCTTCCCATACTCAGCAACTATTCCAGCAGCCTCTCTTGCCAAGGAAATATCAAATACTGTTGAAAGAAAAAAACAGCTGCAAATATCAAAAACCTGGCTTTTAAAGGGGTTTCCAAAATAAATGGCTGAAGAACCTAGAAAGTGATTTTATGGTGATATAAAACATACCTTTAAGATATTATAACTTCTAGTCTTAAATCAGTAAAATTTTATTGAGCACTTGCTTTGTACAAAGCACTGGAAGTGATTTAAAGACATGTTATTTTTGCCTTTGAAGTGCTAACAATTTAGTAGGACAAATAAGATGTAAGTAAATTAATCAAAAGTTACATAATAAAATGCAATTCAAATAGCATTTGAAGATGAAAACCAGAGGGCATTGTTAGGCAGAGCCTGATGAATTGCCAAATGAATGGTGCAGTGGATGTTTGCTCATTCTGCCTTCCCCCTCATTTCAGGGCAGTGCCTGATTCTGGCTTTAGAATTATTTTTCCCATGCAGTTTTGGGGAGCTGTAAATCCAGGTGCTCTGCATTTCTTAGGACCAGCATGACTTCCAGAGTGAATCAAGGACCGACAGTGTTTATAAAATTGTTGATCCCACTGGATGACTTAATTGCTGATCTTTGCTGAACCATTCATCTCTAGCTTTCTAGTCAATTCTTCTGCTATTACCTGGGAATAAACTCCTTTTCTTCATGAATACATTAGATTTGGCATACATGATAATGGCAGATTGAAGGGAAGGAGATGCCACTTTGCAGGTGTCAGGGAAGAGAGGAGGTGACATTTGAGTGGGACCTGGAAAGAGGGTGAGAGTAACTGAGCTTTCACTTTGGTGATGTTCTATTATTTCTACTTCTAGACAACCATTAGAACCTATTTCTATAGTTTGTGGACTAATTAGAAAGCTTGTTCACAAATCCTGAGGATTGAATGCTTTGCTAATTGCAAAACCAGGGCAGTAGAGTTGGAAAATATTTCAGGTTTAGCTAAGTTAAAACATAGAAAAGACCGTGAAAAGACATACAGATACAACGACAGCTGACATGAGGTTTCTTTCTACCCTGAAAGTCATTGTAGTGGTCTCATCTCAGTGTTTAAGTCTCTTTTTCTTATTTTGGTTCTGTGATACTCCATGTTTAAGAGTAGAATAAATTAATTCTTCAGTCTATTAAGATTCAGTAAAATCTATACTTTCTCCACTGAACAGATAGAGTATTTGAAAATCATATTACTTCCCATTCAACAGTTGTTAATATTTGAAACCACATATAGTGCTTGTAAAGAGCGCTCAGACACTAGTGAATATAATTCCCAAAATTCACTTTACATGCAAAACCGTTGTATAGCTTGATTAAATAATGTATGTAAAAGTCTGTCTAGAGATACACATACACTTCCTAAGCTAGGAAGAGAAAAATACCACTACTCTGGGCTGGAATTTGGTCCAATTTCCACTCTAAAAAACAAGTTTACTATTGACTAAATGGAAATATACTGAAGAACTGGGAAAAGGAAAATGGAGAGATTAGCAAGGACTATCTTCCCATTTTCTCTTCTAAATGCATCATTGTATTTTTCTAAACCAAGCTCTCCTTAAATTCCAGAAAAGGAAAATATTTTTTAATGTGATTTCTGAGGGGGAAATAAGTTAGTTTTATGCTTCTGCTTGTGGAATTAAAATACTTCCTATTTCGATTTTTATAGCAAACTGGTAATGCCCACATTTGAATTTCTGGGAAACCCTAGAATATAATACTATCCTCGTTTTGTATTTATTCCTCACGGGCTGGACGGATTTTTAAAGCATGAGGTAAATCAAGTGGGGAGATTAAAATCAGATGGTTTTGCATAGACTATCAGTAATGAGGGTTAAACTGGCATTTTTCCATCTGCTTATTTGATTATACATTTTGTACTTATTTTTAAGGCCAAACTAGAAGAGTTGGAAAGTGTTGAAGTCCAAAGTGGAAAGCATTTCTTAGTCATTTTCATAATGAATTTTGAATCTTTAAAATGCCCATGGCTAGACTATGCTGGGATATGATCAAGCAGGTTTTTCTTTCCTCAAGGAGTTTATTTAAAAATGTACATGTGGCAGAGGCTTCTCATTTAGCGTATCTAAGGGATATCTTTGGGAATTTTACCCTTGTCTTTTTGTGTTGCCATGGGAATGTCCATTTTTATATCTTCAGAGAGAAACTGTTTTTCAGTGTGATGGAGCAGAGAGAACACAGGTCTTATATTTAGGAAATAATGTGTCTACCTCTGGCCTTAACTCCTTCCTAGCTGGACCACTGTACATAACAGACTGAAGTTCTCCAAGCCCCAGGTTTTTGTTTTTTAAATGAAATGGAAGTAATTTTCATTCTCAAGGACTATTACGAGCACCAGAAATGAGTCCATCAGAAGATGTTTAGTACATAATAGTAATTACTATATCGATGTGATTGTGGAAAGGTGTCTTAACATATAAATATTTCCTGCCTGATTCCATGCTTACATCTCTCTTAGAGAGCTTTCTGTCTTTGTCAGCTCAATCCCTGCATCGATCTGTGATATAAAATTAAAAAAAAAATAGTAGAGAAGGAGGTGATCTGAGATGTGGAAGAAAAGGAGAAAGGGTTGAAACAGAGTGTTTGCCATTTCATTTCAAAGATCTGAGGAAGTTGGGGGGTGACAGATGGCATCTTGGGCGGGTGTCAGAAAGAATTTGGTGGTATGTTGAAGGAGAGGTCCTAGAGCAGAGCTGTCCAATAGAAATTCCGGCAATTATGAAATTGTTCTCCACCTGAAATGTCCAACAACATCATCACTAGCTACACGTGACTACTAAGTACATGAATGCCAGTAGAGAGACTGAGGAACTTTTAAATTTCACTCAATTTTAATTAATTTAAATTTAAATAGCCATGTATGACCACTTTATTGGATAGCACAAGTCCAGAGAATCTAGGGGTTATGAGAGACTGAGGGAAGGTGAAGAGAGCAAATTTTAACAAGCATTGTCATGAACTGTGAATTAGATTCTTGATATTTCTTGAGAGATGTAACTAAAAAAATTGAAGTTCATTTGAAATTAGTTTTGAGACCTGGATTGCATATTTAGATATAGATATGACTCACAGCTGAGGACAGGACACATGGGGCCCTGACTAATATTATGGTTACATCTTCTACTCTGTAGCTCCAAATTTGGTATCAATGATGTTTCTAGTCAATACTATGACACATCACCTAAAAATTCTGTCAAAGTATTCAAATATATATTACATATTATATATACACGGAAATTAGTACAAATATATAATCAAAGGATTATTCTGGGAAATTGATATGCAATAAATGGATTATGAAAGTATAATTTCCCCTTGCATATTTTAAAGGGAGTTTTAATTAAAAGGCAGATTGGGCTAGAATTTTAATGATGCTAGACAGTTTCATCTTGGGGCTAGACATCTGAGATGCAATCACTTCTTTACAAACAGAATAATAGGGTTTTATTAAAGGAAACATATTCTTCTGTCATTTGCTCTATGTTAATACAACAATAGCATCACTGAACAGTCAACATTTATCAGAGAAGGAATAATGATTTCTTTCCTTTCACATAATGGAAGTTCTAAATTGCCACATATTTCTCATTTAATTATGAATAAATTCCAAGGTGTGTGCTGTATTTATAATTGAACCATTCTGCAGTCATGTTCTTAAACACATTATAAAGTCTCCAATTTTCTCATTCTTTCCAAGAATGGGAAAGAAAAACCTCATGAAACTTAGAAAATAAATTTTTTTGTCTTTAAAAATTATTATGGAAATTTCCAAATATACAAGTAAGTAGAGCTAATAGTCCTGTGTACCCTTATACTGATTACACAACTTTCATGATTGTCAACAGTCAGCTATATTTATTTCATTTCTTTTCCCCATCACTGCCACCTCTCCCCACCTTTTCTCCTTTTTGGCTGGAGTAGTTTAAAATGAATACAAAACATTATGTCATTTCACTTCTTAATATTTTAACATTAATTTCCAAAAATGTTGGAATATTTTCTAATATTGCTACAATGGCAATATTATAAAATTTATAAATTTTTTTTAATATTATATAATACTCAACTTTCATTGATTTTCTTAAAAATGTCTTTTTACAGTTTGTTTAAATTAGGATCTACATATAAGAGCTGGCACATTGCTTATGGTTATTATTTATCTTAAGCCTCTCTCCCCCATCTGCCCAATACTCATTTTTTTCAAGCCATTGGCATATTGAAGAAATCTCGTCCATGGACCTGTACAAAATCTCACTTCCTGGGTTTGACTGTTGCATTTTCGTGGTGTAGTTTAACTTGTTTCTCCTATTGGAAGACTTAAATTAAGATCTAAAGTCAGATTCTAATTTTTTGAACCCAAATACTTCATATATGGCATGTGTACTTCATTCGCCCAATGTAGGAGGCAGATAGTGTCCCATTTTTATGCTAAGATTAATTCACGACTTTCAGGGGATGACACTCTGATCCTTTCACTATAAAGTTTTCCTTTAGTATGGCCCCTGATAATTTTGGCATCTGTTGATGACCACTGTCTGAATCAAATTTTTAGTTAGGAGTTACAAAATGTTGATTCTATTCCTTCTTCATTTGTTAGCTGGGATTCTTCTTTATGGAGAACTTCCCCTTATCCATTTAATGCTATGTGGTTATTCTGCTAGTTCATTTCAAAAAAAGCAGGATAAATGCCAAGTTATTTATATATAATGATTAAGTTTCAGAGGAAAAAGCTGGAGTCAGAAGTTGATTCTGTGATGCATCACCAATGTCCCTGCAGGACTGAGACACTTACTACCTCAGCTGTGGGGAAGTTTGGATGCTGTCGGCTCACAGTTGAACCCTCCTTGGGAATGTCCTCAGCAGAAGAGCTGTCTTACTCAAGGTTATGTACCTCCCCTCCCTGGGGACAGCCAGACTCAATGACTGGTCACTGGTATGGGGGGGCAATGTCTTGACCTGCTCTCCTTAAATCATCACAGATCTGAAAGGCCATCCAAGCTCCACACATAATACCTTAATATAAGGATAAACTAAACTCTTTATCATGTTAAAAAAGAGTTATGGTGACAAACAATATGGCTTATTTGAAATTTCTTATACCACTAATCACACAATGGCATGTTTGCTTATAATGTATTATACTCTTTTGTATTGATTTGGTAATAGCAAGTGTGTGAGCAAAATCACAATTAAACTGGAAGGAAATTGATCTGCAGGACATAAATGATAAGATAAAGTAATAAGAAAATAACCTTACATACAAAAGAGTGTATAATGATGCATCTGCAAAAGAAGTCACTTTTTCAACAATAAGTTTATAGCTCTTTATCTGGTGCTCAAACATGAACATTGTTTATTTTCCTATGTAATATTTGGTTCACAGTGCAGCATCCTCTTGATAATAATATGGTGTTCTATTAAATGGAATTCTCTATTGACCAGCATTTCTACATCTTTAATAATAAGTGTAAAATTAATGTTAGGAAGGATGTGAATCTGAGTCTTCACAGAAAAATCAGCATTATTGGCAATGTCATTTTTAATTCCAAGAGTCCTCTACTTTTTTCTCATTCCATTAGAATTGGCAATAATACAGGGCATTTGTTTTCAAACTGCTTCACAGACCAGTTTCCACCCACCTCCGATTTCCACCATGGTGAGAAGTGGAGACAAAAAAGGGAAATAAGTAGGTGGAACTCCTGCTTCAATCAGAGTAATTCCACTTTTTACTTATCTTAAATACTAGCATTTCATGCAAGCTTTCATTTGCAAAATAAAATGTTTCTGTGCTAACATCACTGTGAAAACTACTAATAAAGTATATAGTTGCTGTAAAAAATATTTAAAAAAATGAAATATGCCATTGATTGACTAGGAAAATCATGACTATTTAAGATTTTCTATCTTTCTATCTTCCATAATGCAGAAGTGTGTGTATATCTCATTTGTTTGCTGGATCTCTGGTGAGTTTAACATTCAGCCTCATTAGAAAATTAGTAGTACTTTTCTTTCTGATCAGAATGGCTCTGTGAATATGGTGCAATGCAATCATACTCAACTTTATTTTAAGGGAAAATCAGTATTTTCATGAGAAATACCCAAATAAACCATGATATTTTAATGTACAATTAAATTATTTTATATAGCAATGAAATGACAGAAAGTACTTGGATTGCAAAACACAGTGAACTCTGTGCCTATTATTGTTACCTCAGATTTTCCGGTGGGATGTAGAAGATGATCTGTTTCCAATTTAGCTTCTACTTGCCCCTTTTTTCAAGAAAAAGAACCCCTCTTTTTCATGTGTATTTCTCATCCAAAACCCTAGGACTGGCTCTTGATTTGTCTAAATGAGGATGAGCACCTAGAACACACTTAATGGCTTGTATTGGTGCATGCATCTCAGGTTTGCCCAATTCGACACAACAAGCATCTTACCTTCTACAACTGGGGTAGATGTTTTCTCTGCCTTCTGCAGGATGTGATTAAGGAAGCCTCTTGTTCCAGTTCATGCTCCCTGTCAGCCATGACCGTGAGGTGGACTAGCTTCAGAGTGACGGGGACAAAAAAGCAAGGCCTGCAGAGCAGAAAAATGGAAAGAGCTCATATCCTGGTTCACATCACTGGGCTGCTGAATCTCTAAACTCCCCCTTATGTAACATAAACATTTTTCTTATTGCTTAATCCAGTCTTATTTGAGATTTCTGTTACTTTCAGCAGAAAAAAAGAAATCCCCCAAAGCATCCTCCCAACAACAAAAAAACCCACCAAGTAAACAAAATGGCATTTGGGGTATAAATATAGAAGGCAGTATAATTTTTTTTTAATCCTTGATTTTAGGCTGGAATTATATTAACCCTATTCTGTGTTTAAATTCAACTCTGGACAAAAAATGTTTTCTAGGAATTCCAGAGAGACCATGGTGCTAGAATTTAATGTTGTCGGGGAGACGCAGAAACTGATATATGACACTGGAGCCCTGCCTCTGCTAGCGTACTCTGTCATCTTGCTTGGTTCCTTACACCTGTACTCTCTTTGACTCTCCAGTCCCTGCATTTTGTTTGCCCCTTGTATTTGCTCTCATTAAAACTGGTCCCATCAGTGAGCAGGCAACACTACTGCATGCCAGGGTTTTTCATATTTTAATTTATTTTGATGAGTCAGTGGTTTTAACATATGAATTGGCTCTCTGTGTCAAAGAAGGAATACTAAAGACATTGGGGGCAACTTTAGATAATGCAGTAGGAAATAAAGCAATGGGTAAGTACATTTCTGTAGCTTAAGTAATACCAACAGCAGGAAAAACAATAAGGATCACTAGAGGGAAGAATAAGATAATAAGATGTACCTGTGGAGCTGAGAAAGAAATTCTTTTCCAGACAATTTATTCTTGTTCAGACTAGAAGATTTTAAAAATATATACAGTTTTTCTTGAGAAAAGCTATTAAGAAAATGTGTGGGCATGAAATTACACTGCCTGTTTCTTAAGCACGTTGTCTAGCCATACCCTCGGCCCCGGCAGGAAGTACCACCTGATCCTTCTTCAGCTTTTTTGTTTACTTTACATGCGCCCCGTGTGTATTCTCAACCACTCTGACGACTTCAGAGCCCCTATTAAATAAAATTCTCTACTGAGTGGTATTTCTATATCCTTAATAATTAAATATAAAATTAATGTTAGGAAGCATGAGCAAAATCATAATTAAACTGGAATTTGTGACTCCAAATCTTAGCTTCAGACAAGATATTTCTCCAGCTTAAGATGTATTTATTCAAATGTCTATAGGATACTGCCTCGGAATTTCTGCAGGCAACCTGTTTTTTTCAAACCCCAAACAGAATTTATTGTTTTCTCGGAAACCAGCTCCTTCATTTCTTCCCCAAGCAAGCATTTACTAAATATTTAATATATTCCAGGCTTTGTCTTAAGAGATCCAACCTTCTGGAAGTACAGAATAGTGAGGAAACTGATACATGAAACAATTAATTGTAATGTTATGGTGCATGCAAAGCTAGCTATAAGAAGAGGATGTGTGACCTTGGTCATTTGGCATGACCCTTCTGTGCCTCAGTTTCTTTATCTGTAAAATGGAGATAATTCAGTCTCCTCAGAGAGTTAATGTGAGGATTAATCTAATCACTATATATGAAGGGCACAGAACACATTAAGCATTCAATAATTATTAGATATTGTCATTATTATCAGTTATATTGTCCAGAAATTGAAAACTAAGCCCTAAATGTAATGTTTAATGTGAAATATTAAAGCCATTTTATCATCACTATTATATAATATTTTTCTGCAAGTACTTGCTAATGCAATTAAATGAAAACAAGATTAAATATAAAAATGGGGAAAAAAGAAGGAAATGATTATTTGCAATGATTTGTCTCTGTTGGCTCAGGCTGACATAACAAAATACCATATGTTGGGTGGCTTAAACATCAAGAGATTTATTGTCTTGCAGTTTTGGAGGCTGAAAATCCTAGATCAGGGTGCCAGTGTGGTAAGGTTCTGGTGAGAACTTTCTGGCTTGAAGATGGCCACCTTCCTACTGTGTCCTCACATGGTGGAGAAAGAATAAGGAAGCTCCCTGGTTTCTCTTCTTATAAGAGCATTAATGTTATCATCAATGCCCCAGCCTCATGACCTCATGTAAACCTAACTACCTCTCAAAGGGCCCATCTCCAAGTATCATCACATTGGCAGTAAGGGTTTCAACATATGGATTTGGAGGGAATACAATTCAGTCCATAACAACTACATATATAGAAATTACAAATAACCAGCTGATAAAATAATAAAAGCAATAGGTAAGAACTTTTTAAAGTAGCTGACTACAATATTAGTACGCAAAAAGCAATAGTTGTACAACATACAAAACACAAAACTTAGTGGAACGATTACGTTTAAAATAATAACTAGCAATATAAAATATCTATGAATAAACTTTACCAAACTTTGTAAAATCTATGTGACAATAACTTTAAATTGCTTCTGAGGGCCCAAGACAATTTGACCAGATATAATAATATACACCTTGTTCTCAGAGAGAAAAATACCAATACTACATAATTATAAGTTTAATATGAACCCAATAAAAATGCAGCATATTGATCTTTTATTTAACTAACTTTAATGTTCATATGGAAAATAAATGTGGAAGAATAGCCAGGAAAATTCAGAAAATAATACATAAAGCAGCATTAGTTATACCAGACATTAACATGTGCTTATTTTATTTAATAAACATTTGATGGTGTTTATTATGTGCCACACAGGGTAATAAGTGCTTTTTATATATATTAAGTATGATTACATAATAATCCTTATAACAAACCAAGAGGTATTATTACTACCCCCAGTTTACATATGAGAAAATTGAGGCACAGAGAGGTCAAGTAATTTGCTCAAGATCTCACAGCTTGTAAATTGGAAAAAGCAGACTTCAAACTCAGGTAATTGGGCTCCAGAGTCTATGCTCTTAACCAGATCACTATGCTGCAGTAAGTAAAAACAGTTTGGTATGAACACAAAAATAAACAGACAGGTGAAATAAAACTGAGTCAGAAATAGACATTTCATATATATAAATATATATATATATGAAAATTTAGTCCATAATGAAATGCACATTTTAAGCAAGGGGAAATGATAGATTATTCAATAAATTGTGTTAAGAAAATTTGGGAAGAAGTAAAGGTAGATATTTCCTAACTTTTTCCACCAAACTGCACGTGGATCAAAATTTAAATGCAAAAATAAATTGAAACCATAAATACCATAAGAAAATATATAAGAATTTGAAGAATAATCTTTAAGTGGTAAGACTTTCTAACCAATGCACAAAATTCAGAAGCCATAAGAAAAAAATCTCATAACCTCCATTGTATGAAACTGAACATTGATTTTCTATGAACACTTCACTTATTTAGGTACTTAATCATCGTCATGTGGTACAAGCATTTTCCAAATTTGTTATCTCTCTTAATTAAAGTCAAAACAAGGTCAAAAGGGAGTTTTATTTTTTGTTTGTTGTGATATATTAAGTTATATGCCTCTAATACATATATGAACCATGCTTAATAGAGTAAATTTCTAGGATATGCTGTGTCTTATTTTAGTGAGTTAGGAAAAACTTCTTACTTAATGATGTGGTGGATTGGAGAGAGGAAATCATAACTATTTTGTATTTGAAGTGAAACAGAGCTATGGATAAGGTATTAAATCAATGATTCCAATTAGATATAGCAATGAATATTTAAAATAGAGATCAAAAAGGGTGCAAGTATGTTTTCAAGAAAACTTTAAATTTATACCAACCTCAGAGAAATTCTGAAAGTTAAAATATAAAATAAATGCAACTGAAATACTAAATGAATATAAAATATTTAGGAAAGGTAAAAAATAATAAAAAAAGAAAAGTTATGTAGACTCCCATCACCATAACACAACCACCACTATGATTTTGCCATATTCCTTTCAACTTTTTTTTCCTGTGTATCAGAGCTCTTATCAAATAAACATCAGAATTTTGAATAGATTTATTGATTTAACAGCCCAAATACGTTGCTTCATTACTGTTTGGGATGACTACTATCATTGAATATATTCCCGTTCGCGTATATTTTTTTTTGAGAATTATTTATTCATGTTCTTTGTTCTTTCTATCTATTGAGAATTCATGATTTTCTCATCAGTTTTCATGGGCTCACTTAAAAAGGAAGATGTTAGTTTTTTCATATTTTAGGCATGTATTTTGGATATTTTTAACCTCTAGGACTTTAAAGAATGTATGTAATCAAAATTAGAAAATGTCTTTTTAACTTCTGTTCATTTTGCATTTTAAACTTTTTAAATTGTGAACTATAGTATGGATAAGCACACAAAGCTAAGTTTATAGCCATTTAGACTTGAAATCTAGAGAGTTCAACATGCATCCTTGATTTATCAGTCATTTATTTTTACCCACTTATTTATCTTCTGGTCTTCATTCCTTCTTGCAGCTTCCAGTTTTTATCTGTGATCATTTGTTTTCTGACCATCATTTTTAGAATTTCCTTTAATGTAGGTCTCCTGGTAACCAATTTTTGTTTTTATGTGTCTGGAAATAATCTTTCTTTCAAATTCATTCTTGAAAGATATTTTTGCTGAGTATAGAGTTCTAGTTTTGCAGTTACTTTCTTTTTGCACATTTATTGTCTTCTGGTGTCCATCATTTCTCATAAAATGGCTGTCAAATCTATTGCTCCTTTGAAGACAATCTTTTTCTTTTTTGGGGTGCTATACAGGCATAACTTATTTTATTGCACTTTGCAGATACTATGTTTTTTACAAAATGAAAGTTTGTGGCAACCCTGCATCAAGTCATTTTTCCAAAAGCCTTTGCTCCCTTATTGTCCTGTGTCGCATTTTGGTAATTCTTGCAATGTTTTAAACTTTCTTATTAGAGTTATATGTTTTATGGTGGTCTGTGATCAGTGAGCAATCTTTGATGTTACTACTATGATTTGCTAAAGTCTCAGATGATGGTTAGCATTTTTTAGCAATAAAATATTTTTAAATTAAAGTATGTACATTTTTAAGACATGATGCTATTGAACACTTAATAGACTGCAGTGTAGTGTAAACATAACTTTCATATGTACTGGGAAACCAAAAATTTGTGACTCACTTTATTGTAATATTTACTTTATTGCAGTGGTCTGGAACTGAACCCGCAATATCCCAAAATATGCTGTATTAGTTGCAATTGCTGTGTAACAAATTACCACTAACTTATTACCTTAAAAGAAGACACATTTATTCTCTCACAATTCTTGTGGGTCAGGATTAAGCAATGTTTAGCTGGGTCTTCTGATCAGGGTCTCACAAGGCTGTAATCAAAGGGGTAGCTGGGGCTGCAGTCTCATCTTGTCTTAGATCCTCTTCCAACATCATTCAGGTTGTTGACAGAATTCAATTCCTTACAGTTGTAGGACTGAGGTCCCTGTTTTCCTGCTGGCTATTGGTTGGGACTGCTCTCAGTTGTTAAGAGGCCAACAGGTCCTAGTCCTGTGGTCATCTCACATCATGGCAGTAGCTTACTTATTCAAGTCCAGTAGAAGAATCACTCTCCACAGTCTGCAACTAGTGAGTCACATAATTTAACATAATCACAGGCGTGACTATCCCACCACCATTGACTTGTAATGTAACCTAATCAAGGGAGGACTTTTCCATCATATTCACAGGTTTCATTCAATGGGAGGGGATTATACAGAGTATGTACACCAGCGGGTAGGAATCTTGGGAGTCATCTCAGAATTCTGCCTACCACAGTGACTTTTAAGATTTCTTATCCTTTATTTTCATTGGTCTCATTAGGATGTATCTAGATGTAAATTTTTTAAATTTATCCAACTTGGAGTTAATCAGTTTTTAATCTGTGAATTATACAGTTTCATTGGTTTTGAAAAATTCTTAGGCATTATCTTCAAATGTAGTTCCTGATCCATTCATTTTTTTACTCTCCTTCTGAAACTCCAATTACTGTATGAACCATGTTTTCACTATAGCCCTTTTATCTCAAACACTTTTCAGTGAGTTCCAATCTCAATCTTCATTCTAGGTATTTTTTTCTGTGCTATCTTCCAGATCATGAATTCTTTCTTCAGCCAAGTTTGTTGAACCTGAACATTGAGTTCTTAATTTCTGTTATGATAGTTTTTGGTTATGGAGCTCCCATTTGGTTCTTTTTCACATTGGCTATGTGATTTTTTACAGTTTTATATTCTTGCCACAATTTTTCTTATGTTCTTGAATACAGTTATTTTGAAGTCTGTGCCTGATAATTCTAACTTATGGAGCCCCTGCAGATCTATTTCTACTATCTGCTGTTTTCAGTTTGTCATTCATGACATTTCTCTCCTCATGAATCTCCTCATTCGTGGTGAGTCTTCATTGATGGTACACTTTATATGGTATTTGAAAACTTGTTCATAGAAATAATTTGAATCCTAGGGCAATGTTTTCTTCCTACAGAGGGATATGTTTCATCTGATTCTTGTAGCTTCAGTTTAACAACAATCTCAGATATTTTTCAATTCACCTTCAAGGAATAAGCCTTTCTCTGAGTTATCCGAATGATGCAAAACTAGTCTATATTCTCTGCCAACTGCTATTTACCCCTGGGTCTTCCTGATTATTCGGGCACAGCCCTTCAGGGTTCCTCCCAAAGGGAAGTGTTTTATCAGGACCTTTGCCCTCAGCTATTGTTCTTCAAATTTGCTCCCTAACCTTATGAAGCTTTCAAATATGCTACTCAGCATTTCAGCTGCATCAGCTCACACCTCTCAATTTTACTCTTTCCCAAGATGTTGGGCAGCCACTTCTTTTATTATTTTTTAGCTTTTCCATGCTTTTAAGTATATACCCTGTATTTTATTCAGCTTTTCTAGTTGTTCTCAGTAGAAGCCTGGTCCAGATTACCCAGCACACTGTTTTTGAAAGTGGAATCCCCCAACTTTTATTTTATGATACTTTTGCATTTTAATTTATTTTACGAGACTTTAAACTTAGGAAGTATTTTTCTCTAGAGATTTGACAAATATTCAGTTTTTTAAAAAACAGTTTTTATATGCTTAACTTATATATCTATTTATATACGTGTGTATTATTTCTTCAATCCATTTCCAATAAATATTTGGGTATGTAATTCTCTGTTAATTACTAAAGTATTTGCCCAAGGGACAACTAAATTTATCTTTCTATTTAAATCCCAAATAGTATTTATTTTTCTTTAATTAAATCTGAAATTATTTAAATAAAATTAGAATATGTTAGGTTGGAGAAATTACTACCAGAATATAAGGAAAATATGCTGTCTAATAGCTAAGTTAGTTGCTTAAGCTAGTCACTTGAAATTTATATGCATTCTTTTGGCCCTCATTTTTTCAGTTTTATATTAGAATGCATTATATTCACCACTTCTATAGAACTTGGAGACTGCTTTCAAAATTGATGAACCACGAATATAAATAAGGTTCACCCAGTTTTTAGCTCAGTATCCTGTTTAACTGATTTTTATCAAATTGAATATATGTTTTAATCTTATTCTGTTGCTGCCTTAAGCAAAAATAATTTGAAAAGAAAAAAAATTTTTTTGAAATACGAAAGTGGGTCACATAGTTTTAGGCTATAACTTTGTGTGTGGCTGTCTCTGTAGGTATTTCTGTGGAAATACAAAGTACCATTATCTTGATAAAAATCCAATTTCATACACATTAATCTTATTATATAAGGGTCAATTTACAAAAAATCATTACAAGGTTTAAGATAGATGCATAGTAGGTATATATCCTTCATTTAGAACTGTGTGTGTCCATGTTCATATATTTATGTGCATACATGAGCCTGTATATTTATGTCACAGTGTGCAATGAGGGGACACTCTGGGGAGATGTATGGATAGAGGTAGCTTAGGGGCCATACAGAGATGGAGACATAAAATATTCTTACTTGTTTCTGTGTGACTGAATAATTCATTTTAATCCATAATAATTCATAACCAGAGATACCACTGACATTTTCTCAAGTGACTGAACTTAGCATTTAGGTAAATTTATCTCCACTCTCCTGACCTCTGATTTAGATATTGTGCAGAAGAGTTTATAAGTCAAATCTGGATTTCCATCTCAGCTCCACTGCTTCCTGTTGAGTGATCTTAGGAAAGTTTATAACCTCTTTTGTGCCTCCTTTTCGCATTTGTAAAATGTCAATAATAATAGCACCTACCTCACAGAACTGTTGGGAAGATTGAAATAAAATACATTAGATGCTAAGCAGAATGCCTGGCACTCATCAGTGTAAACAATTATTGTAATTTAATCTTAAATATCAAAATTGGAAGTGACCTTTACAATGCATTGGTCTAGTCCCTTAGTTCTAAAGGATATAAATCCTAGTTTATACTCTTAGTTAGAACTGAGATACTAGATTCTATTTCAAAGGTCTTACACTGTCCAAAGTAGAACTCAAACTTGGGGCTACTGACTCCTAGAGGTGAATATATTTTCCAAGGCAAAAATTACTAGATAAATGAATAAATGAGCAAGTATTTAAAATAAATTTTACAGATAATATTCAAGATAATTCTAGATCTAACGGTAATTCTAGAACATAGGGAATTAATGAAGTTTTCCTGAATGGGTGAGTTTCTAAAATTATTTTAGATTGTCATAACTGAACAGTTTAGACAGGGCTTTGGAACACATATGACAGATACAGTGTCTGTAGGAAAAAAAGGAGCAGAAGGGAAGCTAGCATGTAATAATTTAAATGAAGGACTACAAATTGTATGATCATTCATAAAACATGGCTGCATGTATCTGAAAAAGTTGAAAATTATAATAATATGCTCTGTATTTTACCAAAAAATTTTGAAAAGAGACCCAAAAGAAGGAAGAACTGGGTGGTTCACTTAAATGAGCATTGAATCAGACCTCCATTACAAGTGATATGCCAGTATTTGCTATTTCAAGAGCTTGGTCATTATGTAGACTTATCACTGCTGACTTACTGCTTCAGCCATGTTTGTTTTCACTAATATCACTGGGACTCCATGACATTAGACTTCTTTCCATGACTGTCACTGAAGTTGCCTCTAGATTGAGCCTCTTCTAGGCAGCTATGCAGTTGATAGAAAGCCCTATGCTTCTGGGGAAAGGGGGAAAGTAAGGATAGAAAGAACTAAGTTTTACAGTCTGCTTTTTGCATCTAACTTTAAATCCTTGGATATGATTAGCTTTTGCTTTAATTTATTACCACAGAGATACAGACATTATTTTTCCATAGTCAGGTCATTTTAAAAATGCACAGTAAAAAACTAGGTTAATGCAGGCTCAGGAAGAGGGCCTGTGCAGTGTCACCAGGGCGTTCAGTGTACGGGGAGCTGTGTGATTACTGTTCATGGTGGAGACATCACAGGAGAGAATGTAGAAGCCCTCTGTCTGCCTTAGCAGTCTCCTTTCTCTGAAGTCCCCCTCTCAGGAATCCACCAATCCCAGGTACAGAATAATTATTCCACATTTATTCCACTGTATAATATGGCTCAAAGTTCTCAATATAACACAAGTGTTTTAATGGTGGGCACTGTGCTAAATGTTAAGATGGGCAGCAAAGTGGTAACATGCCTCAGAGGCTCTATAAAGAGTGGGAAGAGGACATAATTTTACAGGATTTTATACATAAATTGTGAAAGTTAAGATAGGGTGCTCTGTTTTGTGTCTAAAAACATAGTCAAGACTGTTAACTACTTTTCCCTGCCAGTAGGAGATACATTCAGTATCTGAATTCGGTATCAGTCCCTCTGTTCTAAGCCTTCCTTCAATTTGCTTGTTTTTTCATTTCTACACTCATTCCTTCATTAATCAAGATCTGTCGAAGCCTTGCTACCAAGCTGGGTCCTGGGCTGAGCTCTAAGGAGACAATGGGAGACAGCCATTGATCCTATACTCATGCAAATACAAAATCAACTATGGTACACACTATATGGGACTAGAAAGAGAGGACACTCAACTCCATGGAGACCAAATCAGGGAAGGCTTCTCTGAGGAAGTGATGTTTGAGTGAGATCTGAGAGGTGATTAGAAAGTAATCAAAGTTGAGTGATCAGAGGGTAGGGAAGAGATGCAGAGTGACAGGAATGCTTCATTTTAGGAAACCTTAGGCTCTGCATTGCTTAATGGGAAAACCACGGTGCGTCCTATGCAATGCAGATGATGACTCCATGTCCCGGCACAGCAAAATATCCTGACCCGGCACTATCAGCTCACTCATACATATCATTCCATTTTGGGCACTGTAGTCTTTTTCTTCAGGTTTCTTTCAGAAATTTTAGGACTGTCTTGAAAATATAATATAATCTTGCTGTGCCACCACTTTGTCTCCTGTCTCTTACCTCAACTTAAAATTCTTTTTTCTAACCACAGGTATGAGAGAGTGCAAAGGAGGTTTAACTAAGCTACACAATCTAAGACTACAAGTATTTGGCAGGATTCCATACCATTCAATGTATCTGCATTTCATAGGACCTAGAATTAAACCCTCTTTAATCACTGAGTCATTTGCACAGAGATGCACAAATTGTGCCCAACAAAACCAATGGTATAGAAAACTGAACAGTGAAATTGTTCCCATTCTCTGAAAGAAACTTCTTTTTTGGCCAAGCAGCTCTTAAAAGCATGACCCAGAATTTCTTTCCCTGCTGGGTTTTTTTTTTTTTTTTCTTCTCATTTTTAAAATACATTTCAATAGTTTCTAAGCTGACTATAGACCTTGAACTAACAATTGGGAACACTTTTATAAGTCTCAGTTAAGAGCTTATGAACCATTATGTAGCTCAGCAAGAAAGTGCGTGACAGAGATGTACAATTACTTTTCCACTGGAATTCCATTTCTCTCCTCCTCCCATCCAGCTGAAGGTAAAAAAAGAGGCTCTTGAGGTCATCAAATAAAAGAGTGTTCTTTCCCACAAAAGAAGAGGTACATATGTTCTCTGTAAACCAAAATGTTCCTGGTATAAATGGCATGAAATTGTTGAAACCCATGTTTCATATTTGGTTCTGGTTCTGCCCAGATAGAATTCTTTTCTCATAAAGCTGAGGAGGCAAGCATGTTAAAGCTAGAAAAGCGAGACTCCCTGCTGGAACCGTCCTGAAAAACCTGCCAGGTAATGATGCTGTTTCCCTTTTATTTCTGTTTGAGCTGCAATAAAGCTGGCACTTTCAAAACACAAAAGCCAAATTCCTGCTGTGACTTCCCAAAGTGCTTCTCAAAATACCCATGCAGCAGCTGACACGTTAAAAAAAATGTACATGAATGTCTGGCCGGCTTCCCAGAACCCTTCTGAAAGCACACAGCCTTGTTTTCAGGTAGGTTTAGTTTATGCTGCTCTGTGGTCTGTTCCACAAGAATCATGATACTCCCATGTAGCTTGAAACTGTGTTCTAGCCTGGCCAAGGGTCCTAGAGTCACACATGTCCAAAGGAAAATCCATCGCTGATGTCGTCAGAATTGCTTCCCTATCCTAGAGTTAATCAGGAAAGGCAGGTTAAGTTCTCAGAAGCCATCGAGAGTCCAGGGTTCTATCATGGCTTGGCTACTAGGTTGATGTTTAATGATGGTCTTTTACCAAATGTCAGTTTCCTCAACATAAAATAAACAGACAGACAAACATGACAGATGTAGAAGTATAACATGATTGCTGTATGGTCAGCTAGAAGCCTGACTGGTTGACGCCACAATCATCTGAGCACCAGGATGATTTTATTCAGGCCAAGTTTCTATCAAGTCCGATAACTTGAAGGAATCTTTCGATCAAAACTTTAAGAATACATCATAAAGATTAGTTGAGAATGAATGAGAACTTATGAACACGTTACAGTTCTATTAATTAACATAAATACAAGGGGTTTCTGACACCCTGATGGTTGGATTTCAGTTTCTCCTCTATAAAGAACTGATGAAAAATTCTACTTTTTCCTGTTTTCCTCAAACTTAGGCCACTTCTGAGTTTCAAACATAAGTATTATCCAAAGCTATTCTGAAATGAGGTAGCACATTTGTAAGTTCACTTTCTCTTTTTACAGATCTAAGTATTAAAAATGAAAAAATTATCAGGCCTGATAGTATTAGTCAAAATTTTCCCTAACCAAATTTTGATATGGGAATTTCTAAATAATAAACTGCAAAATACCAGCTCCCTACTTTGCTCTTTAGTCCTCCAAAGACTTCATTTTCTTCAGTGCTGCCACTCTCTCCACTAACAGCTAACATTTACTGAGCTACTGGTGCAAACCTGGGTCACTTCACTTGATGATTGCAACTCCATGAAGCATGGATGATAATTATTCCATTTTACAGATATGCAAACTGAGGCTCAGAGATGTGACTAACTTGTCCAGGGTCTCACAGCTAGGATATGACTCACAAGTCTGATTCTAGAATCAAAAAGCGGAACTGTCTTCCTGACTAAAGTCTGTGTTTCTTCCTGGGATCTGCCCTCTTTGCTTTCTGAGGGCTGTTTTGATAAGCAATGAATTAAAACTACATTTTTTAAATGAGAAGTATAACTTCCTGATTAGGGGGACAACTGAAAATAAATTCCCCCATTGGTAATCCCATGACAGCCATGATGTTTCCAGCGCAACATCATTAATTGTCCTCCCTTCCTGAAGCAATAGCTCAGGCTGCTACTATTTAACCTTTCAACACCAATTAACATGCAAGCAAAAAAGTACTTTAACAACAGTTACTGTAGATGTACACTGCAGTAATTTTCAAAGTGGGACTACATCTCATTAGTGGCTTTCCATATGTATGCTTCTCTTTGACTTACTAATCTCCAAACATCCTGAAGTTTCTGATAAGCCCCTGAGTTAGAAATACCCTCCGAGCTGAGCCCTGTACCTGATGGGAGTGTGCATCCTTGTATGTTGGGGCAGAAGAAGGTTGGGCTCCCCTGGTTTGTAGTAAATCTTACCATCACCCTCAGCATGTAATATAGACCTTTATATAGTCTATAAGGAGAGTCTGCTTACTCAGCAGAGTGTATGGACACAGTGCCAAGGCTCTAAGCCCTTTTCAAGAGCCTATGAAAATGTCTGTGACAAGAAAAAGCAACTAATGGCCCCAAAACATGAAAAGGAAATTGCAAAATGGAAAGCATAAATTTACTTGAGTGTCTACACACTGTAACAGGTCAGCCTTTGTATTTCATATTTTCATTACATATGAAAACAATTTATGGGTTAATTTTTTTTCTTAATATGCAAAATGATTGCTTAGACATCATAGCTCATTGTAAATTAAATGACTTAATTACTGACTCTGAAACTACCTTGCTTATCTTTTCCCTTACAACCTGTCTTCTTCTACTAGAATATAAGCTCTATGGAAGCAGGGACCTTGCCTTCCCTTTTTATTTTTGTTTCTTTTTGTTTTTGTTTTTGTTTTTTCCATTTGTTTAGGTCATCTATAATTTCTCTCAGCAGAAGTGTTTTGTAGATTCAACTAAACTTTGAAATTTTCTGTAATACTGAAAAAAAAACTGTTTTCCAAAAAATACTTAGGAATGAATATAATAAAAGAACCTGCATGTATTTCATTACATTCATTCCTACATATTTTATTTTTTGATGCTATAGATTTGTAAAATTTCATCAATTTTTGTTTTCTATGTATTAACACATTTAGAGTTAACACAGAATAGAGTTCATTTACATCTATATCTGTCTGTCTACCACACACCTGTGCGTATTTATACATACATGTAAAGAGAGAACTTGTACACAGTAGTTTGCTACATCCTACTCATCAAGTTTCCACATAATATATTCTGATTGTTACTGATACATTTAAATTACTGTCGCCTGTTTCACAAATTTATCCTAATTTAATCTTCTACTAATTTATCTTCTACTGGTTTATTTCTTTTACTCTTTGATACTTAAGAGTTCTATAATATTTAAACGTCTGGATTTTCTAGGATATTTAAAAATTTCTAATTTAGTTTTGTTTTATTTAGAGAATATATTCTACAGTGCTTCAATTTTAAAACTTACTGAAATTTATTTTATGCCCCTAGCATTTGGTTTATTTTGGGGAATATACCACACATACCTGAAAAGAACGTGTATTCTGCAGCAGTCTGGAGTAATGTTCTATGTATACCTATTGAATCAAGTTAGCTGATATTGTTTGTCACGTCTTCTACATCCTTTCTGTTTTTCTGCCTATTCTATTATTGAGAGGAAAAAATTCTGAAGGCCTCTCCTTAGGTACAAATACATTTAGCATTTTTATATCTTCTTGATTAAATTGCTTGTTTATTATTATAAAATGTCCCTATGTTATTTTTGGTAATATTATTTTTCCTGATGTTGACTTTTTCTTACATTAATATAACCACTCCAACCCTCTTATAGTTAGTATTCATGTCTTATTTCATTCCATTCCTTTAGCTTACACCTATTTTTGTAATTAAGGATCATTTATTATAGACTGCATAGAGTTTGCCCATACATGTCTGACAATCTCTCCCTATAATTTAAATATAAAAAATATTTAAAGCAAAAAACTGAAAAACTGCGGGTACAAATGTGTAATTTACTCACTCCTGTCTATTTTCTTAGAGAGGGAAAATCAAAGAACAAGCATATAGATGATATTAATAATATAATATTCAGAAGATACATTCATCTTGATTTTACACTGCTGAACATTTGAAAAACTGCATTCACTAAGGTGAAAATGCAGCCACAATATAGATCATAATTTTTCTGAATTCTCTATAAACACATGTATATTTGTTTATTAGAGCAGTGTGATATGATTTCTAACAAGAAATACATATTTGGTTGTTGTTGAAGTTTCTAGCACAGATCTCCTAAAACCTTAGGTATTTCTTAAGTGATGAGAGCAATAAAGATGCCTTTTGTTATGTTAATGAGGTGACTGTGAAAGCACAGAAGGGAGGGGCTGGTTACCAGGAGAACCAACCATGTGATTAGGGGATTGGAACTTTCAGTCCCACCCCTTGACTTCTGAGTGGGTAGAAGGGCTGGAGATTGAGTTCAACCACCACTGGTCAAGGATTAATTAATCATACCTATGAAATGAAGCCCCCATAAAAACCCAAAAGAATGGAGTTCAGAGAGTTTCCATGTTGATGAACATGTGAAGATGTGGGGAGGGCAGTGTGCATGGAAACTCTGCACCCTTTCCCCATATCTTGCCCCATATGCATCTCTTCCATATGGTTGTTCCTGTGTTGTATTCTTTTATAATAAGCTGGTAATTTAGTAACTAAAATGTTTCTGAGTTCCATGAGCCACTCTAAGCAAACTGATTGAACCCAAGGAGGAGGCTGTTGGGTCTCCAACCAGTAACCAGTTAGTCAGAAGCCCAGGTGACAACACAGGCTTAAAACTGGCATCTGAAAGGGTGAGGGAGGGAAAGACTTTTGGAACTAAGGCCTTAACCTGTGGGATCTGATGGTAACTCTTGAGTAAATAGTGTCAGAATTGAATTGAATTGAATTGAAGGACACCCAGCTGGTGTGGGAAAGCCCACTCCTACAGATGGGAATTGGTGAGACCATAATCATTAGCAGTATTTCTCAAATGGGGTTCCATGAGAGGACTGGTTCCTATAGAAAATGATTCCAGTTGATACTGTCTTAAACACCCCAAGGAACGTAATTGCCTAGGACCAGTCAAAAGGCATAGAAGAAAACTCAATTCATTACCTACAATGGATTCCTTGAGAAATTAATGCTTAATTCTCTTATGTAATCAATTTGATAGAGGATACAAAGTGAGAATAATTTAGGGATTTAAATAACACAGACTTTCTTTTCTGGCTGTTTTGTACTCAGGAAAAAAATCAGAGTATATCACCCCCAAAATATGCCTCTTTGACATAAAAATTATCTTGAGCTGAAGGCAGTGAAGAAACAGCAAACAGAAAAAACTCCCCCTTTTCTGCCTAGAGGCAAGATATAAATTCTCCTTTTATAGGAGATAGATTATCAGCCCAGAGACGCACCAAAGGAATCTGCAATCAAATTTTACTGTATTAGTTCCTCCTATGTATTTACCTCCCTACAGTTTGCTGCCCTTGGACGCCTAACTGCTTTTCATTGTCTTGTCATTTTGCTACAAATTTAAATTGTTCTTTGTTGAAGATGCTATATAAACTCGAATTCTAAGCCATGATTTCGAGTTACTTTTGATTTAGGTTTCTCCCATGTGTTGTGTGCTACACATATTAATCAACTGCTTGTTTTTCTCATTAGTCTGTTTTTCCTTAAAGAAACCCAGCTGAAAACCTGAGATAAGTAGAGGTAGGAAACCTGAGGTAGGTAGAGTTTTGCCTCCTCTACATTCATTAAAACCACAAATGATACATAGGGAGTGTGGGCAGAAACACTTCCTACGCTGGGACAACTCAAATTAGAGGAATTCTTTGTGAGGCGAGATGCCTCCAATGAGCCTGTCTTCCTTGGAACATTTACTTAGTCAAAAATACAAAGAGGCTGGGACAATCTATCACATGGCATTTGAGGTATTTTGTGGCTTTGGCAAGACTGAATAAAGTGGAATCACCTCTGGGCCCTGGAGGAGCTTTTCAGAGTGTTTTACTTAGAACAAGCTGTTCAAAAGCTTTTCAAAAGCAAGGGTAACAGCATCAACCAGACGGCGATTTTACAGCACCCAATCTTCTGTGCCAGGCCAGGCTCCATATACCCTACAGAGCATTCTCATTATTCAGACACTGGAGAGACAGAATGCCCCTCTTTCCTGGAGGGAAGTCTCAGGAATGTCCACCCTTTCCCCCCTGCCCTCAGCCACAGCCCTCTCCTCTCACTCCAAGGACCATTTGAAATAAGTTTAAGATTGATTCTTAATTAAGATTGCTACTCTTAAATCTGATCTCCAGTGACCTAGTCCAGACCACACTCTATGCCCTGTGGCCATCTCCAACCCAGACCCTTCTTCAGAACCCTAGAACCCCAGTCCAGCTGTCCATGTGACACCTCCACTCTTGAGACATCTCAGAATCAACCATGTCCACTCTGAAACCTGCTCCCTAGTTTGACTTCCTGAATTCCATTTTCAAGATGTCCACGAAAAAATCTAAAACAAAACCAAAAAAAAATTTCTTAAACTTGGTTTTGCACTCACTATCAATCACAGCAGGAAATACTCTGTTGGTTACATCCTTAAAATGTGTCTAGAACCTAATCACTTTCTTACCCTTCTCCTGGCACTACTGTGGTCCATCCGCCATCAGAACATTCCTGGAAGGCGCTGCAGCAGCCTCCTTACGGCTACCCAGGCATCCATCCTCACCTTCCTTGCCCCAACCTCATCTGCTTTGCCCGGCGCAAAGTGTGGGATACCTTGAAAATCTCCGCTCAGATCAAGTACTTTTATTCAAAACCCTTACGGCTCCCAGAGCCCTTGGAATGAAAGTACAACTCCTCATCCCAGGTGTGACTCCTCACACCCTGCTCCGTGCTGATATGACCCGGATCCCTGGATCTCCCGAATGCCTCTGGCTCAGTCTGACCTCCGAGCCTCTGCACCTGAGGACGCTTCTGCCCGCAACCCTCTCCCGCGCCGCCATCACGCGGTCTGTCAGAAATAGGGCCCCAGCCACGACCCCCTCACCGTCCAGGACGACAGGGCCTGGGGTGCAGGCACGTGAGCAGGCGCCCCGCACTCGGGCCGTTAGTGTGCGGTAGGGTGAAGGCGGTTACCACGCGGAGGACGACCCAGTTTACCTGAGGCTGGCGCCTCAGAGCCACCGCGGCTGTCTGACTCCGCGCAGAGTGCGGCGGAAGAGGCGGGCACCTGGGTTGGGGGCCGGGAACCATGCTGCAAGCCCCGCCCCAGGGGCGGGGTAACCACAGGTGAACCTCCGCTCACTTCACCTCTGAGCAACTGGGACAACCGCCTCCTGATGCACCTTCTCGATTCCTCCACCTTGGGCTGGACCAAGAATTCGAGCTCTTTCTTACTTTTGTATTTCTGTTGCCTAAAATGAGTCTAATTTATTTATGAAATACTAAATATCTGTTGATGAATAAAACATACACAGACCCCCACCCCCACAGATTAGTTACTATAAGGTATCCTATGCTTAGGAGGTAGTATATTTCTGCTTAAAGGAGGTGGTGAATGGATTAACTTGTCTGAGAGCAGGAAGACCCTGAAAGAAACAGGGATGCAATGCATGAGAAATTTAGGTCCTCCCCGGAACCCCCAATCAGGATGACATGTTAACCCCACAGTGTTATGCATCACAAAGGGGCAGGGACACTGAGTGACAGTTACAAGTTCTTTCCACGAGCACGTGGTTACTCCCGTGTCGTACCATCTGGAATAATTCTGAAAATTTGGTGATGCCATGTAGATTGTATGTAAATGGATTCACTCCTGGCAGTACATAAAAGCAAGATTTTGCCATACAACAGGCTGAGGGAACAGTGAAGCACATGCTATTTGGAACATTAGGGGTTTTTTGTTTGTTTTTTAACTGGGAAAAGTCACTTTTGCATTTTAGGCAAATCCCAGGGGGGTGAACTTCAAGGTATTGTCACGGTGCACAGAAGTGGCTCGTTTGCCCAGAGAGCAACCCCTCCCATTTTTTATTCCTCAGAAAAGCGGAAGCCATGGCATCTTTATGCTGCTGTTCTTTCAGCGCTAAAATCTCTTTCAAGCACATGTTCTGAACCAAATCTTTTGTCCAAATATGTCCATTGAATCAAGCCTCCCCATTGCTCATAACGTTCTTGTTTCTCCCCTCCTTTCCTCTTCCACTCACATACCCAGGAGAGTTACCTCTAAAATTGTCCTCTGGAAGTGGTACTGCCCAGCAGAGAAGCCTTCACAGAAGATAAATTGTACTTTTAGACTTTGGGGAAGAAAACCATAATAAGCTTTAGGATATTTTTAGGAACTACTGTATCTATTTCTCATTTGTTCCTAAAAATACAATATAAAAAATTGATTTCAAATATCCATAGGACAAGTCAATTGTGAAAACTTTAGTCAGTTTTTAACTTGATAGTATTTAGACATAAGTTAAAATCTGAACTTAAGGTCTGGGGAAATTCAGTTTGAGTAATTATTAATTTAAATCTTTGGGGGGGTAAGAATAACTTAGAATTTAAGTAAAATATGAAAAAATGCTAATTAATTCTACATTTATCTGAATTTTTGATCCTAAAAAATGTATTTAGGTTTTGTTTTTCACTATGTCAGACTTTGATGAGCTTCAATCTTATTTGTAGATGAAAATAATATTTATCCTTGTTTAAGAACTAAATTTCTTCCTAAAAAACCCAGATGTCCTTGAGATTGTTTCATATAAATATATACATTTATATGTGTATATATATATATATATTTTTTTTTTTTTTTAAGCAGAAAATAGTAACAGCGAGATTATTTCTGGATAAAATACTTACATGGTTTATAGCATAGAGGAATATTTTATGTAAAGTCACTCTAGTTGCCTATGGGCAAAAGTAAAATTGGGCAGTTGAAAATTTCCCAGAGGATAGTAGTGGAAAATCTTTAATAATGTCATTTTGAAACCTAACAAGTGTGTGGATGGATAAGTAACAAAACGTTGTCTTGGTAACCTCTTTAAAAATGATTCCAGCTTTTGGTAGGGGTGACTTACGGCTTGTTGGGATTTGGACTTTAAGCCTATTAAACGGTTTGAATAACGATTTTGTTATAATGCTTCCTTCCCTATTGCTCTGTCTTAAAATATTCATTTTCAGTGTTCAAACTGCATCTTGGTCCATTAGGCCTTTTTGTGTATGTGAGGTATTTATTTAAAGTATAGTTAATTTACAATATTGTGTTAGTTTTTGGTGTATAGCAAAGTGACTCAATTACACATTACATATATATATATTCTTTTTCAAGTTCTTTTCCATTATAAGTTGTTTTAAGATATTGATATAGTTCCTTGTACTACACAGTAGGTCCTTGTTGTTTATCTATTTTATATATAGCAGTGTGTATCTGCTAATCCCAAACTCCTAATTTATTCCTTCCTTCACCCTTTTCCCCTTTGGTAACCATAGTTTGTTTTCTATGTCTGTGAATCTATTTCTGGTTTGAAAATAAATTCATTTGTATCTTTTTTATAGATTCCACATAAGTGACATATTTGCCTTCGTCTGACTTACTTCACTTAGTATGATAATCTCTAGGTATATCCATGTTGCTGCAAATGGCATTATTTCATTCTTTTTTTAGGTCTATCAGCTCTTAAAGTGACAGGTATCTTTTCCAACCTGTGAACACACAATATCTGATGCTCTTTATGGGAACATCATATATGAAAATGAGGAGGAAACAGTTTTTTTTTTTTTTTTTTATTACTTCCAAGACTGTTGGCAAGAATGGTGGAATGAGCTAACTGAGACAAGAGAGCTGATTTTAACCTCGGTCCTGTCAGCAACGTTGGTTAACCTGGGGAGGCACTTAACGTCTCTGGGCTTCATCTGTAAAACATGCGTGCTCCTGTCTTAACCTCCTTGTAGTAAAAACTAAACACTTTATGTAGTGAAGGAATACAGAATATGTTACCCAAAATATGCCTCTTTGGCTTACTTTAAATTAAAGGCACTTAAGAAACAGCAGGTACAAGAAAGACACTCTGACCTTCCTTTTTCTTCCTGAAGGCAGGAGAAAAAACTCTCAAATGAAAGGTGCCCTCTCTGTACCAGGAGGAAAGAAGACATTCTTATCACCAGAGATGGGGGATTTGGGACTGAAAAATCTGTACAAACAAACCTTGTTAAAGTAACCTTGTTACTTGTTAAAGCAACTTATAATGAAAAAGAACTTCCTAGTCACTTCATCATTTGCTCCCCCAGCCTGAACCCCTCCGTATTGTCAATTCTTCACAAATATTTCATTTGTTTGTCTAAAAGGTAGAAAAGCTTCCTGCTCTGTTACTTCTTCTGGTTTTATTGTGAAGTTTCTCATTCATGTACATGGAAAAATTTAATAACATTTCTGTGCTTTTCTCCTGTTAACCTGTTTTCTGTCAGTTTATTTCTTAGGCTCAGCTGGAGACTGTAAGAGGGTAGTGGAGAATTTTTTCCCACTATGAACATGCCTTGAAAAATATAAATGCTATAAAACCAAATTAAGTTATGAAGTTGAACCACATGGAACTGCCATTTTTATAGGAGACAGTGGTCTAAGAGAGGCAATTCTATATATAAAGTTTTTGAGTCTATCAAAAATATAACATTGTATTTTTGATAAACTATATGTATATTAATATCTAACTCAGTACAGTGATACTGGGCACAATATCATATTTAGGAATCTGGTTAAATGCCTTTAATAACTATTCTATCAACAAATGATGATCACCTGTTCTGTGCAAGATCCTATGTTGGGAACTGAGAGTATATATACACTGAATGAGATAAAGTTTCTGCCCTCAAGGAATTTGAATGTGTTAATATTAAAATATATCACAATCTTCTTTTAGCTAAGTTGAACATGTCTTTCTGAAAGACCTGAAATTTCAGTATGAATTTGACAAGAAACAGTGAGTTTGGGCAGTTAAAGGGGCATCTTTCCAACACGGAGCCTCTACAGCTGAGCCTGGTTCTTGGTTCTGACTGGGACGACCCGAGCCGGGCACTACTCTCTGTGTTGTTGCCCTTGGAGACTCCCAGCACTATTCCTGGTTCTCTTTCCACAGCCCCTGGAAATAAACCCCGAGTTCAGGTGTAGAACTAACTCAGGTATGAGGGATGACCCTAGCTTGTCTCCAGCCGTTTATATAACTGCCAACTCAAAGATGGTTAACCTAATAACTCCCTTGGGTTTTTCCTGCCTTCACCTCTATGACTTGGATTAGAAGAGGCAGATAACTCTCATCAGTTTTCAAGGGTTGGGGAAACTTGATATGGAGAAAGATATTACTGAAGTGACTAATTGTTGAAATTTACTGGTCAACTGTATCAATAAGTCAAACAGCTAAATATTCTTTCTCATTTGCATCAGTGCTCATCAGTGAAGCCTGTATGGGGGTGTCAATTCAATGATGCAATCATGCAGTTTTAGAAAACAGCACTTGTGCATTTGCAAAAAGACTCACTTTTAATCACTTTAATTTGTATCCACAAATACATTTAAGTGTCAGGAACCAGTTGATCTGATAAAGGGGTTTCTTTTTATTTGTTTTTTTGTAGTAAAAGACAGAGAATATTATAACTTTTTTTTTTTTTTCCAAATTCACCACAACGTGGCACTCTAGTAATTTCTGTATCTCTGGATGTTTCTAGTTGATGGAGATGCCTCCAAAATATTGGACTTTTAGTAAGAATTCTCTGCCTGAAAGTGTGAGTCATTCTCAAAGATCTCCACTTATGAAGTCATGGAAGGTCCATGACTAAGTATGTGGGCTCCATTTAGAAGGGTGTTTCCCTGTGCTTTACTTAGAACACAAGAGCAAAAACAAAACATACTTGCTTGATTCCTTAATCATTGTATTTTCTGTTTCTTTCTTGAAGGCAGTCAGGAGTAAGAAAAATCAAAATCTAACTGCAATGACAGTAGAAACAAACCTCAACTTAATAAGTATGTGACCACAGAGGTGTGGTATGAAGCAATCCTTTCTGTTCATGAACGATACTAAACTGCACGGAGAGAAGAACGTTTATTTCAAATACAAGGAAATAGAGCAATTCTACTCCAGCAATTTTGATGGATGTTCACCAGGTAACTTGGTTTCCCGGCATGATCTGCAGGCTCAAATAGTGGCCTCTTCACGACCTATGGGCTTGAGATCATTCATCACACCTTTTAGGGAGAATTAATTACGAGAGGCTGGAAGGGCCCCAGGCAATATGCGAAAGTTCAGCTTACCGGCACTTTGACTAATCTAAAATGAAAGCAATTATGAACATGTTATATATTGATTCTAACCTAGGGTAGACTTAAACCTAAGATAAAGACTCATCAACAGCAGTAAGTAGTCAGCATTCTCCTGACCATGTTACCCCCACTGCAAAGAAATTTCCTAGCCTCCCTTTTCCCTTTCTCCCTCAGATTTATATTTCTATAAAAAGGAAACAGCAGGAGGAGAGAAAAAGACAGGAAGGAATGGAGAGAGGAAAGTTCAGAATACGTTTTTATCAGCTTCTGGAACTTCAGCTTCATCTACACTTACTGTTACACAACTAGAAAGAATCAAACAGTCAGTATCTGCCAAACTGAGACAACGACCAGACATTTCCCAAACAATGCATTTGTGGGTGGTGTCTGTTACGGAAGAACTAACACAAAAGAAAACAAAATACAGAAATCAAATAGGTGTCTAGTTTCACAAACTAAAATGTAAAGAAACTGAATTTGAAAGACAGACCTACTAGTCCACACCATTCGTAAGCTGGCCTTCACATTTCACATTTTTTTCTTGCATGGGAACTACAAGTTCACTGAACCAGGCCTGTTCCTTATTTCCATGAAGCTATGAGACACTCTGTAATTTCTGGCATATTTCCCTTGATTTATTGCCAATGAACCTTGACTGAGGGTAGGCCTGTGCTCCATTTCCAACATCTGCTTTTAAAAGATGGCAAAATTTCATATATTTGGGGTATTCATGTATTCAACTGTTCTCTACCACTTGAATATTTTCATTACTCTTGATTTTTCTATCTCAAAGATTCTAAGATTTCACCCCAACTTCTCTCCTCTCATATGATGTCAGCTCTTCACACTAAGAATAGCCTCTGGTCCTTTAACATAATTTTATTTTCCAATTTATTGCCTGATGACATTTGCTCTTCTACCTAGACTGGACCCAGTAGAGAGTTTGCCCTTAGATGACTATGACCCTTTGACCTCCCATTGTATCTGCTTTTCTAGTTTCTAAGCCCAGGATTCCTACTTTTCCCAGCAGAGTGGTGCAGAAAGCAAACTGTTACCGAAGTCAGGAGGACTTGAATCAAATTTCAACTCTACTACTAACTAGCTCTTTACTTTCATGCAAATGATGTAATTTTTCTGAACCTATCACCTACTCTAAAACATAAAGGTAGCAATACTGTCCTCAGAGCGATTATACGGCGTAAGTGAGAAAGCACATGGAAAGTGCCTCGCAATAATACACACTACAGGCACTCAGCGTTAGTCCTCCTCCTCTAACTTTACCCCAGAGCTGATGACTGTGGCTGGAGAAAGTACAGATTGAAGCCCACTATACATTCTTGCCATTTAATCATACATTAGACTAGTATTCATTTCTTACTTACTCTTGTTTTAAGTCAGGGTTTCTGTTTGCCAGCCACAGAATCTACTCCAGCTAGTCTCCTCACCCTCCATCCCTCCCTCCCTTTCTCTACCTCACTCTCTCTTCCTGCCTCTTTTCCTTCCTTGTTAAGTTGAAGCATGACATAAATACAGCCCGATGACGTTTCACATATGTATACACTCTGTACCCAGCAACCCGATCATGACATAGAACATTTTCAGAAGCCCCAAAGCAGCCTATTCTGTGCCTCTTCTCAACCCCTCTGTTCGGGTAACACCTATCCTGACTTCTATTACTAGAGATTATTTTTAATTTTACCTATTCCTAAACTTCATATACATGAAATCATACAGTAGGTACTCTTCTCTTTCTGATTTCTTTTGCTCAGTAGTGTCAATGACATGCTTCCATATAGTTATGTGTGGCAGTAGTGTGTTCTTTTTTATATGATATTCCACTGTATGAATATATTAAATTTTATTCATTGTATTTTTGATGGGCACTTTGGGTTTTTGGCTATTATGAATAGAGCTACTACAAATATTTTTACAAGTCTTTTGTTAGATATATACTCACTCCTTTCTATTGTGTATATACCCAAGAGTGAAATTGCTGAATCATAGGGTAGGCATCATTTAAGCTTTAGCAGATCCTCATGCTTCAGCTAGTTTAACTAGGAAGGAATTAATTGAGGGATATCAGATAGTTCACAGATTTGATGGACAGTTTTTAAGGCTGCATTTTCAGAAGCATCTTCCAGAGCCACAAAGCAGAGTTAGCTTGGGAACAGCACTACACCCCAGCTGACCCAGAACCTTGTTGCCTCTGATGCAACAGGAAGCTTCCATCATTGACACCAACCCAGGAAACTCCCTGCTGGGTTGAGATGGAAGGTCATCCTGCTGCACTCTGTGGCAGAGGGGATCTGAGTGGCCAACTTCTTCAGAGAAGACTTAAAGCAAATCTTTCTTTTTTAGTGTCATATCACATCTCAGGTCTTAGAAGTACCATATATTTCACATTCCTGAGACTTACTGTAATGAAACAACATGGTATCTCTTATTTCTACCATTACAAGCATATGCTTCAAATTTTTTTCACGATTTTTAAGTCAGTTAATATCCACTCATCTGCTTGACAGCTTTCAAATTTTTGCTAAAATCTCTGATCTCCTCTTTAAGCTCCTCTCTACTTAGCTTTACTCTGGTACATTATTGCCTTTTTTCATTCCTTTATTGTCATTTGATGGAGATTCAGGATGGGAATTTCTGGTGTACAGTTCACTACTTTTAGGCAGAAATCTTCCTACTGCATTCATCAAAATTCTGCTCCAAACTGTCTCCATCTTTTCCAGATCTCTATCTGGTCCTCCCTGTAACCCAAGTCTCACAGGTGTTCTCAACCTCTATCATCTTGGTTCGCCTCTTCTCCATTGGAAAACTTCCTGTATTGTTACCCATTTTACAGATGTGGAAAATTAGGAGGAAATCTGTCCTTTCCAATGCTAATTCTTTTGTTTGTACATCTGTCTTCCACCGGGCTCTTGTTCGATCCTACACAGATCTCTATTAGCCTGAAATAACAGATTCTTGGAAATGGAGGTACAAATGAATCAAGGCTATATGGAATATTTGTGGTATAGTCTCTTTGAAAGTTGTTCCCAGAATTCTCCTTTGGAAGAATATCTTCTATTTTCTTCAAATTCCTTAAAGTTATAACTGGCCTTTAGCCACACTGTCTTTCAGCTACAAGTCATATAATTTGTGGCCAATGCTCTCAGGCTGCAATGAAGTTTATGAAGCTTTTCTTAATTGTCAGTGGCCTGCCACCAACGCAGCCCTGTCTGCTGATTATTACCCTCTGCTAACTTAACTCTTTCCTTGATGGCCACTGGAACTGTTGCAAAATGTCTCTGTGTACACCCAGCATGCTTTTCTTTGTTTCTTTTTGGTGGTTCTAGCCCTGGCACACTTGGTCAGCCACTATTAGTCCAAACTATGGGCCAGCCATTTGCTGTCCTCTGTGAAGTAAAATAAGTATCAGGGAGGGAGGTTGTGGCAGACAAAAACTGTGATTCAGAATGGTATGGTAAACTTAGGTTCGGCAGCACTAAGACTCATTGGCTGGGAGTCTACAATAGCTCTCGGAGCTGGAAAGAACCGTGTTTACTCCTGCTCTGTAATCAATTGCTTGTGTGTGTGTGTTATATATACATATAAACACACATATATAACTGTTAAGTAAATTGCTGGGAGGCAAATAGCATTATAACCTCAGGCCCTATGGAACAGAGTAAGCACTTGTTATCTTTCATCTTTCCCTCTCCACTGACTACTTGTCTTTTATCTTCCAAAGTATTCAGATTCTCTTTACACATAAACAAACTTTTCCTATACCTTGATCCTTACATCTTTCTCCTTTTAAAATTCCAACACCTCAAAACAGAATTTGTTTTCAATTTCTAAACCCCTCGCTCCTTGACTGCTTGGCGTCTGCTTCACCTCTTACCACATCACTTAAACTACCTCAACTGGTGAACCCATGGCCCCCAACCCCAGAATCCTCTGCCATCTTCACAGTGTTGATGTCCTTTACCTTCCAGGAGTGTGCGTTCTTTTATCCTTCTTCTGCATGAAAATCTCTCTTCCCTCACTTTCAATTGCATTTTTGTATCCTAGTTTCTCTCTTTTTCTACATCTTTAACTGATGTTTTCCCCTTGTACTTTCTCTTAAATATAAGTGTTTCTCCAAGTCCTCTATCCTCTCTCTTACATCCGCTGCTCCCTGTCCCCACTCCTTACCCTTTGTATGGTCGGCCACATTCCACTCTTTGTTATTCAACTGTTCCCACTGTGTGAACGTCAACATCAGTTCCACCTCTCTTGGAATCTCCATCTCAGTATTTCCAGCTGCCTGCTGGATTTCTCCACTCAAATGCATGCCAGTATCTCTACCCTATGTCTAAAACAAATCTTCTGTGACTCTTCCAGTAAGTTTCCCTTTTTGACTTCCTTACTTGAGCACCACATTCTCAGAAATTCTTCTGTCTCTCTCTTACTTTCCTGTGTTTAACCAATTGTCAAGGTCCTAGGGATTTTTCTTCTCCAATATCATTTGCAGTCTTTCCCTTCTTTCTATCCCCACTGGACTCTCATGTTCGTCCTCACTGATTTCACTTCAATAAATGGGTATGTTTCTTAACTGCTCTTCTTGCTTCCTCTGACAGATGAATTCTAGATAGCTCGGCCAGCTTAACAGCATTAAAACACAGATACAAATGTAACTTTTCCTTGCTTAAAACTCCTATGTTTCAGTTACCATACTTATTATTACTTAAGTAATAAAACCCTGACACAATTGCCTTAAATAACGATGTTTATCTTAAATAATCAGAAGTTAGGAGATAGAGTAGTTCCAAGGCTGATTGGTTTGGTTGTTCTATGATGGATTCAAGAACGTTTTCTTTTCATGTTTCACTCCACTGTCCTCAAGTTGGATCCCTTAATGGTCACAAATTAGGTGGCTCAGTCCAGCCACATTGTTTAGATATACAACATATATATGTTTCATTGTGCTTGTCCTTTTTTTTAAGTGTGATAAAACTTTTCTAAGATTTATCCTCAGCATAATTCTTCTCACATTTTACTGACATGAAATGTGGCTGCCTAAATAAGGTTACAATGATTGGTTTAGAACAATCAGGAATTATCCCCAGATCCCTATGAGGTGCATCCTTGTACAAACTTAGTCTTGCTAAAAAGGAAGAAGAGTGTTAAGATGTTGGGTAGGAAACTTACACATTTGAACTGCCACCTCCATCTCCTTCCTATTCTTTCTCTACTCCTTAACTTTTTCTTTTTCCCTACCATCTCCATTGTTTTTCTCTTCTTTCTCATTTTAATTTTCTCTTTCTTTAGCCTTTTCTTAATAGTGCATCACTGGTGACATCCAGGTTTGATGAAGTTTCTGATCTATGAAAAGAGTTTCAGAGAGAGGGAAATTTTTTTCTATGGTTATATAACATATTTTAGTCAGATCTAATAATTAGCAAATACTACATTATTGTTGTTATCTTTAATCGGCAAAACTTTATATACTGAAAGGGCAAGAGAGATGAAGGAGTATGAGAAGGTTCTTTCAAAGAATTTAAGATTGAAGTAGGCATATGCTATATTTACAGGTGAAACATGTGAACTGACAGTACACTTAAATATCCAATTAATAGTGTGAAAACACTTGTGCAGCCACTAAGGAAAACAGTACAGAGATTCCTTAAAAACTAAAAACAGAGTTACCATATGATCCAGTGATCCCACTTCTGGGCATATATCCAGAGAAAACTCCAATTCAAAAAGATACATGCACCCCAGTGTTCAGAGCAGCACTATTTACAACAGCCAAGTCATGGAAGCAACCTAAATGTCCATTGACAGATGACCGGATAAAGGAGTTGTGGGGTATATATATATATATATATATATATATATATATATATATATATATATATATATATATATATACACACACACACATACATACATACACACACACACACACACATATACACAATGGAAAACTACTCAGCCATAAAAAAGAATGAAATAATGCCATTTGCAGCAACATGGATGGATCTAGCGATTATCATATTAAGAAAAGTAAGTCAGGCAGAGAAAGACAAATATCATATGACATCATTTATATGTGGAATCTAAAAGAATGATACAAATGAGCTTATTTACAAACAGACTCAGACATAGAAAACTAACTTATGGTTCCCAAAGGGGAAAGGGAGCAAGGAGGAATTAATTAGGAGTTTGGGATTAGCAGATAAAAACTACTATATGTATAACAGATAAACATTAAGGTCCTACTATATAGCAAAGGGAATCTACATTCACATTTTATAATTACCTATAATGAAAAAGAATATATATATGTATAACTGAATCACTATGCTGCACACTAGAAACTAATACAATATCGTAACTCAACTAAACTTCAATTTAAAAAAAGGGAAAAATTAGTGGAAAAACACTGACATACAAACTTCAACGGACTAGAGTGATTTCTCCCCTTTTGGAGTGGCAGTAAATGATGGCGAAGTTTATAGCAGTGGGACAATAAATCCACCTCTAAAACTCTTAGGGATAAAAGGACAGAAAATGTAAAGAGTATTCCAGAGAAAAGGGGATATTTGGAGAGTTTTGAGGGGAGGAAAAGGAGTGAAGTCACACAGCAAGATAATGGACCTTCAGGAGAAAATGGGAAAGTGAGTGATTCCCAGTGGAAAGAAGTCTAAAGGTGTCTTGAGACCAAGGAAATTGAATATTCATTGTTAAGCTGTTTGCATGTCTGTGATTTAAACATCCTCCATTGCTCCAAATCTAAAAGTACAATCTTCTTACATACTTGTTTTAGAAGGAAGCCAAGAGTCCCATGTGTGGGTGACTATGGAACAGAATCTACAGGTGAGGATGGAGAGATAAGAATAAGATTGAAAATTTCAGCAAGAGCCAGAGGTTGAAGCCAAGGCATGGCACTGGAACTCCAGCCAGGACTTTCTAGGAGGGAAAAACAGTCCTGGAGCAAGATCGGCCTTCCTGTAAAGTACACAATAAAAAGCTCTTGAAAATTTTATCTATTTCTCAAAGGGTAGAGCGACTTCAGCTGCCATCTGGATTACATACGAGTCATTGAAAAAAAAATGAGACCAGGTTAGGGCCTGCTTACAGTAAAGCATCCTATAAATGTATTTTTCTTCTCTTTTACTTTAACAACTAAGGGGAATATGCTGAATTTAGAAACAAACAAACAAAAGGCACCAGCCTTGATATTAGCCTGAACTACCTTCAAGCCTTAGCTCTACCTAATACTCAGTATGTGGCCTGTGGTACATTTTCTAACCATTCAGGGCTTTATTTTCTCAGCAGCAAACTGATCATAATAATATCCACCTTGCAAGGTTATGCAGGGCACAGCATCTGGTAGACAGTAAGTGCTTAATTAATTGTAACTGTTGTCATTGTTATTTCTACTAATAAAAGATAACAGTTATCATGCACTCGGTATGCTGGGCATGACGCCTGGCACTTTACTTGATTTATCTTATTTAATACTTACAATGACCTCATAAAGTAAGTGAAATATTTGTTTTACAGATGAGGAAGCAGAGACCAGCTGGTTGCCAACCTTCCCAAGGTCATGTAGAGTCCATGTCAAGATTTGAAACCAGATGGAGCCCATTCTCCCTAAGGGTAAGCTATGGAAGAGAGGAATGGGCCTCGGGATCATCAGATGGACTTCTGTGAGGGAGGCTTCAGCTTGGACAGAAGGATCTGGAAGTTTTGCTGAGTCACGCTTCTAAACAGACATGGGGAGGCAGGAACATCCGTGGTATGTCAGGATGAGAAGGGAAGCAGTAGGGAGGCAGGAAGCTGCGGAGGAGGCATTATAAGGAAGCAGTGGGAGTGAGGGAGGAAAAGCATGTGGAACTTCAGGCAAGACATTTGCATGTGCACTGGGGGTGGGGTTAAAGATGGATATGTTGTCTTGAACTTCTAGCACATGGACAGGTTGTGAGTTGGGTGAACGAGATGATTGATTTAAGTTGGTTAAAAATGGTACATCTCTGACTCCATGAGGCCAGACCTTCCAGGCTGAATGATTCATCCTTATGCTGTGCAAACGAGTTTCTTTTCTTGAGAACATATATCAGACAGGTCACACGAGCAATTAGCTGGAAGCAATCTAGAACAAAGGTGAATTGATTCAAGCTTCACCTATCTACCCCTTAACAAGATCGGGTGAGTTTATATAGTGAAGGGAAGGGAACACAGAGAGGAAGGGGTGGGGAAGGGAGGAGTGAGGCAGCGCAACCAGTCAAATGGTTCCACAAACAAGCCACGTACACTTCAGTGCCTCTAGCTTTTCCCACGTGCCCCTGACCAGCATTCTTTCTGCCATGACTACTTTACTCTTCTGGACTGCACTGGTATACCAGGTCAAGTTAACTCTACATTTCTCCGTATTTTGGGACAATATTATGGGTAATATTAAACATCAAGCCATGCACTACCTGCTACTATTATGGTTGAAGACATAGAAGCTATGTGTTTGAGCTGAATGATGCAGCCCAAGTTTGTGTCATTCTCTCCCATTTCCAGATGAGACTATGGGACACACCAAGGCTGTTCTTCGACTTCATGCCCTATCTCTGATCAGAAATGAATTGTACTGAAATGGAACACTGTGTTTCTATACTGTATTACAGTTACCTCTTTATCTGACCATGTCTTCCATTTGTGCACTGCATCCCCAAGGAAGGGGCCTGGTAAATCCTTACTGACTGAGTGAATACAATTATATTGAAAAGGAGCTACATAAAAAGGGACTGTAAGGTGTAACAGAACGAAATGTTCAGTAATACTCCTGGCTTGACCCACCGGTTGTCTAGATAAATTCGTATCATTCATCCGTTAGGATTATTTTCTTTCCTCTTACATACTTGACATTTCTTTCCACCAAATCTATGCCCTGGCTTTTGCTGCATCATTGCACCAGCAAGTGTTTGTAAACTTGGTACTGTGAACAGTTATAAAATGAAGCAGTAATACCATGGGGATGAAAGCTGACTTTTCAGAATATGTCCTATTTGTGAATCAGATTAATTATTTAGCAAACCATAAAAATAGCTACTATAACTCTTAAAGCATGATCTTTCCTCCTATTAAGAAAACTGTCTGGAAAAATAATTCTAAGCACTCAGATATGTCCTACGCTTGTAGCTGGAGGGGGTGTTAGGGACAATTTAGTCCTATGATGACAAAGCTTATTTTTCTCTCTTTAGTGTTAAATTTCACTCTGAGTTATAATTATGAAGCTAATGTTATGTCATTATCTCATGAAAAAATAAGATCTTCTTAGCTTACAAGGTTATATTGATAAAGTGATACAGGGTTAAGAACTACGTAAAGATTTTTCTTTCCCAAGAATTGCTATTCTTTCTCTCTCTAACTGGTAGAAATGGTATACTTCAGTAGAAATTACCCACTTCACCCAATTGGGTCTAACATATAACTTTAAGACACCAAGTTCTTTTCTAAAGTGATGATAGATTTGCAAATTTTCATTTTCTTTTTACTCTTTCTGACAAGTCATATATATCACATGATTATTTCAGAGCCCATAAAATTCAAAGAGAGAGTCACAGATGCCAGTGAGTGTGAGAGTTGGTGACCTGGAACAGGCGCTGATGTCACTGACGAACAGCTTGGCAGTTAGAAGCGCCAATCTTTGGCTCCCACCTACTGAGCCCCGACATCACTTCTCAGCCAGCTTGTGGCATCTCTTTGCTCTTTCCAGTGTCCAATGGATCTCAAGGATTAACTTCAGCTTAATTATTTTTTAAGTCCACCCTAGGGTTTCTCTTCCCTCCAAATAGGCTTGTTGGGGAGTCAGAGTCCTTTCGTCTCTCACCCTCTCTTCTGTTTCCTTTTCACCACTCTGTAAAATGCAGAGGAGCTGCTTCATTTTAAGGATCTTACAGTTAATTTTTTAAAAAGAAAGAGAGGGCAACAAAAAAAATCACACACACACACACACACACATTTCTCAGAGTCACTCAGATAAAATATGAGAAAGAGTTAACTGGCAGGGCATCTGGGCAAAAACAATACTTGATACAATTCCAAAGGAAGATTGCTTATATTTTGCAATCTCGAGTGCGAAAACCTTAAATCTAAGAATCGATCCTATAAGATCTATTTGATTAAATGATTTATGTTTAATAATAATTAAAAGAGTTCTTTAATTCTAGACTTGTAAAAAAATAATTTGTCAAGAATAACTAAATTCACACTCTGTAACAAGATGAGATTCTGTTTAACAACTACAGTCCGATGATGAATGGTCAAGGGTATATATGAGAGTAATAGCTCTCCTCTCATGAGCCCGTACTATTGTAGGAATTATATTAAATGATAACGATGATCTCCACAAACACCTGACACTATACCTATCCCCTCACTTTTAGCAGGTGACCTTCCCATCTTCCTCACAGAGAAAAATAGAAATCCCCTTGGTTATTTTTTATCACTGAGCCTACATGTTTTTGTGGACCTGCACCCACTTCCCTTTATTCCTATGATAGTTGAGGTGTCCCTCCTTTTGAGGCCAATCCAATGGTGTTTTGGTAAATGTTGAACAGTCAGCTTTCTGAAAAAGAAAAGTTTCCTTATTTGTAATATTTGTTGGTATCTGTGATGTAAATACTGCCATTATGGCTGATTTTAAGCTACCAATATGATATCACTGAACGACGGATGGATGGAGATGTGCACGTAGGCTTTTGCAAGCCACCACCCAGTCAATAATCCCTGTCTTCTGAAGAAGCAGTAGAGAAAGGTGAACCTGTACGCAGACTCTGGAGTCAGCCTTGCCTGAGTTTGTATCCTGTTTCTAACCATCAACATGTCTATGGTTTTGGACAAGTCATAACTTTTTTGTATCTTAGTTTCTTAATTCCTAATTCCTAATTAAAATTATGCTTAATAAAAACATACCCTACAGGGTAGAGCAACATCATCTTCCCAATTTGTGACAAAAAGGATAAGATATCTTTGAGACAGAGTACTGTTATTAATCTTCATTTCACAAAACTTCTGTGTCTGTGGGTCTGTTTCTGTTGTTTATAGATTCATTTGTATTATTTTTTGGATTTAACATATAAATGATATCATATAATGTTTGTCTTTCTCTGTCTGACTTACTTCCCTCAGTATGATATTCTCTAGGTCCATCCATGTTGCTGTAGAAGGCAATATTTCATTCTTTTTTAAGGCTGAGTAATATTCCATTATATATATGTATGTATGTGTGTGTGTATATATATTATACACCACATTTTCTTAAACCAATCATGTATTGATGGGCACTTGGGTTATTTCCATGTCTTGGCTGTTGTAAATAGTGCTGCTATGAAGTTAGGGTGCACATATCTTTTCAAATTAGAGCTTTCGTCTTTTCTGGATATACAGCCAGGAGTGGGACTGCTGGGTCGCATGGTAGCTGACTGCTTTACCAGTTGCACAGCTACAGTGTGACGTGAGGTATCTTGCGTAGCATCTGCTACCAGTGATTGGATCCTTATTGCCAGCTCTCATTTTAGAACTGCATTTCTAGGACCATTCATCTTAGGTTGGATTGAAAATGGACCCTGAGACATGATTTTGAATGGAAGAAGTTTACTGGGGTGTGCTCTCATGACATCTGTAAGAGAAGGTGGGAAGATGAACTGGACAGAGAAAGAGGTTGAAGGGTGATGCGGCTGCACCAGAAGTCTCAGCTGATTTGGTGGGAACTCTGGCACTGGGATGGCCCTTCTTGCTTTTATTTGAGGCAAGTGTTCCTCAGCAGTAACAAATAACTGTGTCTGGTCTGTTCACAGAGAGCACATTCTTCCTGAAAGGGAGATCTGGGTGGTACACAATGTCAAGCACTATACCTTCAGGAAAGATTTTCTACTGGTGACCAAAGCACTCTTTCGATTGGCTTTTGTGATGTCACACTTTCCTGGTTATCCTCCTAACCAGACTTGAAATGCTAGAGTCCTTAAGTCCTGTGCTCTGCCCTCTTGTCATATGACACTCTCTCCCTGAGTGTTCTATCTGATCCTGTGGCTTCTGTTACCCTCTCTATTCTCTCTGCCAGACATCCAGTTCATTCTTGGTATTTCGAGGCTACTTAGCCTTTCATATACGAGAATAAACTTATCTTCCCCTCCAAAACCTGACACTCTTTCATCATTCCCTAACTCTATAAATGACTCTACCATCTATCCAGTTCTGAAACCTAGAAACATGGGGAACCATTCTGGATACATCCTTTCTCTCATTACCCTATTTTATCAACTTCTTAGCCCTGTTAGTTTTGTCTTTTGACAATTTCTTGACTCCACCTAATTTCTTTCATCTCCACCACAACACCCTAGTCTAAGTACCATCATCTCTTGGCTAGCAAGCTGTCTAGCCTCCTAAATGATGTACACCCACTCTTGCTCCACTTCAGTCACTTTGTTCCACAGCTGTAACAGTGGTCTTCAAAATCTTCAGTTCTGATTATGTCATTCTCTTACTTAAAACTCTCCTACGGCTCCTCATGGATCTTTGGATATTGCTGAAAAGCCTTACCCTGGCAAAAGCCCTGTTGTGATCTCCTGTTTTATCTTGCCACATGCTGCCCCTTGCTTCCTCTGTGTCAGCTACAGACTCTCAGTTCCTTGAAAGTGCCATTCTCCCTCCCATCACTAAGTCTTTCTGCATTCTGCACCCTTTCCCTGGAAAACCTGTCCCCACACATGACCCCTTCACTTAGTTCTTAGTCATGTTTTACATGTCAGGACTAACATCACTACTTCATGGAAATGCATTCATTGAGTGAATAAATAGAAGAGGCCTATAAGTCTTTTAAGCATGAAGAATCTCTGTTTGGAGTCAACTGAAAACAGATCTCTCATTTGTGAAGAGCCCTGGCTCTTGCTTGAGAACTACCACTGAGCATCTCCAGGAGACTGCATAAGTTGGTGTTGCTGTGAAATAACTTCCTGATGACTATCATATGGATTATAAACACATCCTAAAGAGACAGTCCTATACCTGTCCTTACTAACATTTATTTCACAGGACAAAAGTCCTTGATTCTTATGTAGATAAATATCTCATTAACTCTTTAAACCAGTAAAATCGTTTTAAATGAAATGGTTTTAAATACAACAGAGGGGGCTACTCTTTTTTAATTTCTTAAAACTGGTCTTCTTTTCCTTCACACTGAGCTCTAGGCAAACATAAATATTTCACATTAGAATTCTGTGCCTGATACGACTCATGTCATTTCCTCCTTGGAATGCTTTCCTTCCTGAACCATTTTTCTCTGTTTACCGCCCACCCTCAATGTGTACAAATCTTGAGTTTTCAAGTCCTATCCATCTTCACTTTTTCCTTGGAAAATTTTTCTTATTCTCTGCCCTAAGTTTCCTCTTATCCCAGTAATCCCTCTTCTTTCAGAATTCAGATTTTCTGCATCTCTCTTATGGTATGCTCTTATATTCTTTACCTGTATTTTAATTTCATGTGTGCAAGTTTATCTTTATTGTATTGTGAGCTCCTTGGAGCTACCTATGTTTGAATTTCTTTTTTAAAGTCCTCACTGCACCCGGCATAGTGCCTCGCCCAAAAAAGGAAATCAATCAATGTGTGTTGAATAAACAATTCAATTTAATGAACAAAAGATTTTGGTGACCAGTGATGAAACAAGGACCACAGAGGAGCCAGAGCCTAAATAAACAGATAAATATCCCAATCCAAAAATGGGCAGAAGACCTAAACAAGCACTCTTCCAATGAAGACATACAAATGGCCAATAGGCACATGAAAAAACGCTCAATATCGCTAAGTATCAAAGAGAAATGCAAATCACAACTACAAAGAGGTATCACCTTACACCAGTCAGAATGGCCATAATTTAAAAAATCCACAAATGATAAATGATGGAGAGGGTGTGGAGAAAAAGTGAACACTCCTACACTGCTGGTGGGAATGTAGTTTGGTGCAGCCCCTATGAAAAACAGTATGGAGATCCCTCAAAAAACTAAAAATAGATATACCATATGATCCAGCAATACCACTCCTGGAAGTATATCCAGAGGGAACGCTTATTCAAAAAGATACATGCCTCCCAATGTTCACAGCAGCACTATTTACAATAGCCAAGACATGGAAGCAGCCTAGATGTCCATTGACAGGTGACTGGAGTAAGAAATTGTGGTATATTTATACAATGGACTACCACTCAGCAATAAAAAAGAATTTGTAGCAACATGGATGGACCTGGAGATCGTCATTCTAAGTGAAGTAAGCCAGAAAGAGAAAGAAAAATACCATATGATATCATGCATATGAGGACTCTAAAAAAAATAAGAAAAGAAAAGGAAAGGAAAAAAATGACACTATGAACTCATCTACAAAAGAAACAGACTCACAGACATAGTAAAAATCTTATGGTTACTAGGGAAAGGGAGTGGGAAGGGATAAATTTGGGAGTTTGAGATTTACAAATGTTAATCACTATATATACATAAAAACAGATAAAAAACAAATTTCTTCTGTATAGCACAGGGAACTATATTAAATAATCTCATAATAACCTTTAATGAAAAAGAAAATGAAGATGAATATATGTATATATATGCATGACTGGGACATTGTGCTGTACACCAAAAATTGATGCATTGTAACTGACTATACTTCAATTTAAACAAACAAACAAACAAACAAACAAATAAATAAATAGGACAATGGACCAAGAGCCAAATAAAGGAGCCAAGAGTAAAGGAACCAAAAAAAAAAGAGATCTTGAGACTAAAGTTCAACATTAGATGATTCAGTTGAAGTAGTTGAAATTGTAGGAATTCCAAAATCAGGGGCAAGTTAGGTGACTCACATGCTGAATCATGAAACCTCCCTGCTTGAAAGAAGGGTGCTAGTTGGTTTAAATTACTATATTATTTTAAGTGGTTTTCCTCTTTTAATCTCAAGTTAGAGGAGAAAAATGATGTGTCCTATGACTGGAAAGATATGAGGAGATACTTCAGCAGTGAAACCAATCTTGGGAAGTAGAATGATAATCTGAAAAGGGGAAACAAAAGCAGAGCAAGAATTCTGTCAAGCTTCTCAAGGATAAATGGGAATGCAATTGCTCACTCAGAAACTTTAAAGTCCCAAAGAAAGAGAGGGTACAAAGTAAAAAGATTCAGTGGAGTGGTATTAAATGGGAGCCTAGGGAGGCAGAAAGAGTAGGGACAAAAAATAAAACATAAAAGTCTTCTGTGAAGCTTTAGGATTTATATTTTCTTATCCTCCATCTGTATTTTTGGTGTAATGCAGTCAAAAATTTCTGGTTGACCGAATTCAATTTTCACCCTCATGTTCTGATACAATGTAGGTGCAGTTTAAAAAATCCACTGAAAACAATTTGAAATATATCTTTAAACTTACTGATTCTTCTATTTTTTTTTTTTTTGATTACAGTAGTCACTTTGGACAAAAGGTATAAGAAGTTGGAAAATTTAGACTTCAGATGACTGTAACCACATCATTCAATCCTGCAGTCTCTATATTCAAAAAGTCAAGGGAGATAAAGATCTTTATTTGACATCAAGGCATACCAATTTTCAATACCTCAGTTCACACTAATACATTTTATGCATGAGCTCATCTCTTCTTTCATATTATATGCATTCCTTGGTGCTCGTAAAAGTTTCTCAACACAAGACTCATTGTCTTTGTGTTCTATCACTCTTACATTCTAGAATGCAGGCACCCAAATAGTAATGATCTCATAGTTGATGAATCAAGTCTTAGATGTACTATGAAAAGGACAGATTATTGCTAGAAGAATTAGGGAACATGAAATGCAGTGGTATTTTGAATTATACATGCACAAACAAAAGAGGAGCTCGATTTTGTGCAATATCCACGATCATCCATAGGAATGTCTTTCCTTTTCCTTGAAGTCAGTCTTAATAGCATACATATTATTTACTTATCAAAGTGAAAATTAAAAGCATTAAGTGTAAGCCAAATAACTGGTGATTATAGGAAAAAGTATTCTAAATTACAAACTATTTTTCAGGAAAACAAGAACGCTTTGGTTATAGCTTGGCAGTCAGTCTAGTTGTGTAGAATATTGTGTGAATCTGTTAAATGTCAGAACAGAGTAATAACAGCTCCAGCAAATACTTCTCTTGGTCTATAATGCACATATTTTTAATGTAATAATTTAAAAATCTCTTATTACCTAGCACCAAAGAATTTTTATTTACATTTGATCTCAATAATAATCTTAGGGTATTTCTGTCTTTTCTCTCTTTTTTTCCCACTTTATAAGAAAAGAAGTTGAACAGAAACAGTCACTTATAGTGGCAATACAAACAAATAATAATAATAAAACACTTCCAGTACTATCTGAGACTTCTTGGGGAAATAATTCCCAGAATATCTATCATATTGAAAGTCTCCTGGAATCACTGGGACTTAACTGTTACTATACAACAAGAAATGTTTTTCATTAGGGTGCAAAGATCATGTGAATGAGTCATTTTGGGTAATTATTCTTACTGAGGACTAGTGGGAGAATTGAATGCACATGGGCAGCACATAGACCAGGGCTGAAAACTTTCTGAAATGACTGTTGTTTTATGAGTAGTTTTTATATTATGCCAGGCTCAAATTATTTTGATTTTAGTTTGAATTTAATTTTTTTTCAAAATTACATACGCACATAATTTAAGAGCCAAGGGCTACACTAGGTTTGTTTCCAAAACAACAGTGTCAACTCTTTTTCTTTCCTCTTCCTCAGAAGCAACCACTTTTACGTCCTTTAGTTGACTTTCTTGGTGTCATGCTTTTTAAGATTGTTACTCCTTGATTTTTCAGTGTTAGCCATTATCTATTCAGTTTCCACTATGTATGACAAGGACTGAGGTCTCTTTTCTCCCTCAGCCCTCGCCATCCTCCCCAAGGATTATAATTTTGCTTATATGAATATTCAATGTTTATATTATTAATGCTATGAAATGCAATTCAAGGCTGAGCCATATGATAAATTGTTATTTTTCTATTTCTGTTTTCTCTGGAGTTAATTGCCATTCTTTATCTTCTTTTCCTTAGTTTCCTAATGTGTTCATGGCTAATTCAACCTCAAACCTTTTTGGCAAACTTTTTTCTATAAAGAGCCATAAATCTTTTAGACTTGTAGTTCTTTAGACCTTGTGGTATCTGTCACAGCTACTCAACTCTGCTAGTGTAGGTTGGACCCACAAGCTGTCGTTTGCTGACCTCAGGTCCAAATCATTCCTCAAGATTTTAGTTGCCTCAGATATTCCATCAGTTTTCTTTTTTTCCCTCCAGAGAAGTTTCTCATGGGGTTGCTCTCTACGTCAGTATCACAGATGCCATCCTAGTGTGTCCTTCAGCATCATTATGAGGCTTTCCTTTGGTTCTTTTCTTTTGTTGGATCTCCTGTTACTTGTACCCCATGTCTTTTCTCTTTCTTGGCTAACTCCCTCACTTAAATGGAAAACAAACAAAGCTGTAGTAATCAAAACAGTGTGGTATTGGCACAAATACAGACACACAGATCAACAGAACAGAATAGAGAGCCCAGAAATAAATACACACATCTATGATCACTATGACAAAGGAGGCAAGAATATACAATAGAGAAAAGACAATCTCTTGAGCAAGTGGTGCTGGGAAAACTGGACAGAAACATATAAAACAATGAGATTAGAACATTCCCTCATACATATATAAAAACACACTCAATATGATTTAAAGACTTAAATGTAAGACCTGAAACTATAAACTCCTAGGAGAATATAAGAGGAACACTCTGATGTAAATTGTAGTAGTATTTTCTTGGAGCTGTCTCCCAAATCAAACAAGGCAAAAATAAATAAATGGGACCTAATTAAACTTAAAAGGTTTTGCACAGAAAAAGAACCATTGACAAAATGGAATTACAACCTACTGAATGGGAAAAGATATTTGCAAATAATATGACCAATAAGGGGTTAATACCCAATATACATAAACAGCTCATACAACTCAACTTCAAAAAAACAAACAACCCAATTAAAAAATGGACAGAACTAAATAGACATTTTCCCAAAGAGGAAATGCAAATGGCCAACAGGCACATGAAAAGATGCTGAATATTGCTAATTATCAGGGAAATGCAAATCAAAATGACAATAATATATCACCTCACAGCTGTCAGAATGGCTATCATCAAAAAGGCCACAAATAAGAAATGTTGGTGAGGATGTGCAGTAAAGGGAACCCTTGTACATCATTGGTGGGAATGTAAATTGGTGCAGCCACTGTGGAAAGCAATTCCATTCCTGGGTATATATCCAAAAAAATAAACCAAAAACATTACTTTGAAAAGATACATGTAGCCCAATGTTCACAGCAGCATTATTTACAATATCCAAGACTTGGAAGCAACCTAAGTGCCTGTTAATAGATGACTGGCTTAAGAAGATGTGATATATGTGTGTGTGTGTGTGTGTGTGTGTGTGTGTGTGTGTGTGTGTGTGTGTGTATATGCATAACGGAATATTACTCAGCCATAGAAAAGAATGAAATATTGACATTTGCAACATGTGGATGCACCTAGAGAATATTACATTCAGTGAAATAAGTCAAAGACAAATACTTTATGACTTCACTTATATGTGGAATCTAAAAAATAATACAAATTAAAGTATATGCAAAACAGAAACAGACTCACAGATATATAAAACAAACTTGTGATTACCAAAGGGGAGAGGGAAGGAGGAAGGGACAAATTAGGGGTATGGAGTAACAGATACAAACTACTATATCTCAAATAGATAAGCAACAAGGATATACTATATAGCAAAGGGAATTACACCTATTATCTTGTAATAACCTGTAATGGAGTATAATCTGCAAAAAAAACTGAATCACTATGCTGTACACCTGAAACTAACACAATATTGGACATCAACTATACTTTTTTAAAAAAAAAGGGATGGAATTAAATTAACAGAGATTTGTTCTTCTCTTAACCCTGATAGCTCCAGAATGACTTTCACTGTGATTGCATCATAATGGTGGACAAAAAGGTCTATAGTATAATTGCACTACAAAGTTTCAGAGAATCGATGTGATGCCTCATACAAGTGTTGCCTTTGAGCAGATGGGACTGGCTGTGTACTTTTAGGTCTTTCTTAAGATAGAAATAACTTTATCAAATTGATATTTGCTCATAGCAGTTAGAGTAATTGTTGAATACAGTACTGAATGTATCTTACAGCATTTGATTTCCTACAAATAAGGAAATTAAATACTTAAAATATATTAAACTAAAATATATTAATTCAAGAAATAATTTTGTGGCAATTAAATTGGAAAACTAACAGGGAAATATATTGTTTTCTTGATGTCAATGAAATCTAGTTTGTAGTGTGTTTTTAAGAGAATGTTGATATTCCCAGATTTGTTAGGAAACACGTTCACAGCATGAATGGATTAGATAAGAACTAGGTATATTCCTGAACTCCACTATTCTATACTAACATACCTAATGGTTTATTTAAATACCCAAGTAGAAACGGGATTCCTGAAGCTGATAGGTGGCTTCAACTTTGACCTTTGTGGCCTTAGGTTTCCTTAATGTTACTTTTATGTCCTTTAATTTTAGGTGCAGTATTGGTGGAAATGTGTCATGTAATCATGGCTTTACTATGGTAATGGCACAGTGTAATGGTAATTATCAAACAAACCCTAAAGCAGTTGTGCATGTAAATTAGGCCCATTTCTCATTAGGGATTTTGCCAATATATTTCTAATTTATGAATTTCTACATCGTTTGAAATCAGGCTTAACATCAATCTCTCTATCCACTTCATGATTAAGAAAGCCATGAAGCTCATAAAAGCATCATTGTTCAGAATATGTCTTTCCACTTTCTGATTCTGTCTTTGAAAAACTTCTCTGGAAAAAGTTTTTTAATCCTATTCTTCCTTTTAGATGTAAGCAATATAAACCCTTGGCTCTATTGCAGAATGTTCTTTAATACATCACACCCAGTAAAGGAGGAGTGTTCTTTTAAAAATAGTTTTAATTACTTTGGGGGTCAAAATCACTCTCAAATTGGATAAATGATGGGAAAAATGGAATCATGTTTTTTTGGAAGGTGCCACTGACTTATAGAGACTGTCCCAAGAGTTGCATAAGAATATATTGATAAAAAAGAGTAATAAACTTTAAGAATATGGCTTAGAAAAATGTAGTCTACTCCCAAGCATGGAAATAAATGAAGACCAGTCAAATGACAGCCAGTAAGGGCTATTCATTCAGAACCTGCTACAGCAAGAGAGTCAGCCACCATAATTTGTGTTTGGCAGAAACTCAGAGGCAGGCAGAGAAGTGGGACAGCTTGTGAGTGGAAAAAAGGAGGGCTTCAGGTGCGCCCTGATTGGAAACTGTTGGTGTGGGGAAGCTGGAGGTCAGGTAACTAGAAGTCGGACATCCTATGAGGTTGGTTAAGGTCATGTATTTGGCTTTATCCCATTGGTCCTAAGTTGGTAGCAGGGGCAAAAATTAGGGAAGCTGTTGGTTATTGATCAAGTTCTGACCCTCTGGGGCTGATTTCTATCTAGGTTGTGGTTTGGCTTGCTGGACTGGCTGCTGCAGGTTGTAAGACAGAGTTCTGTTTTAATATCTGGTCTGGCTATTATGTGTCTGTATATTCAGTCTCTCGCAGGGAATCAGAAATATGTGTCATCATATGAAAAGTTACCACAAATTCACAAGAACTAACTTAAAATTCAGGGTCGTTTTCCAATCATCATATTGTTCTGGGTATTTTTTATCAGTGAAATAAAACATGGTTGATTTGTTCCCCTTTTTCCAGGTAAGGAGGGTCCTAGAAAACTATCTCAAGTAATTAGACAGCAGAAATCAATTTTTGATTTAGTAAAATCACAAATCTGTGAAATGATTTAATCATAAAAGACTTTTCCTTGCTTCTGAGAGAGAATGAAGATGACACTTAACCTCACCTATTTCAAGGTTTGTAAACACAGCACAGTTTGAATTACAAGAAAATTTCTATTCTAGTGACTGGAACCAAGCAAAGGCTATCCTGTAACACTTTCATCACTTTGCTTTGACTCAATGTTACCAGTATATTTTTTGCAAACCAGAAATATATTTATTTGACAATTTTCAAATGTCCCCAAATGCTATATTCTTGTCAATGGATTTGAAAATCTGTTGTGTTAAATATGGGTAAATAAAAAATAATACAAAAGAAAACAAAAATCATGTTAACAGGCAAAGCACACTAATGGTGGTTCCACTTTCTTGAAATAGATCACTATGACATGGCAGCTAACAGTAATTAATAAGTGATAAATAAAACAATAAAATGTCAGTCTGCAAGTAACCTTGTCAGACTCCTGATGTTGCTCCAGGCTCCAACAATCAGTCAAGCTAATTAGGAGGATCAGACAGCAATTAATATCTTAATGCCTGTGAGACCTGAGACATGTTACGAATACCGCAGAGTTAAAGGGGCTGCGTTGAGGTGTGAATATCCCGAGGGCAGAAACCAACAGCAAAGAAGAAAATGCTTCTCCAATTCTTTCCTCCCTGGCTACTATCTGCACCTCCTTCAAATAACGTACTATTCAGATTATTTCATGTTAGTGGCTCAAGAAAAGCATTGTACATCTTTAAGACAATTACTCAATTCTTTCCTTTAAACTGGAAGAATACGTTAAATGTGCAGTTAATTTCTGCTCTCATGAATATTCATTGAAGTAGCTTATAATTATAAACAACACCAGCCTTCACCTTACCTTTTATAGCCCCTTATTTTAGCAACGGAGGTGTATTAGTTTACTTGTCTTTTTCCCTATCTAAATTACTAGAAATGAGAAATGATAAACTCATTCTGCCTAGTATAAAATGGATGATCTAGAAAAATACCATATGAGATCGCTCATATGTGGAATCTAAAGAAAAAAAACAAACAAAACCTAAATACAAAACAGAAACAGACTCATAGACATAGAATACAAACTTGTGGCTGCCAAGGAGGCGGAGGGTGGGAAGGGACAGACTGGGATTCCAAAATGTAGAATAGATAAACAAGATTACACTGTATAGCACAGGGAAATACATACAAGATCTTATGGTAGCTCACAGAGAAAAAAATGTGACAATGAATATATATATATATGTTCAGGTATAACTGAAAAATTGTGCTCTACACTGGAATTTGACACAACATTGTAAAATGATTATAAATCAATAAAAAATGTTAAAAATGGATGATCAATAATGAATAGTTAGAAAATGTAAGCTTACAGTGCATTTTCGAGACATTACTGGGCTGAGGTCTTAGACAAAATCATCTCTATTTTGAAATGTAGCAAATTCATATTAAAGACACTACACTCTTGGCTTTAGTTCCTAACTCTGAACCTTTGCAGTAAATACAGACAAGGTGTTAATTAAGAGAACTGCCAATCCAAATGAATAATGCAGTGCTGGAAACAGCACGGGTGAGGGCTTGACCTTCTGCGTCAAAGAGGTGCTCTATTGCTGAAGTCTCAATTTTGGAACTACGACTACAGAATAATGAGAAAATGGGAGGAAAAAATAGTGGGATCTCCATTAACTCATTCAGCTACTCCTAATTAGTTTGTAAAAACTGTCAGGCAATGTTGAATGAAAGGCTTTTCAGGAATAGGAAATGAATAAAGGTCACCGTATGTACAAACTATTTTTTCAGCCCAAAGAATGCCAACCAAATATTTAGTGAGAACAGGTGCTTCATAAGGGCTCTTCCTAAATGCCCTGCTTTAAGCAGCAGCATAATAAAGCAGCTGCCTTCTTCCGGACACTCAGTGCAGGCTGAACTAACTTAGCCACCTCAGCCCCGCAGGGGGAGGGGAGGTGGGCATGCAGGGCGCGGAAGCATCCAGGGTGGCGGGGTCCACGGTCAACCCAAAGCCAGCCACCTCTGACTCCCATACGGCATCTCAGTCACCTGGGAGCTCAGGACCATCCGAGCCAGATCCTTTCAACAGGTAATTCTACTCCTGATTCGAACTTGACAACTAAGTTGGGAAGTCTTTTCTAGGCTATGTGGTTGTTCCAGCTTAAAGGAGAGACCCAGTTACCATTTAATCAGGACTGAATTATAAATCTCTGACATTTCTCAAATGTTTGAAAACCTAAATCATTGTCTGTGAAGATTCTTCCGAAGCTACTAAATACCTCAGGCCATGAGAATTTAAAAAAAAAAAAAAAAATTTCAGTGAGGCCAATACTGCAAATAACTTAGTTGCTTTAGGAAAGGTGCTCTGCCTTTGGCTTCCTTTTCTGGGAAAGCTCCAGGTTGAACAGAAGATAAGATGGAGGAAAATCTTCTTGTGTAGACTAGTAGCATTTATTGAAAGCCTATTCGGGACAGGCACTGTTCTATCACCATATTATAACTTCAAGACAATTTTATGAAGTAAGTGCCATTATTATACCCATTTTACAGACAAGGATGCTGAGGCACAAGAGGCATGGTAATTTGCCCAAGAACACTATTCGATCCAAGTGCCGAGTTTTACACATGAATCTCGATGTCCAGGGTGTCACAATGATCCACCTTGTCATTTGTCTTCACCTGGGCCCCAGACACTGTCGCTTTGGTTTCTCCAGGGTATCTTACTCAGTTTAAATCCTAGCCTATATCTGGGCCCACAGGAACAGCTAGCTGTTCCCACTCAACTCCACACACTCAGGATAAACCAAGTGACCACACACCCAGGCTTTCAAAGCAGAAGCACATTTACTGTCATAAGGAAGAAAGCAACACCTTCTCCCCAACTGAACACCTCCCAAGTTAGTTGTCAACAGAAGGTGAAGTTGTAGTAGTAATTCCTCCGGGACCACAGCTTATTGCTGGGTCTCTGGCAAAGACTGCTATTCTGAGGACATAATAGAGCGAAGTCTGGCTTCAGAGGGTCACCCGAAAACATTTTTGCCTAGCCTTAGCCAGCGACCAGGGTTTAGCAATTTTAGAATCTATTTCCCCTATTTCTGTGTTAAAACGTTCAACTCCTTAGTTGTCCATCTTCCCCAGGTGCCCTATGAATGTGAAGACTCACTTCCCTACAGTTTTTTATCCATATTATATTTTTTATATAGAGTTACCGGGTAAAAACACATGACACTTAGTTAAGTTTAGCTTGAGGAGAATTTCAGAGAAATTCAAGTTTAACTGGGCATATGTGCTTTTGTGTGCTAAATCTGGCAACTGTATTCTATAGCTAACTCATTAAAAGTAGGAGGAGGGGAAGCCACTTTTTATTGAGTAAACTATCTTATTTCGTGTAGATTAGTTTAATGACACGAAGCTGAAGTATTTTTGTGGTTATCATCTGCAGATGGCTGCAAAATTTTCTCTCATTAATTTTAAACTGTACATTATAAATTAATCATATTCAGGCTCTAAATCTAAACATATTTAGTGTGCCTCCCACAGTTCATTTTCCTGGGGTAAGAGAATCACCATAATAATTATCAGGAACTTTCCCCTATTGTTTGTGATTAAAGGGTCCTATAAAGATGAATTTTCTTAAGCACCAAAAGAACTTTTCAACTTTAATTTTTCATAGAACTGCTTTTGCTGCATCCCATAGATTTTGTGTGGTTGTTTTTTCATTGTCATTTGTGTCAAAGTATTTTTTAGTTTCCTCTATGATTTCATCATTGACCCATTGGTTTTTTTAGGATCATACTGATTTTTTTCTGAAGTGTATTTCACTTTGCTTTATTTACTTGGGGGCAATATACTGAATATGATTTCCTCTAGAAAAGAATCAGTGTTATCATTATTAATGTAAATCTTTTTGGCCTTTAACACAGTGATACACCCCCCCCCCAAGTCTACTGGAGTGGACAGGACTGTTTCCCTATGTGCGCACAGTCTCTCTGGGCTACGTTCTGTGATTGTCCCCCTGCTGCTGTTTGCTCTCCTGGGTACCTCCAGGACCCAGCTGTGTGAATAAAGAACTGAGGAAGCTTACTTACAGACTCAGGTGCATTTGCTTTATGCCAGCTGTTTTTTGCAGCTACTTCAGAGGCCTGCTCGTACTTCATGGTTGCTGCTTAATTCCTTATAAGTGAGCTTAGTCAGGTATGTGAAGGGCTGCTCTGCGTTTGCCAGTAACGCTTCCCCAAGATGTGTTCTATCGGACACAAGTTCTATGAAATGTGAACAGGTGCCTCAAGAAAAACTTGCAGGATGGGAGCGTTTGAGAGGCAGTGAGCTAAAGAAAAGGGTAAATCTGTACAAAGTTAAAGCTGCCTTTACAGGGGTTTTCGTATGTTAATGGCAGTCATAAAGCCCCAGGTGGCTGATGTGATATGTGGCAAATTTTGGTTTTATCTGTCCACAGCATCCCTTTGGTGAAAGCTCACACTAGACACACTTATCATGACTTATAGTTTCAGCTGTACACAGAAGTAAAAATCTTGAGCATGACATAAGCATAATTCTAAAAACTTAAGAGGAGAAAGGAATGGAATGTAGTGAAGTGATTTATAATGGGGATGAATTAATATCCTTTATGTATTCAATTAATTATGCATTGGAGATAGTTCTTTGAAAATAATAGCAAGTGTACAAATCTTCAAGACATTGATTGAAGGACAGGTTTCTTCTTTAGAAGGAAAAGGGTTGAGTTTCTGAATGCTAATGTATTAAAAAGGAGTAACACGTCCAGGTTTAGAACCCATAAAAATGTAGTAACATTTGTGCTCTCTGGACTAGTTCAATCAGAGGATAAAACTAAAGGTTAAATAGAATTCAGTGCTTCCAATAGAAACTTCAAAAAAAAAAAAAAAAGGTGAAATAATAATCTCATCTTGGCTTCTCTTTCCAGCTGATCTGCTTCTTCCTTTCTGAGCTCTTAAAAATATGTATTTTAGGTAAATATTAATGCTTTTAATCAGTGTTTGATATCGTCTTGTCATTATTTTTGGAAGTTATTACTACTAAGTACTGAAGGAAAGGACTACATTGTGTTGAGAGGAGCACACTAATATTTGGCATAAGCATGTGTGCTGTTTGTCTTTGTCTGAAGACACACACGCAAGCACATAAATACATTTGTATTAATTAGAATTCCAGCTCTGACAATTACCATGTGACCTGGAGCAAGCTGCTTAACTGTTCTACACCTTAGTTTCCTTATCTGTAAAATGGTGCTGACAATAAAACTCATCTCACAGGGCTGTGAGCATTAAATGAGATGATACATGCAGAGTGCTTAGCACAGTACCAGCCTGTACTGAGCATAAGTGTTAACTACTTACTTACATCTTTCATTCAGATTGATACAGAGGTCTTCTCAGTTCTCCCAAATGGGAAGGGTTATGTGAGTCCAAAGTCATGCTGAAATCTCCCCTAATATAATAAGGAAAAATACTGAAAAGATAAAGCTATAGGAATTTTGTAAGTATCTGAATAATGGCACTGGCCAGCCCACCCACCCACACCCACACCCACACAAAATAGAAGCAAAAGTTGCTGTTTAGACAGTCACAAATGCAACAACAACAAAACAAACAATATAAAAACTCTACCAAATTACATTTTGGGAGCTAGTATCTTTACAATCACATAAATGAAGGCATGCTTCATGCCTTTAGTTCCACATGCTGCATTAAATGCCTGCCTTTGTAATTTTGCTTGTAAACACTAATATAAAGCTGTATCTTTGTGGCTAAAAGTATACATTCGTGAACTCCCCACACTACAATTCAATTTTGAAGGTAAGAAGTGATTTTTATTTAGATAAGGAAAATGGCTTGTCCGTGGGCACAAGTGCCCTGCGCTTTGTCTTCCCTGGCGTGTGTGCCAGACCACCTAAACCTGTCGGTGCCGCCCCGCTTCCCCCAACCTCGTAAGCCTTTCTATGTTTGGCTTTCCTCAAAAATATACTCCACTTTGTTTTATTGAGCCCATGGATGTACAGATATTTGTAGGCTTATTTCAGTACTGGTGCCCAAAAAGTTGTTAGACAATTTTCAGGTACAAAAAATAAAATAAAATAAAGTTAGATGCTGGGGAGTGTCAATGGTAAAGATCAAGCTCTTCAGGAGAACTTCACTGCCCATCTCTGATCTTTTATTGTTCTCAGTGACTTTGTGAAAACATCACTTTTGAAAGGCTCTAAAAAAAAATCTGACCTCAATAGCCGCTTTTTTTCTAGGCAGGGTGATCGTATTATCCAAACGAAACTGAGTAATTATGACTGAAGAAGGATTTTGCTTCCTGGTGTGATGAGCAGTGTCAGAGGTGACGTACTGGACCCCTGAAACATTTCAAGGCTTATGCGAGTGAGTGGGCCACAAGCTTCTGGAGAGTGAGGAATCCAGAGCAGGACCACTGAAGGTACCAGAAAGCATAAAGGGGCCAAGGTGCCAAGTGGCCGGGGGCTTCTCAGTCTTCAGTGAGAATAAGTGGGCTTTTATTTGTTCTGCTCTTTGAGATTCTATTTTTTAAAACTGAGATATAATTCACATAAGACTCACTGTTTAAAGGTGTATAATTCAGTGGTTTTTAGTACCTCCACAAGGTTGTGCATTGATCACTGTTATCTAATTGCCGAACGTTTTTATCAACCCCAAAGAAACCCTGTGCTCACTAGTAGTCACTTCCCATTTTCCCCTCCTACCAGCCCCTGACGATCGCTCATCTACGTTCCACCTCTAAGGATCTGCTTATTCTGGACATTGATAAAGGTGGGACATATAGTATGCCTTTGGGTCTGGTGTCTTTCACTTAGCGTGCTTCCGAGGTTCAGCCCTGTTGCAGTGTACATCAGAACCCCGTTCCTCGTTATGGCTGAACACTCCATTGTGTGGATATACCGCCTTTGTTTACCCAGTCATCAGCTGATGGACATTAAGGCTGTTTCTACTTTTTGGCTATTTGAAATGCTGCTGCTATGAACATTCACTTATGCATATGGACACATAAATTCTCTATGTGTACAGGCCTAGCAGTGAATCGATGTGTCATATAGTAACTCTGTTTAACTCTTTTGGGAACTGTCAAGCTGTTTTCCATTTTGGCTGCACCATTTGCATTCCCACTATGTGAGGAAGTATATTAAGGGTGAACATATTTTGGGTGGCAGCAATGTAGCCAGGGCCAAATTTTTAAAATCTTCTAATTTGGGGGTATACAGTAGAAATGACCTTAAATCAGGATGATCTAGTAATATCTAGGACCTAACTCCACATCACCACCGTTAGGACTCTTTACAGTACTGATGCATAACTGTATGTGCTGTATATGAACTTCCTCTCTAAGCAGGTTGACAATAGCTATAGTTGAAATTCCATGGATTAGGCTCACAAGCTCTGTCCTCTCTCTCTGCCCCAGCCCAGTGCTCTTCTCTCTATTTCTGTGAACATTATTGAATTCTGTTCATCCCGTAAGGCTCAACCTAGGTGGCTTCAAAGTCTTTCCTAATTAATCCAACTTCTGGTTAGACATCACTCTTACCCACTTAAGATGAGTGCCTGGACTACCCATTTGGTCTTAGTCATGCTGCCTAATATTGATTGTTTTGTTCATGAGTGTAGATGTTTTGTCTTCCTAACTCTGAGGACAGCACCACATGTAATACTTCTTTTGCTTTCCCAAAGTATATATTCTGGTATTGTGATTACTGCACACTCAGTAAACAATCAGAAGACTGGCTTTTAAGAGAAGATTCTTGAGAAGTGACCAAGGAATTACCATTTTTTGAGCACCTTTTATATGCTTGGGTCTAAGCTATGGATTATCAGTTAATTCACACTGTGACTTGATGAGCAGGATTTTCATATTTTCTCATTTGTTGGGGAAAATTGATGCTGAGAATGTTTTCCCCCAAATCACATAGCCAGTAAATGACAGAGGTTGGATTTGAGTCCAGGTAGGTTTCCACCATGTAATAAAGCTTCATTAGATTTTAAAGATTCCAATAAAAACTACTTAGCAAAGCTCTTTAAAAACATAGTAGATTCTAGCTCATACAACTCAATAACAACAACAACAACAACAACAACAACAACAACAACAACAACAAAAAACCCAATCCCAAAATGGGCAGAAGACCTAAACAGACATCTCTCCAGTGAAGACATACAAATGGCCAACAGGCACATGAAAAGATGTTCAATATTGCTAATTATCAGAGGAATGCAAATCAAAACTACAATGAGGTACCACCTCACACTAGTCAGAATGGCCATCATTAAAATGTCCACAAATGATAAATGCTGGAGAGGGTGTGGAGAAAAGAGAACTCTCCTACACTGCTGGTGGGAATGTAGTTTGGTGCCCCCATAATGGAAAACAGTATGGAGATTCCTTAAAAAACTAAAAACAGATTTACCATATGATCCAGCAATCCCACTCCTGGGCACGTATCTGGAGGAGTCTCTAATTCAAAAAGACACCTGCACCTCAGTGTTCATAGCAGCACTATTTACAATAGCCAAGACATAGAAACAACCTAAATGTCCATCCACAGATGAATGGATAAAAAAGATGTGGTATGTATGTATGTATGTGTACATCAGCACCCTGTTCCTATGGGTATGTATGTATACACACACACACACACACACACACACACACACACACATATATATTTATAGCTACTCAGCAATAAAAAAGAATAATAATGCTATCTGCAGCAACATAGATGGACCTGGAGTTTCTCATACTAAGTGAAGTAAGCCAGAAAGAGAAAGAAAAATACCTTATGATATCACTTATATGTGGAATCTAAAAAAAATGACACAAATGAACTTATTTACAAAATAGAAACAGACTCACAGACATAGAGAACAAGCTTATGGTTACCAGAGCGGGGAAGAGAGAGGTGGAGGGATAAACTGGGAGTTCACGATTTGCAGATACACACTACTATACATAAAATAGATAAACAACAAGGTCCTACTGTATAGCACAGGGAACTATAGTCAATACCTTGTAATAGCTTATAATGAAAAAATATGAAAAGAAATATATGTATATGTGTATAACTAAATTACTATGCTGTATACCAGAAACCAACACAACATTGCAAATCAACTATACGTCAAGTAAAAAAAAAACAGCGGATTCTTATGCATCTGAAATAGTTTAAATATAGGAATTCCTAGAAACAGGGGAAAGAATACATTAAGTCTCTGAGGCATTGTGAAATCGTCACACTCTAATTTTAACAGGTGGTGCTAAATTCCTCTTTTTCTTAAACAGAAGCGAATTTCAAAAAGGATCTGATTTGGAATATTAACATAACTAAAGCTATTAACTAATTTTCTTATTTTCCTAACAAGATAATAAACATTATGGATCACTGCTTTTGATAATCTATCTATATGTGTACATAAAGTCTATCTACCACAGGATAAGTGCAGTTTTCACAGTGACCAAAGATAATTTTTCTATGTCGTTGAAAGTATATTTATACTGCTTTGTACATCACCTTTGGTTTGTAATCCCAGTTCATGAAAGTCTTGACATGTGAATACAATCTAGCAACATAATTCACTTATTTACAATTTTGAAAGAACAAGGAAAGTACCCTAATGTAACAAACACAGCAGAGCCCTGGGCTTTGCCCTCACTCTGTCACAAGGTGGGTGTATAGATTTGGGTAATCCCTCAGTCTCTGAAGCCAGTCTCTTCAGCTATAAAATTTATTGGGTTGGACCTGGTGATCTGCAGGGTCCTTCCAGTTTTAAGGTTAATGATCATCAAAATGAAGGGATCAGAGAGAACAAACACGACACTAAAGAGGTTTCCGTGCTCTGAGCTGCCTTTTAGAAAGTTGGCCGTAGCCTTTCAATCAATCATAAACCAGAGGGCAGAGCTGCAGTGAAAAGCTTCTGGCTCTTAATTTTTGGGTACATTTCTGATACTTCAGGGTGGTTTAAATGGCTGTGAGTGCCCTAATGCCACACAAAGCTCACATCACTCTCATCATTATGAAACCTTCACAGATGTGCACTAGAAAAGATTTTCTGAGGCAGTTGGAAAAATGAAACTGTAAATGCCTTCCAGCTGGCATGCCTAAATGTTCTTCATCTCATTGGAGACATGTTCAGGTTAATTTCAGTTGATGACTGATAGCTCATCCAAATGTTACTCAAGATAATGTGGAGCAATTTTTCTCTCCTGGTGATGAACTCAGATAAGAGGGCGATTATTGAAGGGAAAAAAAAAAGTAAATAACGTCTCTCAATTGAAAAAAAGATCGCATCATTACGAAAACACAAAATTAAATTATAACATCTTTTTTTCAAAAAAAAGAAAATGACTCAAGGTCGGGACATAAAAAGCAGAAGGCTAATTACACACATGCATATGGTGTACATTCTAGTTAAGTACTGAGGGAGTTAACACCTTCATGCCCAGCTGGTGTAGGTCATGCCGTTTACATCCTGCTGTTCACAATAGTAATGACAAGAAACGGGCTGCCTGCTATCACTAAGTGCCAGATACAGACCATATGGCAACAAGGCGACATCAAATTAAAAAAAAAAAAAAGCAGTTTTTCCCGAGAGTGAATATACTTTGATAGCTTAAGACATGCAATCTATGGCACATTTCCTTAATTCCCTTAAATTCCTCTTCTTATCCTGGCATTGCTACTTACCCTGGCAACTGCTCCTAAACTGTTAAATGAGAATATGAAAACAAGCAAAGAGCATCATTACAAAGTCACACGTCCTGGAAGCTAAGTTCTTTACTTTGGATGACTTCCCTCTTTAAGTGATTAGCTACTCTCTCTATAGAAACAGAATTCCAGGAAGAAAAACACACAAAGGAATGACAAGCTATTCAGACACAGGCACACAGCGGACATATACAATGTGAAACGATTCCTTTTAGAGATAAAAAGAATGGAATCACAGAATGCTAAAGCTGGCAGGGATCTCAGAGCGCTGCAGACTCACCTCGTTGCTTTACAGAAAAGGAAACAGAGGCAGAGCTGTGTTCAATCACCTGGCCAAGAGCACTTGAGAGTGACTGCCAGAAATGGGTCTAAAATTTAGACCTACAGACTTCCATTCTAGTGCTCTTTCAAAATCTGTGTATTCTATGTTGATAGAGTTAAAGATAATAGGGTTTAAGAATTAATGCATGATGACAGATTGAGAAATTGTTTGGTGTGCAACAGATAAGCTGATTCAGGACTTCATGATTAAAAACAATAAATTTCTAACAAAGACAGTATGTATTTGAGGAAAAGTTGGACACTTCTTTAATATGATTTTATCTGTTAACTGAATTAGTGAGTTACCCTCATCACCCCATACATTAAAAATTTTTAGTACCGATTTCATAGTCATTCTACAAATGGTCCTCTATACACAAACTAAAAACAGTGAATTTCTCATGATCTGATGATTGACATCTTCTGTAAAATGGGTCTATGCCACCTAACAGGTGGCTCTCAGCTCCAGCAGATTATGGTTCTACCATACCCTGTTCACAATGAAGTGTGACTTTTGAAGCTGTGATGATCTGACCTCAAAGTAATTCAAGATTTAACTTTTGCTGATCTAAAATATATGTATGTATACGTATGACTGAAACATTATGCTGTACACCAGAAATTGACACAACATTGGAAGCTGACTATATTTAATAAAAAAAAAAGGCACCACTCTACAGTATCACTTAAAGTTACTTCTAAATTAAAGATAGTTCTCTAACTTCAAATTATACCTAGATATTTCAGAACATCGTTCTCAAGATAAATGTTGAGAAATTTCTACCTACTATTGATGGAATCATTATCCACTGGAGTTTTTCTGTAACTCACACTTAAATGTATGAAACAGGAGGCCCTTGAGACAATTTGCATCTGTGCAAAACTGTCCTACTTTTTCTTATATGAGTGGCAATAAATTTGTAAAAGAATTTAAAATTAAGCTGTACTTATTTCTGAGATTGCATTAGACTTTTTATCTCTTTACATTTTCATATTTAAACTCCATGACTAAAACCAATCCCAGATATCAGAGCATCAGGAGGACAGGTAATAAAAGAGAGGGGTAGCTGTGGGTAACAGAATTTTCAGTTACAAAACAGAGTAAAAAAACTGAGTTTAGAAGCTTAAACTTAAGTTAACAACTGATTTGTTAAGAAGTGTTTCTATTTTTCAACTATGATTTGACTGTAAACTACTCAAGGACTTCAATGGATAAAGATAAATGATTATTAAAGATCACAGTATGAATTACAACAAAATCTTATCCGTGAATTTCAGAAAAGCCATTACTAATTTCAATTTTTGTCAAAATGGCTGATTCTAGGGCTGGAGGACAGAGTCTACAGCGTCTGCAGTCCTAAAAAGAAAAAAGAGTTCTCAAAAACTGAACACCATGGGGGAGGGGCACAGCAAAGGGATACAGAAGCCGAACTGAAAGAAGTCCCAGTGGCCAAAGATGGATCACTCTGAGCAACAAAACCAATAACAAAGTATTAGATTATAACCCACGTATGAGATATCCATGAATACACACCTTATAGATAATTGATTGAATAAATAAATAAGGCAGAGACAAATCTCTTGTACAGAAGAATTTCAAGTAATTTATGTAGCTACTAATCCCTCAGAGGGGCAAATCCTAGCTCCCTATTCCTTAAGTTTGAGCTGTGCTCAGCCACTTGCTCCCAAAGAGTAGAAGCACATTAAAAAAAAAAACAAAACCCCACGTGACTTTACAGTGACGAAACCTGGCAAATGTGATCTCAGTTAGGTGATCAATGTTAGTATCATCAGTAGTAAGTCACCTCGATAGCATGTGCCCTTAAAGTGATGTGACAAGAATGTCACTTCACCTCTGTAGTCTTCTTCCCCCAAACCCCACAAAGTCAACCTAAGAGAGAAAACATGATACGCACCCAAACTGAGGGACAGTCTACAAAATACATGACCAGATCTCCTCAAAACAAACAAAAAAGGTCTTGAAAAACAAGGGAAGTCTGTGAAACGCCTAAGACCAGAGGAGACTAAGGAGACATGATGACCAAATGTACCACGTACCCTGAACTGAATCCTGTAGCAGGGAAAGGAAAAGGATAGTATGAGGAAAAATGAATGAAATCCGAATTAAGGATGGAGTTGAGTGAATACTAACATATCAGTATTGCTTTATTAGCTGTGACAAATATGTGACACTAATATACTAACACTAGGGGAACTGGGTGTGTGGTATGTAGTAACTCTCTGTATTATCCTTGTCAATTTTCTGTAAACCTAAAACTATTCTAAAATAAAAAGTTTATTTAAGAAGAAAGGAATTTGATGATTTTGTTCTCTCAAGTTTCCACAAAGTATGTTGCTTGTTTTGACTGGCATTTTCTATTTTATTTGTGTGTGTGTGTGTGGTTCTTATTTTTTTTTGTTGTTGTTGTTTTTTTAAATGAGGGGGTGGGTAATTAGGTTTGTTTATTTATTTATTTATTAGAGGAGGATTGAACCCAGGACCTCACGCATGCTAAGGATGCGCTCTACCTCTTGAGCTATAACGTCCCCTTTTTCTATTTGATTTTAAGTCTTGTTTACAAAAAATTTTAGAATCACTAGGCAATGAGGCCTTGCTTAATGTCAACAGTTTATATGAAGTATCATAGAAATAAACTGTGTTCCAAATTATGCTGCCCTCTGCCATAAACCTCAGAATATTTTCAGAGTCATCACTCACTTTCTAGTGTGATAAAACTCACAAATGTGTGTTGTAAATTATAAGACTATAAAATGTAGAGCATAATTAGTGTTACTTTATGATTACTTTTCTCATTATTTCTGAGGTCTCAGTAATGTAGTGGTTGCTAAAGGGAGTTTCTATAGGTTAGATAATCCGTATCTTCATAAAGTTAATGCCAAAAAAATGGTTCCACTCAGCCCCATAAAAGAACACTTAATGTGATTTTAATTATGTAGATGTGACCTTAGGAGAATTATGTGTAATTGGCCAATTTAGTTGGTTTCTCCTGCCTTGGTCAAACCATATTCTGAGTGTCACATTTGATGAGCCATTTTAATAAAGAAGCCCGACAGGACTGATCATATTTTTTATATACGTGTGATTTGACCTTGAGCATCCAGACACAGGCTGACTGACCTCAGTAAGACAAAGCTGCAGACAAGTATTGCTGAATGTTTTCCTGAGAGCATGCTTGTGGAGTATGAGTGGGTGGTAAAAACATTTTTGTATGTACTTGGACTTTAGACATCTCATGATTTTGAGGTAAATCAGTGGTTGAAGTGAGAAGAAAACCAAAGCCAAAATGCAAATGCACTGGTGAGACAGACTGACACTGGTGGGAAACCACACTCCTGCTGTGAAGTCTCTCCGTGAATTAAAAAAAAGATCTTTATTGAGATATAACTGTACTACATATACAATATACTTCACATACTTAAATTGTAGAGTTTGGTAATTTTTGACATATGTATGCAGCCATGAAATAATCACTACACTCAAATAGCCAACATACCCATCACCCTCAAAAGTGTCCTTGTGCCCAGTTGTAATTTTTCTCTCTTGCCCCTCCCATACCACCTCCAACCTTGTCCCCAATCACTGAGTTGCTTCTTGTTACTCTAAATTAGTTTGCATTTGTTTTAGTTTTTTTTTTTTTAAATAGAATCATCCAGTATTTACTCTTTGAAAAAAAAAAAAAAGAACTTTTTCACATAGTATTAATTGTTCTGAGATTCATTCAGGTTGTATTCTGTGTCAGTATTTCATTCTTTTTTATTGGCTGGATCTAGCACAATTTGTGTATTCATTCACCTGTTTATGGCCATTTGGGCTGTAATCTCCTTTTCTAATATTCTGATTCGTGTTGGTGTGTTTTTTTATCCTTTTACTTTTAATCTGTTTGAGTTTATGGTCAAAGTGCATTTCCTGTAAGAGCATAGAGTTGGTTCTTGCTTTCATATTCACTATGAAAATCTCTGCCTTTTAATTTGGGTGTTTAGATCATTTACATTAATGTGATTATTAATGTGGGGTTTAAGTCTATTTTCTTGTTTTTTGTTTTCTCCCTTTTCCCTATTTTCTTTGCTATTTACTTCCTCTTCTGCCTTATTTAGGATTAATTGAATTTTTTAATAATTCCACTTATCTTTTTTGTTTGTTTATTAGCTATAACTCTTTGTCTTGTTATTTCAGTGGCTGCTTTAAGGTTTATGGCATGCATATTTAATTAATAACAGTCTACCTTCAGGGTGGTCAGTAAATTATGGCCATTGAGCTAAATCTCTTCTACTGCCTGTTTTTGTAAATAAAGTCTGACTTTCTTAGATGATGTCGCTGAAGCTGCTAGTTGTCCACAAAATCTGTTCCTCAGTTCTTACACAACTTTAGAATTGTAGTTGGCCCATGGCTGCCCAGCTGAGGATTACATTTTCAGCCATGTTTGGAGTCAGGTGTGTCTGGATGGCTAAGTTCTCAGTCTTAGAATGTGAGCCCAAGGAAAGTGTGCCAATGACAGTAGTGGGGGGAAAACCTGGAGTGATACCAAATGTCAGGTTACTCAGCCTCTTTGATGCTAGTTCTGAGTACAGTTATAGGTATTCAAATATTTTATAACAGACTGAAGAACCATGTGATACTCCAACATGAGTCAAAGGAGCCACGTAAATTTTTCTGCTGTGAGATCTTCATGACATAGAAAGAATGATAGGGTCATTAATATGATAGCCATGTGTCCCAGATTCAGCAAGTAACTTCATCATAATAAATGAGCTGGATATATTGAAATCTTATATAGTAGAAAGTTAGAGCTATCAAGGGCCTTAAAGTTCAATTCTTAAACCCTTTCTTTCCTTGGTTCTGCTCTACTGTCCGAAGCACATTGTGACTCCTAAGGGAATGTTAATGGACAACACTCAATTCTATATTGGATTCAACAAGTCTGTGGTATTTTTCTGTTAATAAAAACTTTCAAACAGGTATAAAAAATTACCAATTCACTAATAGCTTTTGTCTCTTTATAGACATACATCTATAAAACATACAAAGTCAATATTTTCTGAATCACCTAGTGGAAAAAATATTAATCTTGAGTGAGTGAGTGAGGGCTGATGGCATGGCCACATTAACTACCCTGGGGTATGAATTATTATTCAAAACTGTGGCTCAAGGCTTCAGTCATGAAATAAAAACTGCCAACAGATCACAGGGAAGGGTATTCTCTCACTTGTATGCATGTAAAATCCAGCAAGCGGGTAAATTCTCTACGTAAACACTAGTGGTTTGATGTGGCGACTGTTGAGTTAGTAGCTGAGCTAGTTTCTTTACAAAAGCCTTTCAGGACATTCCTACCCTCTGTCTCCTGCCTTGCCCTTTCTCACTTCTCTGATGAGAACCCAGAAATTACCTAATTCTGAGATATTTGGTTCTACTAACAACAGGATTCCTAGAATAAGAAATACTATCTTATGCTACAGTTGATGTCAAAGAGTTAAATGTGTGTGTGTGTGTGTATACATGTAAATAGCTGTATACACATATGTGTGTGTAATTGTAAGCCTGCCAAAACATAATGGTTAAAGGTTAATTCTTGTAAAGAATGAAATCTTAATACATTTTGACATATAAGGTATATTAGAAAAGAAAACAATAAATTTTATTAAAAATGCTCCCTTTTGTAGCAAGTATAAAAGGCAAGAGATTAATATTCATGTGTGATGGTGACCTTTATGTGTCAACTTGATCAGACCATGAGGTGACCAGACAAGTGGTCAAACATTATTCTGGGTGTTTGTGAGGGTGTTTTTGGATGAGATTCACAATTGAATTGGTAGAGTGAGTAAAGCAGACTACCCTCCCTAAAAGGGGTGGGCCCCATCCAACCAGTTGAAGGTCGGGATAGAGCCAAAAGACTGACCCTCTCACATGTGGGAGGGAATTCCTCTTGCCTGACTGCCTTCAAACTGGGACATCAGATTTTATCTGCCTTAAGACTTAAACTGAAAGATTGGTTCTTCCTACATCTCAAGTCTACAAACCTTGGAACTGGAACTACACCATTGGCTCTCCAGGGTCTCCAGCTTGCTAACTGCAGATCTTAGAACTTGTCAGCCCCTGTGATTGCATGAGCCAATTCCTCATAATCAATAAATAAGTAAACAAACAAACAAATACCCTCTTGGTTCTGTTTCTTTTGAGAATCCTGACTAATATGCTATGTTAGGTAAAGAACACATAGATAATAGAAACAATGAAGTCAGTGATATGAAAATTATTTCATATAACTGGAAATAAAATTAATGAGCAAAACTGTGGAGTAATGATCTTATTAGCCAACAAAGAAGTGTTACTTTACACTTATGAAACTAGTAAAAATTTTTTAACGTTTAACACCCAAACCTGGGAAGGTTTTGTTGAAACTGCTAAAATAATCTGTTACTGGCAGTAGTAAGTTGTCACAACTTTTTATGATAGCAATGTGGAAAAATACATAGAGGCTGGAAAACTGCTTACATCCCTTATCTCCAATTATCAAACACATATGAAGTCTTCTTAGAGAGATGAGAAATAATGAAAATAATAGAGGAAAAAAGCTATCTGCATAAAGACGATTGCAGTTTTATATATAACAGTGAAATAGTGAAACAGCCTCCTTAAGAAATGAATAATACAGAAGCGGTTTAGGAACCTAGAAAAATGAATATTATACATCCACTAAAATTATGATGATAATTTAAAGAATATTCCTTATAACCAAGCTTTTCAGGGAAGTGTTTTAGGTACACACAAAGATACAGACACTACTATCAGAATAAAATAAGTTAAAAAATGTACGTGAATCAGGTGAAGTGGAAATTAAGGGAGGAAAAATGAGATCCTGAGCTACAGCTGGTACCCAATGTACCTAATCATGGTCCTATTTGATTTATTAGAAGTGGGCCACAAATTTAACTGTGCATTTCTGGCAGCTAATCTGAAAACAACAACAACATTGTCTAAAAAAGCCTTAAGAGCACACTAGCTATTAAATAGCTATTTTAAGTATAAAACCTGAGGGGTAGTTTTGCTATTGAGTCTCTGCATAGAAGACAAGGTGTGAACTTAGTGAGCCTGGTCCTGTATTTTAGTGGGAGGGGCCTGGGAGAAAGGAAGGTGCACGCCCCTCTAGGGGGGAAAGCAGGAGACCTGCACCAGAGGCTTCTCTTTCACCCCCTCCCTCCATAGGGAGGAATGATTCAGCTGATTGAGGAGTCTGAGAGAAACAGTGTGTATAGCTCAGAGCCTTCCTCATTTATTATTCTTGGAACCAACCTGCTTTCTGGGAGTCTGAATTCTCTGAAGCTCCTCAGGGCAAATCTCAGGGTGCAGCTCAGCCTCAGGGAGATGCGGGATAGATTGCTGCTGTCTACCTTCACCTGTGACCCAGCTGGTGAGTCTCTCTCAGTCGTGGGCGAAGCCTCAGGGAGTCCATTTCGCCAGAGACAGACTCCTCCTCCATTGGCCCTCTCAGCAGGAAGTCGAAATACTGACCTTCATCCATCAGATGCCTCTGCTTCTCGCAACTGGTCAGGTCTTGGATTTGAAGAAGACTGTTATTTATTGGCTCCTAAAATCCTAACACTTAACAACATCCTTGTAGTTGATACATTACTGAGATTTTCAGGGGTGTTTCTTACAGTGTACCCCAAAGAAAACAGGATGCTGTTTGAGAATAGCACAGAAACCACTGTGGCTGGAGAGTAATGACCGATGAAGAAAATGACAACATGAGAACAGGCAGAAAGGTGGGTTAGGGGCAGGTCATATGCGCAATGTTAGGGCACCGGGAGGCTTTTAAATAAGAAGCCCGTATAATCAAATGTGTGTTTTGAAAGGCTCTCTCTGGCAGCTGAGTGTAGCATGAATCAGAGCCGATGACTTTAATTTCCACAGACTAGGATTTAACAAGCAGCTTGTTGGGAGAGGATTCTAGGAAGCACTAATAGGAAAGGGGAGGGTGTGATGTGAGACAGAGAAAGGAAAGAAGCCAACAGAGGATGTCCTAGGGGCAGGTCGCCACTGTGGGCAACTGGGGGTCACTCTTGTTGGGGAACTCTGGAATCCTATGGAATGCATCTCAAAGTTGCCCCACTTGGGAAGCTGGAAAGTTTCCACCAACTCTTGTCTCTTATTGGTTGAGGGCTTCCCCTGGGGGTGTTAACACCCCAGCACTTCAGAACACTCTTCTGCAGCCAGAGAACACCCTGAGGAAAGACGGTCCCAGGTGCTTACAGTAGGAAGCTTTGGTGGAATGGAAACAGTGGGTGCAAAGTTGAGATAATCCTCTCTCTTTGGGTCACATTTTTTCACTGGGTATCAAAGCAGAATAGCTCACTCCCCTTCAATTTCTAAGACTCTCAGGAAACTCTTTTGTCAACCTGTATTTCTACTTCTTTCAGCAAAATTCCCTGGGTTAGTTTCCTTTGGAAACCTTTCCCTCTCCTTTTAGCTCTTTTTATACTGATACAAATTAACTCACATCAGCTCCATCTAGGTTCTCTGACCGGTTCAACTGATAATACCCACATAAATATCAGAGTTGAGGCTTAAGTTATGACACATTCCTACTGACATAAAGCCTGAAGCTAAACTCATATATTAAACTGAAGTAACCATGTGTATACTAAAAAAGTAATAATTGACCATTTATGAGTAATAAAATTATTTGAATATATAGTAATTAAAGCTTCCCGTACATTGCTGGGTTATATTGTTCCTGTACATGGTAACAATATGAAAAAGAATTCCTATTGTTTTTGAAAAAAGTTTGAAATTAACTTCTACTGTTTTTAATAAACAACTTACTTTTTCCCCATAACTGAAAAGTGAAATACATCCATGATTGGAGGAAAGTTTGAAAGATAGCTACTATAGTGCACGTACCAGGACAAGGCCAAATATCCTGCTCTGTGTTTCAAAACTCTAAGACACTCCTCCTGGCTGGCAGAGTGTCATCTTCTTGCTGTGTCCTCACATGGCAGAGAGACCGGGGTGAAGAGAAGGAGAGAGAGAGGAGAAAGCTAGCTCTCTGATGTCCCTTCTTATAAGGGCACTAATCCCATAATGAGGGCCCCACCCTCATACCCTTAGGTAGACCTAGTTATCTCCCCAAAGCTCTATCTTCAATACCATTCCCGGGGAGTTAGGGTTTCAACATACAAATTTTGGGAGGACATGATTCAGTCTAGAGCAATAGATCTGATGTAGCATTTGGAGGTAAATCTGTCAAGGAGTGAGTTAAACAACTTGGATAGAAAGATTCATGCAAGAAGTAATAGGCTTGTTCTCTAACCCCAGTCTTGGAAAACACTTTTCTTCTGGGTGCCCCAGTTTCCCCAACAGCAAGGCCCCAGCTGTTACCCACAGATTAAATCTAGCTGTGGAATTAGCTGATTCATTTTTATAGTCCATGATTTCTTCACTTTTAACACCTATTTGGCACTGTGCTACTGAGTGAAATGCATGTCATAGGGCTGTGGATGTGGACCTGCCCTAGATTTGATATTAAGATTCCTTAGTGCAGCCACAGGAACATCAGATAACCAACAACATGGTCCTAGGATGATGTCGCCAATCCACTAGCCTTAACGTGACACTCCTTGTAATTCTGGTTTTCTGAAGAACTTCTGCAACTTTTATTATAAAACAAACAAACAAAACACATATAACCAGCAGCCACATTATTCTCCCCTGCTCACAGGCCACCACTTCCATTTTTTTTAGCTAATTTTTTTGGGATTTCTTCCCATGTTTTAACATTTTATGCTTGTACTGCTGCTTCTTCACTCAGTCTGGGGCTTTGCCATTTCATTTTCTATCAGGGTAGTGAAAAGGGGTGCATTCTCACACCACAAATTAATATCCTTCTCATTAATCGTTCTTCTAATTGTCATATTGTAGTCTTGGGTAGATCAATCTGCAGTGTTTACACTGTTATGACTGTTAACAGCTAAGCTATATTCTCAACTCTAATGGCTTTCCTTTTTGTACCCAACTTTTCATTCCCCTGGAGATCTTTGAAATTTTCTATCAGGGCCTTTGTACAGAGACTTTTTCCTCAGCTTGCAACACCTGCCTTCTTACTTCCCACCATTTTTTTTTTTTTTTTTTTACAAATATGTTTTACTACTTTCCTCTCTTTGACACAAAGGGAAGCATATTGTTAAAATGTGGTAAATTCTTAGTATTAGAGTCTGTTTATCAGTGGCTAAATGTTCAACCTCCAACCAGGTATTTACTGAGTGCCTACTCTGAGGTGGGCACTGTTCTGTGTTCTGAGGAGAAAGTTGTGAATAAAACAAAGTCCCCCCTTTGCATTCTAGGGGAACTCAGATACTGTAATCTTACAAACCAACAATGACAGTTGCCTCTAAATGCAGCACTTTTTGTTGTATTTTTGCTTTTAAATAAGCAATGAATCTAACATCATCCAATATGAAAATATATGCTTATCTTTATTGAGCTCATAAATATGCAGGTAAAAATGTTTATCCAGTTGAGGATTATCATCTCTTCTAAGCTCCCAAGTTTTTGTTTAATGAGTCACATTCTTAAAGTCACTGAGCAGAACGAGAGGCCCCTGAATTAGTTCAAGCCAGAAACACTGGGGGCTTTACAGAGCAATTAAATACAGGAATAACCAGTTTCAATCCCAAATCCTCTTAGCAAAGTCACTGTCTTACATAATTAAATGTGTGGTTTTTTAAAATATATTGCTGAAAAGAAAGATAAGGTGACATGTGGTTGCCCCAACTTTATTTTTACCACTCACCATGCCCTACTTAAACCAACCCTTTTCCTCTCCTGTGGCCATAGAATATTATTTTCGAGAAACATACTGAAAGGCATACTGGCTTGTCCATCACCTTAATCTATGTCGTTTGCTGTCATTTACCAAATTCTCTGTCTGCCTGTGGGCAACCAATAACATAGCTGGCAAGTTCAGGAAGACCCAGATCCCTGATTCAAGGCATGTGACAAGCAAAATGACACCTGTATTTTACTTCCACTGCCAGAAGAAAGCAGCTCCTCATTACCACTATTGATTCTGTAAACATGTCAGTGCTGGTAAATACCTTCCTAACAATACCCGCCTAATGAAACTCTGGGAGAAATGACAAGCCTGCCATTAACCTTTGGAGCAACTGATAGTGGTAGAAGCAAAATTTATCATTTATAAAAATTATTTGTCAATGTTTTATGGATCACTTATGTAAGAGATAACTATTAATGAAGTAGGTTTGAACCTTGAAGAGTCAAGCCTTCTACAAGTAGGTTGTTAAAATAATTAAGTGAACAATCACTAATTCTAACACTAGAAAAGAGGCATACATACATATGTGCTATCAGAATTCAAAGCTTTTCCTCAGTCCAAACTCAGGGACATACTGTGGACATAACGTCGCAACAATAGCAATAAAACTGCATCCTAACTGCAAAGAAACTATCAGAAAAGTAATAAAATGTATTTATTTATATTTTAGTGAAGACCTTCTCATAAAACCTGATATTTGTCAGATTCTTCACGAACAGCCTGAGAAGTTTACTTTGTTCCTCCTTTTCTCTGAGCAAAAATAAAAAGACACCCATAAAATCTGGGTGTCTAGAATTTTTGTTAACCACACCTTTCTAATAACTGAAACATAAGTACCATGGAAGTCACTGCAAGGTCCTGAATGTGCCTAAAGCATTTCATAAGGTTTTAAAATATGTTGGAAAATCACAATCTTTTCATCACTTTGCAAGTCCCTCCACTGGTGGCTGTTGGCCATCCGAGGTTTTTGGAGCTCCCCAGTTAATTCAGTGCGTAGCCAGAGTGGAGGCCAGGGGGCCCATGTTCCTCCCCATGTGCTCTAAAAACTATCTGCCTCAGAACCACCTGGGATCTTGTTTAAAATGTAGGTTGGAGTCTTCAGCATTACACTTTGAAATCTGTGTTTTTAAGAGGCACCTCCATTACACTCAGGATCACTTCAAGGCTAAGTAGAAATGTCATAATGGACCCTGATGCTTTTCCCTTTCTCATTTTCAGAAGCCTTCTATAGCACAGGCAACAGTAACTTCAGCAGCTGCAGTTTTACTTTGGGCTGCCGTGAGAGTCCTGCTATCAAGATTTGTCTCATTATTTGTTGTTTATTTATTTTTGACTTCCCTGCTAGCTCAAGTCTTTGAAATCTCAGATCAATTAATCTCTTAATTCATCAGAGGGAAGTATTACTCCTGCCTTTTAATTTTGGCTTTAGCTTGATAAGGAATCAAGAAAATTAATCCTTTGAGGGGGAAAAAAACCAGTTTTTGAGGTTTGACAAAATTTAACAAAATAAGCAGTCCATGGACTACTAATTGGGATATAAATTGGTGGTCTTTTTGGAATATGGCCCTTTCATTTTGGAAAATCTAAGAAGGTCATGTGGCATTTCACGGCAGGTCATCGATACTGCCGTTGAGTCGGCTTTACTCCCCCCAGTACTCCCCTCAACCATGCTGTAGATTTTGGGAAGCTTCAATCTTCAGGTTTATTTACACCCACATGCCTGAGCCAATATGAATCCAGAAAGACTATCCTACCAATGGGTCAGCCTTGTTACCTATTGTTGCACGCCCCGGGCCTGGGCCCGTGGGCACTGGCGTGGGTTATATGACTCCTTCCTTCACTGTAGTGTCCTTGAATTACTTTGCACGTGCTACCACAAAGATAACTGCAGTTTGACATGTTTAGCAATTCACTGACAACTCTTCCTCACAGAGATATATTTGTAAAGGGGGTAAACATTTTTTTCCCTACTGAACTTTTTTTGCGTATTTGGAACATAATGAAAAGTAGCTTATAAATTAATAACAATAGCTACTACTCACTGGTGGCTGCTCTGTATCAGGCATTATGTTGAGCATTTCAAATATATTATCTCTAATATTCTTAACAAAAACTGCAAATAGGTAATACTGTTCCTACCTTCCTAGTAAGGAAATTGATTCAAATGGACTGAAGTTGTTAAATCCAGTATCATACAACTAATGAGCAGAATCTAAATTTAAATTCAGATGCAAACTCAATAGTTTAAAATACAACCCCAGTGTTACTTTTGCTCATCTGAATGCTGGTAAACAGTACCTAGTATATACGGTAACTTTAAAGATTCTTATGATGCCAGATGGATAGAACTTTGATAACTACCAAGGTGAGCTTGGGCAAAATTTTCAATTTCTGTGAGTTTAAGTTTGTTTACTTGCAAAACAGGATTATCTGAGAATTAAATAAGAACACAGGTGACAAAATCCAAGCCAACGGGGGTCCTTAAGACTATTTATTTTCCTCATTGTCCAAGGTACTGCTTACCACATCCGTATTATCATTTCACAGCAAATCGGAGCTGAGAGTAAAACTCATAGCTTCAGGTTAATTGCAAATAAAAAGTTTGGATTTCTATTCATTCTGAGGAAAGAAATAATTACAAAATAATCTCACACCAACAGCCCGATATAAACCCAGTCTTGTATATAAGTAAGGCAGTGCTCACCTATTGTCATACTTCACTGAAAATCAGCTAATTAACCACAGATTGCCAGATGAAGACGGATGTGTCCTTTCCTTCCAGTTTTTCCAGAAAACTTCTATTATCACTTTGCCAGAACACTCTGACATTGTCACAAGCCTGGGAAATGCAAACAGATGAAAATAACACTGTTCTGAAGTGGAGAAACAGACACCTAGAGAATTTCTCACTCAAATTCTCCTTCACATATTTTGTTGTTTTAGTCAACTGTCCAATTCTCAGAACGTACAGATATGTTTGAAGGGCAATTCAAAGGAATGTTAAAAACTAAATAAAAGGAGAAGGAAACACATGCAAAAGTGCTTTGTTTTAATAAGTTGTGAATAAAGCAAGCAACCACAGTTTCATGTAATATTTACACAACACCAAGAAAATTAACGAGAGGGTTCTCAAACCTTCAGGAATTTCAGAATAAACGGCTTAAGCCTTGACATCTTTCCACTGAAGTCATGGCAGGAGTCACAACGAGCCTGAGGCTCTTGTCACAAATACAGTAATTGCTCCTTACGACTTTGCTAGAGATTCTTTTCTGTTTGAACACTCTCCCCAATAAAATAGTACAGTGTTAATTCACATCCATAAAAATGACAAGTTCTAAGGTTCCCTATTGGGCAGTGTTTTAGGCTCCAGTTTAAGACAGGTTTATAGGGAAACCCTCTTTGTTTGTTAGAGAAGAATCACTGTGAGGACTTCGTGTGGATAGTAGTTAAGCAAAGGACTGCAGAGCCAGAGTGCCTGGGCTTGGGTCGTAAGCCCTGCCGCTTACTGACTGTGCGACTTCGGGAGAGGAGACTTAACCTCTTTGTGCCTCTGCTTTGTCACCTGTGAAATGGGAATAATAGAAGGACCTACTTCATAGGTTGTGATGCGGAAGTAAAACATAGAGAACCGCACCAGGTACAAGGCTGAGACAATTTAAACCAGCTTTTTTTAGAATAAGCAATTTGTCTGAGTCACCACCTGGCCATTTGGCCTGAGTAAGTCACTTTTCTGAGTCTGACTTTCTTAATCTTAAAATAGGGAGACTATACAGTACCTAACTACAGAGTGAGGGCTAAAGATTGTCTTTGAAACATGGCTATATGCAGCAAATATAGTTGTTCACTGCACTGTAACCTCACATGGCTTCTATCTATATCTTTTGTATCTCTCTTTCTATCTTCTATGACAAAATTGTTTGTGTGTGTGTACGTTCTCTCTCTTTCTATAAATATATGTATACATGTTCTAGTATTAAGTCCTTGAGAAATGGAAGAAACATATATTTATATTCCATAGCACATACATTAGTATCTTAAATGTGGTGGGCACTCAGAAATTATCAGCTGAGAAAAAATTAATATTAGTTTAAGTTTAGTACTTTAGGATACACTAAATTTTGTGTGAGTCTCCTTAGCTTTACATTAAGAATTCTGTAACACTGCCCAAGAACCTAGGAAATCAATATAGTAATTTTTTCTATATTATACAGATAGAGGAAGTTGAGTAAAAGTTTGCAAGAATACTGAACATTTATATTTTCCCTTTAATGGTTTGCCGCTGTTTTCTCTTATAAGTTCACAACCTTCTAGAGCCCAGATCCATTATTTCCATACTTCAAATGTAACTAACCAAAATTAATTTTAGAAATTTGCTCAGGTAACTGACACTGGCAACATGATCCAGGAAGCCCTGCTCTTATACCTTCAATCAGCTTTCAAAGTGCTGTTTAATCCCAGGGTTGTGCTCTGTTCTATCCCCACCTTGGTACTCCTGTGCCTGTTTCTAACCATGGAGCTGTCTTGGCCCAGACACAACTTCTAAATTCACAAAACCATAGGTCTTCAAGTATTCACTAATATCTCTCATAGGTGTATTAGTTTCCTACTTTGGCTGAAACACATGACCACAAACTCAGTGGCTGAAAACAACACAAATTTCTTCTCTTACAGTTCTGTAGTCTGGAAGTCTGACTGGGCTAAAATAAGGTACTGGCAGGGCTGTGTTTCTCCTGGAGGCTCTAGGGGAGACTCCATTTCCTTGCCCTTTCTAACTTCTAGACATCACCCACATTCCAAGGCTGGTGGCCTTCCTCCTCCATCGCCATGAATTGAGTCCTTCTCCCATCACATCACTCTGATTTTTCTTCTGCTTCCCGCCCTCCAACATTTAAGGACACTTGTCATTACATTGGGCCCACCCATATAATCCAGAATAAGTTCTCTGCTTTAAGGTCAGCTAATTAGCAATCCTACTTGCATCTTCGACTGTAATTCGCCATGTGAGGTGATACAGTCACAGGTTCCAGAAGTTACACCATCTTCAGAAGTCCATCATTCCACCTACCACAAGTTGTTCAAAGCTTTGTTAGACATCCTTTAAAAGTATCCAGACCAGCGCCTTGGAAAATTGACATTTTATAGTTGGAGTTCTTTAAGTAATTGGGAGAAATCAGACTTCGATAAGGCAGAGATTGTATGCTACTGAAGTGTGCTCACACAGCAGTGCCAAGAGGTTCTTTCATCTCAGAAGTCTGGTTTCCACAGTGACCAACACAGCCTCATCTGTTATTTTGCAGCCTGCAGTGTGGGGCACCCACCTCGATTCCGGCAGGAACAAATAAGTGACAGAACATAGAGCTCTCCTGGCAAATACACTTTATCTAAAAGTCCACAGACTGAGGAGTCTGATACATAATTCAGCCTCCTCCAGCTTAGCCTGTATCCCACTGTGTGCCTGGCAACACACTGGACTCAATGGAAAGACGTCATTCACGTTGGATGGTTTCAGCTGACTGACAAGCAAAGGGAAATGCATGACAAACAGAACACTTCAAGTTCAGCTAAGGATATCAGAGCGCTAGTGTCACAAACGAGATACAGTCTGAATGCAGAGATTACTTCAGGGGGAAGCTAGCTTTTTTTTTTTTTTAACATTTTTTATTGATTTATGATCATTTTACAATGTTGTATCAAATTCCAGTGTAGAGCACAATTTTTCAGTTATACATGAACATATATATATTCATTGCCACATTTTTTTCTCCGTGAGCTACCGTAAGATCTTGTATATATTTCTCTGTGCTACACAGTATAATCTTGTTTATCTATTCTACAATTTTGAAATCCTAGTCTATCCCTTCCCACCCTGCACCTCCTTGGCAACCACAAGTTTGTATTCTATGTCTATGAGTCTGTTTCTGTTTTGTATTTAGGCTTTGTTTGTGTGTGTGTGTTTTTTTTTTTTTTTTTAGATTCCACATATGAACGATCTCATATGGTATTTTTCTTTCTCTTTCTGGCTTACTTCACTTTGAATGACATTCTCCGGGAGCTCCATGTTGCTGCAAATGGCGTTATGTTGTTGGTTTTGGAAGCTAGCTTTTTAGACTCCCAATTTCCACCTTTGGTGTAGCTTGTCATTGGTTGCAAGGCCTTGAAATCAGAAAGTCAGGTGTAAAGCCCAATTCTTTCCCTTAAGAGATCTGTCATCATGGGCATTTTACTTTTTAGCCCTTAGTTTCTGCATCTGTAAAATTAATTACTGTTACCACATTGGGTTATTATGAGGAAAACCGAGGTAATGTCTTAATATTTTAGTAAGGTGCTTGGCACACTGTAAGCCCTCAATGGATGGCATTACTTTTACTTTTTCTCCTTTTAATCTTTTAGACTTTACTGCTCTAAATGCCAGCTAAAATATGAGGGAGAAGATGAAAGGCTATGTCTTTTACCCATGGCAGTAAGTTACTGAATTTTTGTTCCATTGATATACTATTTGTTAAAATATTTCATTAAATAACACCATAATTTAACAAAAGATTAAATCAATAAAGTAAAAATAAAGATATTAGTTTACATGGCTTTCTTGCAACGTGAGATGAAATTTCTTCTTATTTTGCAAATTCTATTATTTGCAAATGTGGATTATTCCTGCCTTGATTCCTATTCTCTTTATTTTTGGGTCTCTCACACCCAAATTCCAAGTTGTGTTTCTAATTTTGGCCTTTTGTTCGTCTCTATTCACCACCTGTACTCACAACCCACCAAGTTCAGTATTATCCTGCCCTTGATGATGGTCATGCTAAAGAGAGAAGAGGCAGCTGGAAGAGATACTTGATAGATGAATATATGGAGTGTGATGATCTAGTTTTAAGGAAGGGACAGGTCTTCAGATTCCTCTTGGTCTCCATAACTCTTTCAGTCAAAAAGACTAGCCGAGTATAAGGCATCTGGTCATGAACATGATCTAGAGACACAGAGCTTCAGGGCCATAGAAGTCAAAAGAGAAGCTGATTCTTAGTAATAAGCAAACAGCAGCGGGCACATGGCGGAGACTTCCTAGCAACAGAGTTGAGAAATACCTTATGTAAAGTGATCTGGAAGCAAGTGAAATTTCAGATGGTGAGACCAAGGGAGTGAATGCAATAGCCCTTGGAAATGTGAGGCAATGGGAAGTCAAAGAGCAGAACCTGAACACAAAGAAAAGGAAAATCTGTTCTGGCCAGAGCAGATCAAATCACTTAGCTAGTGAGCTAGCAAAGAGGACCTGGAAACTCATGTTAAAGTGCAGCTTACAATGTTTATCATTTTTTTATATATAATCATGCTGAAGATATGTGCAAATATCATGTATATGGCTTTCAATGTGTAGTCATCACATTAAGAACTAGTAGTAGTTTAATTCATTTCAATGGATTCCTTTTGCGGTCTTCATGAAACCATCAGTTAAAGACTCTTTCCGGGTATTCGTCGATTTAGCCACATATAGTAAGTTAAATCTCACACTCAGTTTATCTGAATACCATCTTCTGTAGAGCCAAGTGGGCTAGCTCTATCGACTTTTTATTATTTGTTAAAACTCTCTATTTCTTCCTTTGCCTTTTTCTTCCTTTTCCTTCTCAGATGTACACGAGGCAATATCTTAGAGCTTGTTACCTCGCCCATTTTATATGTCCAGGGAAGCCTAATAGAAAGTTAAAAAATGGATGGGTTTTTTACAGTCTTTGCTGGCAGACTTCTTCTCTGGTTGAGTCTTCATGGGTTCACTGAAAGTCTTTTATCTGACCCGGTAATGAGAACAGGTATAACTGTTCTTGGAAATTAATGCTGTTTTTGTCATCTATCTCCAAAGATACAACTATGGTTTGGGTATGAGGTGACTCTCTTATTGCTTCCCCAACTCAACTGTCCCCTTCTAGAATGTAAATCCCTCAGGAGGAGGGATCTTTCTCTGTTTTGCTCACTGATGCATCCCAACTGTCTTGAACAGTGCTGGGCACATGGTGGGCACACAAACATTTACTGAATGAGATGCTCTTGGGGAACAGGAAGCCTAGTAAGGGTTAATCTTACGCAGGAGGCAGGGAGGGGGTGGGTGGGAGTGAGATGGGCCAGAAGGCTGCACTATTGGTTACTGAGAGAGAAAACAGAAGAAAGGTTCTATGCTTTGGTTGCCCTCTCCAAATATCTCATGGTCTTGCTTTCATACTATTTTTGTCTGAGATCTTTGTATCACAGTCCTAACAACTACTGTACTGACACAATATCTTAAACATTCATAGGTACCACTTTTGAAATTCTATTCAGCTGAAGAGACCACTCTCCCTGCTACCCACCATCACCTAAGCTGCGCCTCTGTGTGGGACACAGAGGAGACTGCCACTGTGACTTTGCCAGAGGGTAAGTTATTAAAGGAATTATTAAAGTAGATTGCATAAAAATAGCATTCAATATTTATTTATTTGTAAATTGTTAAACATATCATTAAAATTGCCCAGCTAATCCTCATGCCTATGCTTAATATCAATACCCCTGCCTATGTAATTGTCAGTTAAAATTATAATTTCAATCTTCAATGTTTCCATTCTTCCTCTTTTATTTCTCCTTGCTGTCTATTTTTCCTCTCCTTTTCTTCTGTAAGTAGTCACAAAGAACATACACTGTCTTCAGCATGGATGGATGTTGGCTTGCAGAGTAGAGAAAGCAGATTCCTGTTAGAAGGAACTCATGGTCTAATGGAGGTAACTGGTCTAATGGAGGATCAACAGGATCCTGTGTGGTAAGTTCTATAAGGAGGTCGGTACGTATGAGAGGTGGTGTGAGCTCAGAGGAGAGTAAATTACTTAGCCTGTAGGTTTAGGGAAGTTTCCCAAGGGAGAAATCTTGAACGATGAGTAAGACTTCTACAGGAAGTCAAGGAAGATGAAAGATTTCAAACAGAGGGACTATGTCCCTGACCCTGTTGGTTGCCCCTTCAAGCATCATTTCCTCTTCAATCATTTCTTGCTATCCACATCCTGACTTTTTATTTCTGGTAACCTTATGAATCACTGAAGGCTTGGATTCTTCCCAGCCCCAGGGGTTAAATCTTGATCAGCCTAACTCAATAGGAGCAGTTCTATTGCCTTTGTCATGGTTGCTTTAGAAAAGATCACTTCATTCCATCTTGGTCCATGAGACAGATCTGAGGTAAAATTTGCTGTGGGGATTCTGGGACATCCCATGTGAGGAGGGGATGGTCCCTTCTGGTTTTTATATGCTGCTATGTCAGGATATGAATTTTGAAGCTAACTGAAACGTTTGTAACCACAGGAAACAAAATTTGAGGAAGAAGAGCTGTGTCTCTGAGAATGGTATTGGGCCATAAAACAGCAATCTCAGAATCACTAACTGAAACTAACTCTGACTTCTTGTGGTATCTGATAATAAATCACTTCATTTGTAAGTACTTTTGAGTTAACTGATAAATAATAACCAAACAAAGTCTTAAGGGCATAAATTCTCACAGTTCCACATTTCACATACTCATGGGAAGGGACTGGCTAATGTTTTCTGGACCCTATTGTGCTGAACAGAGTAGTGAAGGGTGAATAAGCAGCAATTTTCTCAAGGCTGAGGACGAAAGACAAAGCCGACTCTCACGTGCATGAGATGCCAATAAAGACTTGAAGAAACTAGTTTGACTTTGTGGGGAAAAGCAAGATGCCCTAGTCTAAATATGAATGCTAAAGATAACTTTTGTTATTCTCTGGAAGTGTACAGAAGTTGAGTCTGTCCGGAAAAAATAGGTTGGTCTCTCTTTAATTCCTTGAAGCCGTCAGGCTCACCAAGTAAACTCGGTCATGTAACAGCCTGTCCCTAAACCTTCAAAGCTCTGATCCTGAACCACTTGTACTGATTTTGTTTCACATGAATCATTTTCAGTTTACACTTTCACCAAGATCTTTGCTCTAACATGCTCAGGACTTCTTCACTGTTTTCCCCTCCATTCCTCTCCTCCACACAATTTGATACTTCCTCTATCAGTATCTGAGGCTTCCTCAAAAAAAAAAAATCCTACCAATTTTGGTCAACCAGGACCACCTCCTCTGGCACAGACCCCTCTGAATAACAGATTTCCCTCCAGCTTTATGAAGATCCTGGACAAGAGCCTCAAAAAGGATCTTATAGGAACAGAAAATTGACAAATTCATTGAAAAAAGCCCATTCTCTTAATTTACTGATATTCAACATGTGCTTGGCTTTTAAACATATAATCACAGAGAGTAATTATCAACCTTACTTTTGCAGGGAACATTCAATTATTTCAACACCTATATTGAAAAATTATATAGGAATTATTAAGCCCAGATAAATTCACATTGACATAAATTGGGAAGATACATATGTACCAAACAGTACAAATAGGTTTAAGAAATTAAAAGTAAATAGTAATGGTGTTTCTGGTCCTAAACACCAGGGCAGTTTCCTTAGAAATGTGCTTAGATATTAATAGGACAAAACACAGTTTCATAGATATTTTCATAAAGATTTGGCTTTTCAAGATAGCCTTTATAGTTATTCTGTAAGCACAAGAGAACACTCTTGAAAAGTGGACAAAAACTTGTTCTCTTGGTCTTCACTGTTTCCCAAAACTATGAGGGGAATGAATGAAAAGCCGTAAGTGCAGAAACCTCATCATTCTTAACATTCCTTGAATTCTTGTGCTTAACAAAATCTCTGACATATAATGGGAGTACTGCTCTTTAAATATATATTATTTTTGTAATCAGAAGTCTGAGTATTTGCAGCTGATCTATATCTGATTTATACCCATAGATTTAGCATCTATTGATGACCCTTGTCTTTACCAGTTATTACACTGGCAGGTGCAGCATTTCTAACTTTATCCCTTTAACCTTTATTAACCTGCATTCTAATATAAAGAAGAGCTTTGCCTTTCCCGATGTGCTTTGAGTACTTTTGATCTCCTTTGATCTGAATATTATACTCTTAGCAATGTAGCCTATGATTTCAGTAAAATTATTTTTCACAAACAGGTCATACAGTTTGCTTATTCAAAGAACAATTTGTAGTTCCTTTTAAACATACAGGGCTTCAAATCATTCATCATACATTAGAACATTAAAGTGTAAGAATGAATTAGATACGTTCATATAATTCACAGGGGATACTGCTATTTCTTTAGCATCCTGACTTATTTAGTTTTTATGTTTTCAAAGTTCTCTACTGACAATGTATTTTTCTGGCTTCTTATACTTCCTACTAGAGGTTTACCTACCTATGTCACTGGACTGCAGATACATGTCTAGCAATAAAAATGATCACATAAGATTTATGGAAATGATTTTAATTCTACCCATAGCTACAAAGTCATCTGCCAATGAATTTTCTCCACATCAGTACAATACGTTAACATATTAGGACATAAATATTTTTGTGTCATGCTAAAATTAAACCGTTATAAGAATCAAATACAGGAATCATATGATACAATATTGCAACTTAATACTTCTCTGTAGAAAACCCTTGAGATAGAGATCCTATTAATATTTAAGCAAATTAATTACTCATAAGTGATCTAAACAGCTTGAAATTAGGATCATCTGGTCCACATTTTTTTGCCAGAGAATACAACACAGGCTGGAGGAACTAAATATCATTTCTTTTCAAGGACACTTCTTTTCAAGGACATTGGAGTTTTTGTTGTTGTTGTTGAGTTTGGCTTGGTTCATAAAAATCACATGAATTCCTGAATTGGTGTTCCTCTCCTGAGTGTCATCATCCCTCAGACAAGCTTACAGAAGAAACAGATGTGGCTTTTCTTCCCATAAAGACTGTGTGAGGCTGCAGCAGTGAAACATACTTCTCAGCTGCATCCTCACAACTGCAATTTAGCATTACTTTTTAATTTATCAAATTGAAAAAAAAAAACCATAAGGCAAAAATTATGAGCCATTTCTCTTGTTATTATACTGATTACGCAGATTCAGCATGAACAAGACAGATGCTAATTTGTGCATAAAGCATATTCCTTTTGACAGGAAAATATACATAAGTTGTGGCTGAAAAAAGACAACAGGGGTACTGTGAAAGCCATTTTTGGATATATGTGGAAAGTTTCCAGTGAAAGACATGATCTCCTGCTTTATCACAGTAACAATAATTCGTAGATATGGAGTGTCAGTATAGACACCCAAACAAATCTTCCCACAGAGCCAAATGGCTTGGCAACTGGGAAATTTTGAACCAGTGGTGAATCCAGCAAATCAAGGAAGGTGAGTGTGATTTAGAGAAAACAATGAGGTCACCTGTGTCCCAATTTCTTGCACTATTTCTTCTACAGAAATTCCAGTGTGACCTTCAGCAATTCCCTTAACATCTTTCAGACTCTGTTTTCTCACTTCTAAATTCAAGATGTTTGCGTTACATGCTGGCCATGTATCTTTAAGCTACAACATTTGATATATGAATTCTATTTTTCAAGTTATGTAGAATGAGTTTGTGATCTAAGCATCTTGAAACTAATATAAATTTAGAGTCAAATAACCCCCATGACAGGTGGATTTTCCCCAAATCTCATTATGACCTAGAATATTTGGTATTAAAAGCAACTTCCCTCCTGATAACCCTATAAGTACTTAAATGCCATAAATTCAAGACTGAGTCAGTGGAACAAGAATGATGTCTGCCAAGAATGATGGTAAAGCAGAGTTTTAGAGAGTGGAAGATTAAAGCTTAAAGCTGGAGGATGTCTGGTGATGGATGAACTTCTCCTATTTAACCTGTAATAAAAATCATACTTTTCTTTCAGTGCCAAGTCAAAATGCTACTTACTCCCATAAAACCTTCCCAATTGCCCCTCCTTCACCTTGTTTTCCATTCTGTTTCCGTACCACTTTGTTTTTTGTCCTTTTGATATGGTCTTCTATGAAAATTAACTCTTCTATGAAAATTACGTGTTAATTCCTCCTACTGTCTTGTAAATTTCTCGAGCCCCTCCAGACACTTCTTTCACTTTTGTATTCATTCTTCCTACCTTTATCTTCTCTCCCTATTCTTCCACCCAGACTCCCAGACACCACAGTCTAAATATAGGACCTACTCAATACTCATTTGTCAAATTTAACATATGACAATGACACATGACAGAGCACAAAAATCATTGAATTTGAACCATTTCTTGATTCAAATGATCAAACCGGACACTTGTCTTAGTGTTCTGTAGGTGCAATTTCTGAATATTAACCTCATTACTCAAAGTAAATGTCTCACCTCAATAATAAGAATCAACCGTTCTTTGCTGCAATTGCTATTGATTACCGATACGTATTTTCCACTCTCTGTTCTCATTATGATTGTAGACCGTTAAGGACTCATCAATCTCTGGCGGACAAATGTTAAGATTTACACGACTCTGAGCTTCTTGAAATCAGAGACCATGTCTTGTGCAGGCTTGTGCTTTCAGTACCGGTCACGGTATCTGATACTAAGTATGTGCTCTATCAAAGCTTATTGAAAGGAATAATCCTGACCTATGAGCAAGGTTAGGATTAGGTGGTGGGGAGCTGTGTAGGGAAAACAATAGATTATGTTTTTCTTGGATGAATCCAAGAGAAGAGACCTCCAAGAAAACAGGTAAGAGATTGCACCTCCCTAGGGACCATATTATTTGTAATATTTTCAGACTAACTAGTCTCTAACTACAGCTGACCCCAGAGCAAGCTGGGGTGGGGAGCTGGTTAGGGGCACTGACCCCTGCAACAGTTCAAAACCCTCGTGTAAATTCACCATTGGCCCTCCATATCTGGGGTTCCGGATCCATGGACTCAGCCAACCGAGGATCATGTAGTGCTGTCACATGGATTTACTGAACAAAATCCGTGTATAAGTAGACCCTTGCAGTTCAAATCCACATTGTTTAATCATCAACTGTTGTCTCCATTTAATAATACATAACTTTTAAATAAATTAATATCAGGGAAGGGTGAGAGTGAGATACAAAAAGAATCATATTAACATTCTAGATTGAATCATCTGACCAAGGATTTTAACTCATTTTCAGATTTGTCTGGGGTGTTGATAAAAAAAGTGTATAATGACTTTTTTCTCCCTTCTGATATATGATTGAGATTTTTTGTCCACTTAATGATCTAGCAAAAGTTTGTTAGAAGTTTCAGTAAATATTTTCCAGTTTATAACATTTACTCTTAAGAGTTCTCACGAGATACCAATAAAGCAAGTAAAGAAGTAGAATTGCTTCTCTTCTCACTGCAGGAAGGAAATTAGAGAACCCCAAGTTGCCTTAGTAAAATTTCAACAAACCTTTAACTATGGAGTTAAGATTTAGAGTAAGGTCAGTAGCAATAAATGCTTATTTTATTTTTTGCCAGCCCTCCAGGTTGAAGGCCATGTGTATGTGGGATATTTACCTGTCCAGCAGAGTTTTCACCAGCCTCCTCCTTTTCCATAAAATGGGTATTATCTGTACTACTCACATAAATAATGTCTAGATTACAGGAGGCAGCACATGAGGGAGCATGTGGGAAACCAGGCTGGTACTGCTGGCTGTGCACTGGTTGAAAGCCTACTGTATAGCAGTGATGTCTGTGGTGATTCTGACAGTGTTCAGTATATTCATTGCTCAGTTTCCTACTGTTTGATTTACAAAGAAGAACATATGGAATGTGACTTTCTTTGTAGTCTGTATGATAAGAATATAGAAAAATATTCCCTCTAGTCTCAGCTCTGAGAGTAAAGGGGGCTCTGGGGTCAGAATAATGTAAGAAATGCTCTCTTGGACATTCTTAACACACATTAGCACACTAGGAACCTTTGAGAAATTGTTTAACATTGTTATTCTAGAATCTTCTACACTTACTTGACCATTCTGCATCTTCTTTCTTATTTCCTTCCCTGCCACTTTCCTCCTCCTTCTTCTCTTCTGGAAGAATATCCACTATTAACACAACATTTTAATCTCTGATGTGTTTTGGGGGAAAACTCTTCTAGGTAGGTTAGAATTTATTTTGAAATAAAGTCAGACTAGGAGAAAACTAGTCTGTCTAGATTGCATAGCCCCAATGGTTTGCTTTCATGGAGCTGCTTTTTGGTGCTATGTTCTCACAGAATTATTACAAAACCTACCTTTATATTTGCTACAGGAATGCTGTTTGAGGATACTGTCCATCACAATGCCCACTGCCTTCCCTACGAAGTTTCACATGAAAATATCCTTTAGAAAATTTTCTGTCAATTGCTAGAGAAATTTTGCTTCTCCCAAAGAACTGATTTTTTCCCTCATAGACAATGAATATTATCTGTAACACCATCGCCAATTATTAAAGCATCAGTCAATGTACAATCTCAGCAAGATGTCAGGCAATCATTCGTCTTGAGTATGGTGAATTCAGCAACTCAGTGAGATTCAGAGTGTTCACAACTTCCTAGATTTTTCAGCTATGCACCTTCAGGGCCACGCCTGTTACTAGGCTAGTCCATGTCATGGTTGTTGAATGGGTGCCACAGCACCAGGAGTCAATCCTCACACAGTAACATCCAGAAGACTAGCATATGCCAAACTTTCTCAGTGTGTTCTAGCTAATTTCAAAGAAACCTTTCCAGAGGACCCCTCAGTTATCTCCTATCATTCCACAGGCCAGAACCAGGTTAGATGCCCAACTAGAACAACTACTAGCAGAACAGCTACTGGCAAAGGAGATGAGATGACCACAGCTGGCTTACGTTAATCAGAATTTAAATTTACCCCCAACTTACATTGTTACCTGAATAAAGAAGAGTTTTCTTAATAAGAAAAGATGAACATATCTTGAGTAGCAATCAACAGTGTCTACTAGAAACACTTAGTCTTCTTTTCATTTTAAATAGAAAACTTAGAATTATATTTGTAAGCCTTGCATGTATCTTTATGGCCCTTCTGTATTTGTTCTACTTTTATCTCTTAGTCTTGGTATCAATTAAAATTTATTTTATTCTGCTCACGATTTTTGTTTACTATTTTTGGCATGCATTTCTGATGTTCCAGATTTCACATGTTTTTCAAAATGATATATGATATATGAAAACTACAATTAATGTATCAGGTACAAACTAGGGAACAGAAGGTGAATAGGTAACTGATCTGGATTTGAATATACAGGATTCATTGATATTCCAGCAGAATAGTTAGAACTTGTCAGTTTAAAGTGAAATTGGGCCAAGCCTTCAAAAATATGGCCATAGTAATGGACTTCCCTAGCATGGTAACGCTGAATATTCTTGAAAGAGTAGAAACCTAACTAGCATAACTAACAAAATGGCTTCCCTGATGCTAAGGCTGTGTGCTGATTCATTTTGACACATCTTGTTTTTCTTTTTCTTAACTGGCTTAATTGCTTTGCTAAAATAGTCCCCAACCTTCCCTATACATTCTTTTACCCAGAAGCTATTTTCCAGAAAGAAAGTCATGGGTTGACTCCTTAGGGAGTTTTCCATGACGCCAGATGGACTTATCAAGACGAAGAATAAAGCACCACAAACTGCCCCTGATGGTTATCACTCTTCTGCTCCATCTAGTTTTTCTATAAAACGTCAACAAGACCACAACCCCAAGACGGATTCACAGTCTCTAAGGTGTTAGCCTGCTGTGACTCCCCTTTGCCTGGCAAAGCAATAAAGCTGCTCTTTTCTGATATTCCCAAAACTCTGCCTCCAAGTCTGAACTCATCTTTTGGGGCACAGAGGCTGTTTTTTTCAGCAACATTCTCAAATAATTAACATCTCTAATGTACAGACAAGCAATAGTGGCACTTATTGTCACAGGTAGAATTCATTTAGGCAAGATAAATAAACTAGGTTTCATAGTTCTATCAGGATAGTGGATTGCAGAGGCTGGTCTGGAAATCTCAAGCCGTTGAAGATGCTATCTGACCTCTCAAGGAAATTATCTTTTCCAGCTGCCATTCTGAAAAGTTCTAATTAAGCCATATTGGTATTATAGACTTATTTACTACAATGGATGTCACGTAGGCAACTTTCTTGGAATTCTGGAAAATCCTTCAAATGTCTTTTTTCTTAATGTACAACTGCATGACAGGTGAGATGGAAGGCGTCTTAGGATAGTAAATGTCAACTGGTCCATAGGGAGAGAAGATTTATAGGGACTAATCATACACATCCCCAAAGATTCTCTTTACTCTTTCCATATGGGGACCCAATTTCCATTCCATTTTCCATTTCCTTTTGTACAAGAGTCTTATAAGATACAGAATGCATAAAACATTTGCAAAAAATTAGCCTGTGTGGTAATGGGAAATATTGCAGAGGAGAGACAGATGTTGGAAAGGCATATACGGACTCATTTTATGGAGAAATAAATAAATAATTCGAAGATTTATGCAACAGTATAAGAGTGATGGTCAGTAGTGATTTTCAGAGAAATGGTTCAATTAAATAATATTTAGGACAAAAGTACTGCAAAATGATTTGTAGGTAGAGATACAATTAATTATAGGGTTATGCAAACTTGAGAACACTTTGTGTGCTTGCCTGCTTGAATTAAAACATGTTGCATCAGTATAATTACTTAAACAGAAAGTAAGAACATGTTGGAATCAGCAAGAACCCTAGAGGCACAGAGGAAAATATTTGATATTCTTGCATCCAGAACAGAGAGAAAGGAAATGAAGGGTGGGTGTCTGTAGGGAAAACACTTAAATGTGTGTGACAGTTAATGAGCTATTCCTATGGGACATGGAATGTAGGTTTTCTCACTCTTTCCGTGAAATAATTGATAAAAGCTGAAACTTCTCACTTATGCTTTGTGGATGGCTTGTATTTCAGGAATGTGAGAGTCTGAGTTCCATTCTCAGCTTAGTTCAATTGAATCTTGGAAGGACAGCCACTTACGTCTTTTATTAGTTGGATTCTCTTCTGTAAGTGGATTTACTTCATGTTTATTTATCTCAGTTTTGGAAGGAGGTACTCTTTTTTCATCTTTACTGCAGAGGCCTAGAATTATCTGGGCTCTGCTCTGTATCCCCCGTTTCACCGTAAAGCCAACATTCCTTCAGAAAAGGTCTTCTGATTTTGGCCTGGGGTAAATTACTTGGGTACGTGGCATCACAGGGAATAAGGTGAGGTCGCAGGGCATGACTGGGTCAGTATTTCCGTAGTCTTCTAAGTAATTACCTTGATTATTTAGACAGCCCCTGCTCTCTGATAACTTCCTATGAAATACTGTAGAACTTCTCTCGAGTTCCTCTGGAGATTTTTGGAATGCATGGCTCTTATCTTTGCAGTAGTCCTCTCTGCCTGTTTTGGGTTGTGTGTATCTGTGTTTGTGTGTGTGTATACGTACGTGTGTGTTTTAAACACTCATTCCCTCTCTTACTGATTCCAACTTTCTTCCAGAAATTCCACAAAAATTTTACCCATCAGGGTACTCTCTACTTTTTTTCTAGCTAATACCTATTTACCTTTATTTCAATTAGATTTTGCAAAGAAAGAGAAGCATGTGTGTTTAGTCAAGTCAGCCATCTTTAATCATAGTCACAGGTGTATTTTCTTGGAACTTTAAAATGCTTCATGTTTACTGTGTACACTGAGCACATCCAATGAACTGCTATCTAGCTTTTTTCTTAACAGGTTAACAATATTAGAATTGGTACAGTTTTTCATACATCATGCTTTTGTGCTAAGGGGAAAAACATCTATTTGGCCCAGGAAAGTTCTCCCTGGAAATGACCTGAAGTATACTAATTTTTATATAACCTAACTCATGTAATTCCTGCTTTGGCTTTAGACATTTGCTTAAAGAGGGGTTGATATAATCAACGACAGTTAGGCAACTTTTTGTGGTTATTGACCTAGGGCTTCGTGTCTGAATGTGAAAAGCATCATAAGTAAAAGGAAGACTGATGGAGTATGAGCTGGTGCTTCACTTCCTGCTTGCTGCTACTACTTTATTCTTCTTTCGGAGCTAAGATATTAAAGTGTAACTTACTGATGAGTATTGCTAAACACATATTCAAACTAATAAAGTGAGGAATACACTTAATAAGAAGTCAATTTTCCAAGTGACAGGGTCACAGTGGGTCAGTATCATGGAAGGTCTTGAGCATGAATGAAAAGACTTGGGTGCACATCTTGACACTGTCACTATTCATGATTTTTTTTACAAGAGAGCTACCTGTGCTCCTACCCTCCTCTCAGATTCCTCTTCTGTAAACTAGGAACAATATCCTCTCATTGCTGTTGAGAGTAAATGAGAGCATTTCTAGTATTTAATAAGTGCTCAGGAAATGTAACTTAAATCTGTTACTGCTATTTTTGCACTTCTTTGCTTTCTTTTATTGTATTTCTTCCCTCAAATGCTAGTTCTCCCCCATGTGTGGGGGATTACGATGGTCCTACACACCTCTTCTGTCACTCTGTACTTGTATTCAGCCATATTCACCTTTTTCTTGATTTACTGATAATCATTCAATCTTAACACCAGAATTTTATTCCTTTGTGCTTTTTACCCTTTTTTGTCCCAAATCCCCAAAACTATATTTTTGGTTCTCTAATCTCTCCTCCAAAATCTGCCACAAGGCTGGGCTGGAAATGCTAGATGGCAGAATTTTTGCATTTATTTCTCTCTTTTAGACAGGTCATCAAATAACAGGTTAACTGTAGCCACTTAAGTAGGAAAATAAAATAATTACGATACACAGGAAATGTAGAAGAGTGTTACAAAATCTACAAAAACAGATAATCATAAAATCATATTGTTTAAAAAGAAATATATTGTTGGTATTTTCACTATTTATATTTTACTGTAGCACATAAAATATTTAAATAATTTATAGATATAAACCAACTTTTCCTTAAGCATTTCTCCAAGACTCTGTTTTGGCATTAACAATGCCAAAATGGATTAGTAGTAATGAATGGGAATAATAATAGAGTGGCAGATTTGAAGTTCACATTTTATATATTGCACTCCTCCCAGCGAGGTGCACACACTCCTTGAAGCTCAGTCTAAGCAAACGCTACTTCCCTCCCACTTTCCTCTCTCCCTTTTGCTCACACACACACACACACACATTTAGGTGCAAAATTCTGTAATTTTTATGTAATACTTAGGCTATGTACACAAAAGTTAATGTGCTTTACTAGTATAAAGATCAGAGAATGATATATGATGCAAAATTGAGTTATAAAACTCACACTGTCACCCAGCAGGATCAAGAAAAATTGCACTAAGACATTCTACACAAGTATTTTTGACTTGACTTAAAAATCTCTCTCTTCCCATATTCTCTCAGTATTTCAGGGAAATGGAAAACAAAAATCAAATCACTGACCTCCTTAAAGCTATTCATCATTGTCAGCTAGGCAAGAAACCTCCTCAACAAGAAGTAAAGGTGTCACGTTTCACTATAGAATTAATAAGTGTTCAAAATTCCCAACCCCATTGTGTTTTCCACACATCTGTTGTGGGTAGGGAGACCTAGAATTTAAAAAAAGGTTTAGAAGAACACAGTTTGGAAAAGGAAAAGGAATAATTTCTACTTGTCATAGACCTATAAGTAAATATTGTTACAAGTGACTTGCACCCAGCATCCATTCATCTTCCTCCAAAGTGAGTGTCCTTGGGGGAGTTACTTTTTCCCTGCACAGTTCCTGATCTGACTCTCCTGCTGCTGACTCCAAGGATGAGGGGGAGATACCTGCACAGAGTGATGAGAGAAGAGGGGAACAGGCACATGATCTAATGAGATATCATCTGGATAATTCTGCTTCCTCCTGGAAAGTCATGTTATTTTCTGCTGGCTTTAAACATGGAAGGATGCATGCTCAGCCTTCTGGCAGCCATATTATCTCCATAATGTATGGGTAAAGCCAACCCAGAAAAAAGAAGAGAGCCCAGAGACATGGGTCCTGATGCCACTGGTTGAGCCCTTGAATCCAAGTGTGCCCAGATGTTTCAGTTACATCAGGCCCTGAGAGTCCCTAAATTATCTTTTATATTCAGACCAGTTGGATTGGATATTTTGTTCCCCTGCCACTAAAAGAGTTTCAGCTGATAGACTGTGCTCTCCTAACTTTCTTGAGCTTTACCAGTTATGCATAATCCAACAGAGCAGTACTACTAAATCTCATGCCAAGAGACAGGTTTAGCAACTAGAAATCTAATTCACTTCCACAACTTAATGACATGTTTTTATATGGAAAGACTCCAAACATAGTTTCCCCAAATTTAGGCAAATCTTTAAGTGGAAAGCAACAGATCAGGCATTAGGAATGTACAACTTTCTGAATGTTTCTATGTTAATCCTGTCTCTCTCTTTTTTTTTTTGTTCACTGATATTCAATAATCATTTAGCCTTTACCTAGTTGACCATCCCTAAATTTAGAAATTGTATTATAATCTCTATTAATAGGACTTAAAAGGACTTAGTCAATTTATGAAATTTGCAAATTCAAAATCCTAGATCCTTCTTGAGATTTTAAGCTCAGTTCAGAAATTACTTATACTGCTACAAAATTTTTACAATCAATTTTAAAGTATGTTTAAATAGTGTTTGGTCTAATTTACAAACCATATATCCGTATCTTAAAACAATTTAAACTGCATTTATAAACTTAATCATTTTCCTTCATTTTAAAGTATTTCAATATTCAATATGACTTAAACAAAACCTTCTTAGTAATTAAAATAACTCTTACAAAACTAATATATTGAAGTAAAAAATACAGCAAACTTAATATTCTAAGTAATCAATAACTAATAAACTTAGCAAAATGTTATGTTAAATCAAAAGTCAACTCAAAAACTCCTTTTAAGTTGGAATTACAAGGCTGTCTGTCTAATAAACCAAACATTATACCTGTATAAAATCCTAAATTTGCACAGATTTTTTTCTTAATCCTTACCCAGAATTAAGCCAACTGTACAGTTAGAGGCAGGAGTCCTCACAAGACAGTCCTCATTTCAGACTCCAGCTGCAAACTCAAGAGTCTCCAGTCACCCTCACTTCAGATCAGATGGCTACCAATTCAGGGATTCCCATGACCACTCTCAGGTTTGATAATTTGCTACAAGGAGTCACAGAGATCACTGAAAGCTATGATACTCACAAAGCGTATACAGGCACAGGATACAGGTTAAAATTAGTCAAAGGAAGTGCACATAAAGTGGAGTCTGGGGGGGATCCAAACACAGAGTGTCCAGTCACCCTCTCCCTGTGGAGTTAGGTACAGCGCTACCTCCTCCTGGCCATGATGTGTGACAAAGAGCAGAGGGTATTGCCAGGGAAGCTCACTCGAGCCATTGGTGTCTGGCACCGTGGCCATCAAAGGCACTTCCCACTGCTCATTAAAACAACAAACATTGCTGGCTTTGTCTTCTTAGAACATTCTAGATCTGGGCTGAATTTAGAGCTGGTTGGATTAGTTTTGAGATGAGTACCTTGAGATCCATGGGTAAAAGTTTTCCTATGAGTAAACAGTTTTGAACTCTGCAAGGTGGTATATGATGTTCATCTTCCACTAGCAAGCTCCTTAAGAGAGAAATAGTACCTTTTCATCTTGCTACAGTAATTGTGAACAAATTCCTTCCAAAGCTTATTGAACAGCCACAGTTTGGACATTCAGGGTATTAATAATGCTTTGAGGCAATTTTGCAACATAATAGGAAACCATCATTTTGGGATGCTGATTTTTTAAAAAGCTGAGAGAGTTGTTTCTAAAAAGCATGGTGACAACATGCAGCTGTCATTACGTGCTCAAAACAAAGGGAAATCACTCTATTTGTGTGGACTTGGGAAGCGGCACCTAAGCGCACGGTCAGGCAAGTCCTACCCAGATGGCTGCATGACAGAACTCATGGCGTTTCTTGTCAATAGTACAGCAAGATGCCTACAAGAATGGGAAGTTTAGTTAGCAAACTCCCTGAGCTGTGTCTTTGTGTTAAGGCCATATATGATGTACTCAGCCTCTTAGACCCCAGAAACCAATTGTAGCACAGCTCATTATTTCACAGATTTGTATATCTCTCTTTTACCCTAGAAAAACAGTTTCCAAAGATAAGATGGTGAGGTTTTAAAGAAGTTATCTTTTTATTATTTATTTATTTTCAAAAATCCCTAGCTTCAAATCCCACTGTTAAAGAGGAAGTCAGTATCATTTTGACATGTGGAAGGCACTGCCACCATCATATCAAAGCTAACGTTTCAGCATATCATATCCAATTTGAAACAAACAAAATGGTGAAGCCAAATATGCAAAATAATGCAGGATTTAAAAGAAATAATAACTAACTGTAATAGTGTTTTATATGCATACATTCATAGAGTTACCGAGGAAGCCAATTACCTGGTATTGTAGACATCAGAAACCCAGATTTGTAATATACATATAGTTTCTATTAAAACACCAAATAATAAGATCTACAATGGGTCTTAGCTACCTTAATTTCTAAGTAGCAGTGAGGACTAAATGGTATTTGCAACAATTATATAGTAATAAAGGCTCATGCTATCACAAGTATGGTAATACATAAAGGAGATGTTAAATTTCACTTAAAGGTTTGTGAAAATAAAGATGTAATATTTTGTGTATGTGTGTGTGCATGTGTGTGTGTGTGTGTGTCTAGGCGGTGGATGATGTTGGCCAGTGACTGAATTCTATGTAAACTGGTTTCAGAAATGCAAACTACTCTCTTTTAAAATTGGCTATCTGAATGTGTTTTGAGAGATGTCTTACACTTTGCAGTTTCTCCCACTTTATCTCCCTTTGTTATTCTCAGTCTGTTTCCTCCAAACTTAAACTCAGTAAAGAAAAAGAAAGAACCCCCCCCCCCCAAGGGCCGTTGGGGGAACTGAGGGCCATTAATTTTGCACTTTGCTCACAGCTTTAGCAGTCAGAGAGTCAACAGAATGAACTGGATGGTGGCAGTTTCAAAGCAGAAAAGCTTTCAGGAAAGGATAGGAAAACAAACTTAATGCCTAGAATCTGCAGCAGGCGAGGAAGGAAAATTTGGGAAATCGGGTCTGGAAGATGAACAGAAGGAAGGCCTGAGGGAACTCCCCGACAACAATGTAGGATTCAGCGATTTATTGAATTAAAAGCATGAATTTTATCTATTATAAAAATGCAGTATATATTTGCGAATGCATATTGTGTCTGTTTGTGTCAGTAGCTGTTTGATCTTCTCAAAAAAACAAAACAAAACTATTGTGTGTATTATTACTCTCATTTGAGAGATGAGGAAACTTGCTGCACAGAGATGTTAAATGCTTGCCTAAGGTCACATATTTTGTAAGCAGCAGAGCCAGACTTAGCATCTAAAGCTTATTTCTTAACACTTTTCCACATGGAGAGTGAAAGGGACTGAGCTAGCCAAGTCTTGTTCTGGTGTACAAAGTGTTTACGTGGAGCCTCCAGAATGTCCTGAAATGTACTTTTTAGCATGCTGATTTTTCACTGGCACACATGTATCTTATGCTATGATACACTTAAAATCAGACGCGTCATCTATGAACTTTTCCTGAAGTTACCAAGGGCTGGGTTTCTCCCTTAGCTAACATTTCATCTGCTTCTTAATCACAAATCTTTCCAACACGAACTGGTAAGACTCCTCTAACTATCCACAGGCTTCTCCAAATTACCTGCTCAGCCTCACTTAGAGCTGGATGTGTGAGCTAGTAGTGCATGAAGAAGTTCATTAGAGGAAGGAATTGGGTTTGATTAATTTTTTTCTAAACACTGATTGACTACGACAGTCCATTTTGCTAACATTTACATTGCAGTAAAGTTTAATTACGGATTATTTGGCCATAAGGCAAACTAGACTGACATGAACCAGAGAGTGAAAATTTACAGTGCTGTATAAGTATCTGTATCTAATTTTCTGCTAATTGCTTTTCATTTTTATTTGTGACTTTAAGCACACACTTTTATAAGTACACACAATTGTGTTCTTAAAATTAAAAATTCAGAAAAATTGTCAAAGACAAAGAAATAAATCATAAGAAATACAGATCAGTATCCAAAATGACAACTTCTATATGTACATATTAATTTTTCCCTATTGGCTTGACATTCATGGTAAAATCAGTCAAAAAATAGATAAACCAATGTGCCACCTGATGTGGCTGCTTCAGAATAATGATTTTGTTCTTGCGTATCATTGGGGTGTGTGGATGGTAGAAATCGTTTCTAACTGCAGGACACTAGCCTAATACATTCTGTCACCAGAGCTTTTTTCCCCCCCAAATGCCTGTCTATTGGTTTACTTCTTAAAGTGATTAAAGGATTATAGATACTGCTTTGGAATTAGTCAGGCTCATCCAAGATATTTCTCATTAGTCAGAAGGAAAAGAAATTAGCTTGGAAAGGAGCTTAGAATAAAACAGAAAGGAGATGGTAAGAGGGGTATTTATACATTCAGGGGCAAAAGTCCAAGTTTTAATTGTGTGTCCAAGTTCATATTGGTAATTGCTCTTCATGTTGGCTTCTGACACATGAAAATTTGGATAGATGTGCCAATCAGACAAGCACCGAAAGGGAAGTGTATGGACATTAATTTCAGGTCCCAAAGCAATTCTGTTTTACTGACCTACTGAACAATACAGGATATAAAATAATGAGTAAGAACATTAAATTATAAATCTGAAGTTCTCAAGTTTAAGTCAGATCTTCTCCTCATTTGATTACCAAGACCCTCAAAAAAAACAAATGACTTTCTGGTTTGTATCAGCACAATAGGCATTTGAGGAGAGTCAACAGATTTAGTGTATCACTGTAATTAGCATTTGGGTTGAGAGCTTCAGCCATAAAAATTCTGGTTTAAAAGACAGAACAAGGAACTAAACTACTCAGTCTTGTTCAAAAGAGAAAGTGCACATCTTTCACTGTTTTCTTCTGAAGATGAATATTTGTGCCAGCTTCTTTTTTTTTAATTGGAGTTTAATTGATTTCCAGTGTTGTGTTATTTTCAGGTGTACAGCAAGGTGATTCACTTACATATATATATTCTTTTTCAGATTTTTTCCATTATAGGTTATTACAAGATATTGAATATAGTTCCCTGTGCTATACAGTAGGACCTTGTTTGTTTATTTTATATACAGTAGTGCATATATGTCAATCCCAAATTCCCCCTAATTTATCCCTTTCCCCTTTGGTAACCATAATTTGTTTTCTATGTCTGTGAGTCTCTTTCTGGTTTATAAGTTCTTTGGATCTTTTTTTTTTTAGATTCCACATACAAGTGATACCATACGAAATTTATCTTTCTTTGACTTACTTCACTTAATATGATAATCTCTAGGTCCATCTGTGTTGCTGCAAATGGTTATTACTTCGTTTTTTTATGGCTGAGTAATATTCCATTCTACATATTTTATACACACACACCCCTCATCTTCTTTATTCAGTCATCTGTGATGGACATTTAGGTTGCCTCCATGTCTTGGCTATTGTAAATTATTTTGCCACCTTATTTCCAACCCTTCACATGAACACCTGGACAACTGTACACTGATGTTTTAATCACTTTTGTTCAATTTTTTTTTATTGTCCAAAAAATATCAGTGTGCTCTAAAATAAATTAACTAAATAATTAAGATCAAAGTAAAGAAGAAAATGCCTGTAATCCTTTCTCCTGCCTTTATTATACCTAAACTACCCACTAAATATTCGAGCCTGTATCCTCCCAAATATATATATAAGTGTATAGTGTTTCCAAATATATACACACATTTCTGATGCAAAATATTCAACACCCACATTTCAGAAACAAATTCAGAAAGTTGCATCTTTTAGATCTTGAATAGAATTTCTGATTTCCTTCTCATTCTTTCCTCATCACTCATCATTTAAGCTTGCATCAGACAAATGTACAATTAAGCTAATGATTATTAACTAGCTAACTGCTAGTTAAACATCTTTTTTGGAGAGTCAGACATGTTTCAACTTCCTCCTAACTTTCCTGAGTTTAAATTAATACATTCAAGTATATTCATTGAAGTTTTATAACACATCCAGGAATAATTTAGGGGCTGGGAGCAATAACAAAGTGTAAGAAACGATCGTTCTCTTTAATTTCAATGTGCTCAGGGCTACAAAACCAATAGGTGGGAAAAGATTGGAGAGCAGTTGATGAAACACAGGAGAGAAAAGGAACCAACACAGAATTAAAGACACCTCTGAGAAGGCTTCAAGGGCTGGAAGGAGGCTGCTAGCCATGAGAGATTTCAACCTTAGGAAGGAAGGGAAAACTATTCCAGGCAGAGGAAGCAGCATGAGCCAAATCACGGAACTGATCACGAACTCAGCATGACAGGCCTTTATACAGTGGGAAAAAGTAGTAGTGAAGTTTGATATGGGAGGTTACAAAAAAAGTCATCATTATTAGTTTACAACATTTGGGTCTGAACCCATCTGAATGATGGGATTTTGATGTACTGAAAGCCTTATCAAATATCATCTTTATCATCTGTTTAGCTCTCTATGCAAATATTCAATTGCCTGCTAATGCTCCACAGATCTTTCAAATCAAGTACTTCCCACACTGCACTCCTCATATTCCTTCTATTGAATGCCCCAAATTATCACCAGGGAGTCTGCTAAAAAAGCAAAACTTAACTGGTACTTGTTGCAGCAAGAAAGAAACATGACTCTGATGGAGTCTGAGCAGTGTCTCAGAAGAGGAATATTTACAGAATTTTGGCATGTGGTCTAAGGTGGTTCCCCCAAGATAAGACTAATCAGGGCTACACGAAATCTCCTGAAGAAAGTCTTGATAAGCAAACGTGTGTTTGGTAAGTGGGCTGTTTGCTCAGGTAAAGACTCTTATCTTTAATAAATTTATCTGCAGGAATTTCCTGAAACAATTGGTGGAGTTATTTTTTGCTTTATGGTCTTATCTTTCTGTGGAAAAGTTTTCCTGGAACAGAGAACTATATCATGGTCACGGAGGTGGTCTGCAGACTTGTCTACATCACGTGGACACAGATGGTCTCAGTTCTCACCTCCCTAAACCAGGTCCTTCTAAGATTTTTCCTGCCTGAGTCACTGTAACACCCACCACCCTCTTGCTCTCTGGGGAGATAACTTGGTGGTGTTTTTACATCCTCCTCCTCTAACGCAGGCTCTCACTCTCAACCTGTACCTCCCAAATGCCCCCAAAATGCTCTTCCAGCATCTCTCCTGACTCCACTCTTTCTTTCATACAAAGGTTAAAATAATGAATGTGTAATTTCTCTCCTAAATGATGTGCAATAATTTTACATTGTATATGAAACCACCAAGTATCATGGGTACAGGCTAAATATATACAATTATCAGTCAATTATACCTCAATAAAGCTGGGAAAAAAGTTTCCCAATGCTAAGGAATAAAACCTGAACCTAACAGCACTGACTTTAAGATACTCCCTGAACTGGTCTCAACCTCTTAATTTACTTCATACTATATCTATATTTTTTAATGTGTGGATAGATTCCTTAACACAGCATAGAATTTTCAGACTTTTGTTCTACTGAATACACTCTTTGCCCCTTTCTCCACTCAAAGGCCAATATTCTGGTCCCCTTTATTCTGTGATATTATCTCTATTTACTTCCTATTTCTCTCTGCCTTCCTTCTAGTCTCCTCAATTACCAATTGATTCGATTAGTGGCCTGGGGTTATGTCCTTGGCTCACTACTGTTTGTACTGTCAGTCTTCTTTTCAAATGCTCTCAGCTATTTTAGTACATCTCTCTCCACATATTTCATGAGTCTCCAATTCACAGCACTCTTCCTTAACTCTCCCCTGAGCTCTGGAGGAGATGCAAATTCACCTGTGCTCCAGTTATCCTCTTGGGATTCCTACAGGCATCTCAGATTCAATCTGTTCAAAATCAAACCCCTTCCTCCTCCTGTCATCATTATCACAGGATCATTACCCGGGAAACAGATCTGGGTGCTCCTCCCTCCCTCCTCATATCCCATCACTTTCACTCATATTCCCATCACTTTCACTCATATCCCATCAATTTTACTTCCTTGGAATTTTTCAGATCTTTCCCATCACCTCCAACCCTCTACAGTTGCTTGAGCTCTTGCCTCATCATCTCTTGCCTGAGATTTTGTGACTACCTCCTAACTGCTCTCTCTGACACCTTGCCATTTTCAAATAAAACTTCCATTGAGCCACCTGTGTTTCTAAAATGTAAAAATGCTACCTTAAAACCTTTCAGTGACTCCTAAGAGCCTACAGAGTACAGCTCAGCATCCTTAATATGCAATATAAAACCTTCTGTAAAACCTGGTCCCTCTGAACCTATCCTACGTTACGTGCCTTGTGTTTTGCATTTCGGCAATTAACGATTTTTTATTTTTTGCCTTTGAGATTACGTTTATGATGTTTCCTTTACCTGGAGTTTATGTATTCCCCAAATCTCCTGAATAATTCTGTTATTCTTTAAGATTCCATTAAACATGTTTCTAAGGGAAATTTCTCCTGGGATAAGGCAGCTTACTCTTTGTATTCTCATGGCACCAGTGACGTATGATTGAACACACTGTAATATTATTTGTTATAGGCAGCCCCTGGTGGAATCTTTAGGACTTGGACCATGTCTTTATTTTGTCTATTTCAGTTAATCTTCACAAACATACAACAAAATAGGTATTTTAATTATCATCACTTTACACTTAGAGAATTTGACGTTTATGGAAGTTTAGTGACTTTCCCAAGGTTATATAGGTAGCAGGTGACAAAGCCTGAATTGGAGCTCAGATCTGTTTGACTTCTAACTACTATGCTATAGTGAGATGGTGTTACAGTGCAATCAGTGTCTGCACACGGTGTATACTCAATACATGTTATTTATTATTAACAAAAGACATATTATTTATTATTGTATTTCTAGTACATAACTTATCGGTGCTCAATAAATGTTTGTTTCCTTGAAATAATAGATGGTTCTTGTCTTATCCTCTGGGTTGAATTAAAATTTCTTATATGTGCTCCAAAAGCACTCTGCCTTTAGTGTGTACAGCGCTAGTCTCAGTTTCGCTTTTGTGAGTTGTTTAAATGTTTGTCCCTCATATGATCATAAACTTAAGGTCACAGTATGTATGTATTTCAGATTATTTATCCACATACCTTCCAAGTGCTCTCTGCACATAAAGGTATTTTTAAAATCTTGGTAGAATTAGATGATCAAAGTATAAATAATTTACAGAGATGTACAGATCTTAAGTGTACAGTGAATGATAACAAATGCAGGCATCTACCCCATTAAGATATAGAACATTTTCATCAACCCAAAGAGTTTTTTTTTAATGCCCCTTTCTAATCAATTAATTCCCACTCACCATGGAACACTTTTTTCCCCTTGGCTGCTTTAAGGATTTCTCTTTATTATTCAGTGCCAGCGATTTGATTTATGCTGTGCCTTGGTGTGATTTTCGTTATGTTTAATCTGCTTTTGGTTTGTGAGTTTCTAGGGTCTGTGTTTATATTTTAAATCAAATTCTGAAAATTCTTGGCCATTGTCCCTTCAAATATTTTTGGGCCCCATCCCGTCTGTCCTTTTCTGAGGCTCCAATTACTTATTTGTTAGACTGTTTGATATTGTCTCAGAGATCACTGAGGCTCTGTTCATTTTTTAAGTCTTTTTTTTTTCTTTTTGTGCTTCAGTTTGCATTGTTTCTATTGCCTGATATAGAAATTCACTATTTTTTTGCTTGTGTTGTATCTAATCTTATGTTAAGCCCATGCGGTGAATTTTCCATTTCATTATATTTTTAGCTGTAGAATTTCCTTTGGTTCTTTGTATGGTTTCCATTTATTCATTGAAAGTCCATTATACTTATGTTTTATTTTAAACCTTTGAACATGAACATAGTTATAACGTTGTTTTTCAGGGTCTTTGTTAATTGAATCACCTCTTTATTTTATGGTTCTATTTTTATTTACTGATTCTTCTCCTGATTATGGGTCATGTTCTGCTTCCTTGCAATTTACAAAGGTTTTATTAGATCCTATACATTGTCACTGCTGTGTCTGTGAAGGTCTAGATGTTCATTCCGTTCTCGGACTGTGTTGGGTTTTATGCCAGATGCTTAACGTAGCTGAAGATCAGTTTGATCCTGCTGAGGTTTTTTCAAGCTCTGTTATGACAAGTTTAAAGTCAAGTTTGCTGAACTAGCCCTACTCTTCAGCAGTTGTCTTTCTGAAGTCTCTTCTGAATACCCGAGGTATTTAAAAAGGGCTCTCCACTCCGGTGGATCAGAACTCAAATGTCTCTCAGCCCTGGTGGGGGTGATTCTGGTTCTAGCTCTAGGTTGCTGTTTACTCCCCAACAGCTCTTCTTTGTCTGGTTTTGTGTAATTTCACCCTAGACATGTGTAATTTAGTCTTCAACTGAAGATCCAAGGGGACTCAGATTGATTTCTGGAATTCTTTCTCTGCGTGGCTCTCTTTGCCCCTCAAATTCCAGGTGTCTTCACCTCTCTCACCTCTGATCTCTGTCTCCTAATCTCAGTGGGACCACTCTGCTTCATTTCTGACTTGTCCTCTTCTGTTCCAGAAGTGACTTCATGCAGCAATCTAGGTCAATTGTGGGGTTCCTCTTATTTATTTCCTTTTTTCATGGACCAAAACCCTGTAATGCCTGTTGCTTAGCATCTATAAACTTTTTTTCTTGTATATTTTAACCAGTTTTCTAGTTATTATAGCAGGAGATATCTTCCACGGTCAGTTAACTCCATCATGGCTAAAGTTGAGAGTCTTGTTAAAATTAGATTAAATCATAAAAAGTAGCTGCTAATGTTATAAATTTATGGGCTAAATAGACATTTGTGGCCAGTTAGGGAATTAAAGTAGTACATATCAAAGCATGTTTTAGGGCTTATATTGATCACTTCTTCATTCTTATTAAGGGGACAGTTTTTTTTCTGTACTCTTACTAAATACTTCAACTCGTATAATGTCTTTCTTTGCTTGTGTAAGTGAGTTGTTATTTAACAACAAAGCTGCTGAGGAATAGTGCTCATTGGTGAGTCAGTGGCTTTCCTCAGGTTTTATTTGTGCTACAGCTATTCCTCATTAATCATGAAAAAAGTAGCCTGTGCATTAAAAAAAACAACCAAAGAGAGTAGATCTGGGGGATACTGATGGACAGGCTGCATCTTGCTAAACTCATCCAGCCCACTGAGCTGTGATGAGCATCTCTCTTTATCTGGATGAGTGAGTGCATGGTGTGTCTCATTTAAAAACCAAAACAGTTCTCAGAAATTTATAGTAGCATGAAGCCATAGATCAATATGTCTTTTTGACAATAAGCATTTCTGTAAGAAAGGGCTTGAGTTGACTAAGGGAGGACCTTTGAGGAAGATTTCAAAATGTTGATGTTGCAATGACACTGGCCTCAGTGAGCAGGTTATTTTCAACTTTTCTGCCTCTCATGAAGAGCTGAGCAGAAGGCAGCTATAAAACCCAGAGAAATGAACAACCTGAAATACCTACTCTAGACTCTGACCCTTATCAAGTGTTTTAAGACTGAGGTAAAAAAAAACCCAAACTTTTTGACTCAGGGTAAAAATACAGAGTAGCAAACATTTTGGAAATATAATGTATAGGGTTGGTTTTATGGCCTGAAGTTACTTGAAGATTAGAAACCTTGCAGGAATAAACTATTAGTCTTACTCAATGGGCTTTGGAGAGTGAATGGTGGACATTATGAGAAGGCAGATGTGTGCTTTCAAAGCCTTTGCTTAGCACAACACAGAGGTGGGATATTGAAACTCAAACCACGGGTCAACTTGTACTTTTGTTCAAATGTATCTACGACCCTTTTCAAGTGCCCATTTTAACAGACTCTTGAGGAGACAGATTATTCTGAACCATTTAAACCAAAGTGAAAGTGGAATAACAGTTGAAATTTTTTGCTATATCCAGTGGTGTGCTGGGGTTGGGGAGAAGCCATTATTTGTAGTGTTTGTTGATTTCCAGGGATGCAAATATTTCCACCATGACCAAGTTCAAATTACCAAATTTTAACAACTGGCTTGTCAAATTGCTGGATATTTAACAGCTGACATAGGCCCACCCGGGCAGCTCCAGTACACCAATGGCTACATGATATTATACAGGGCAAGAAAGGGGTTTTCTGGTGATCTTCGTTTAGAATTCTGTCCTCATTTTTTGTGAATTATGACTTTGGGAGAATAACCTTTCTGTATGTCTCCAATAATTTGTGATTTATTAATACTACAAACGGTTGTTCTGAAAATTGAATGAGATAATGATTGAGTGCTTAACACAATTCCTGGAACGTAACAAGCATTCAATAAATGGTAGCTATTATTGACTATACATAGTTTTGAGATATTCCAATGCAGTTACAGGAGAGTAACTGCTTTTTTACATCTGAGGATTGAGAAAGTAAATTTAAAAACTACTATGAATTCTGTAATTTTCTTGAAAATATTTTAATTTTAATCATAGCAAGTTTATCTACATTTGAAAAATTATTTGTATGACCACTTAATTATTCTAACTACAGAAAAATGCTTGGATGCATATGGATTTTTAGATGTTTTAATAAATACGGCTTCCTTAGGGTCAAAGAATCCTAAGTTTGGAATCACTACACCGATAATTTTGCAGTAGAAAGTTGAGTGAGAGAGCTCAGTCACCACCTACAGAGGTGGGTCAATAAATGAATTGGTAAAAGTCCCTGGAGTCACTCCTGCTTTCACAAATGCAGCTATCCAATCCAAACATCTAAGCACTTTTGTGTTAACTTAATAATGGAATTTCAAGAGACCAAGAGTTTGTAAGACCAAACTTTATGCAAAATGAGTGGAACTGATTTTGTTTTTCTAAGGTTGTATTGTGTTTTCCTGGAGAATAGGGCTTTTACTTCTATTTTTCAGAACCCTATTCTTCTGAGGCGAATATCAATATATCGTAACATATGAAGAAAATATAAATGAAAAGGGCTCACACAGTCATTTTCTTAGGATGGAAATGTATTTTTGTCAGAATGTTTCTAGAGCTTTTGGGTTTTAAAATTCACTTGATTATTATCATTAGATATTCTGTTCATGTAAGATTCAAAAAGAATTCCCTGAATTTTTAACTCTTAGTTAATGTTTTGTTCTTTTAATAATGAAAACTTTATAAAAATATTTCAAAAGGTAGCATGAAAATATTTCTAGTGTTCTTTTTTTGGTAGAAATAACAAGATCCCCTTTTTATTTCAGACTTTCTGATGGGCTGTTGTGCCAAACCTATCACAATATAAATACTATAGTGTTATTCATATTTAACAAATGGCTCTGATTATATTTGAATTCAGGCCTATCAGAGGTAATAAGACTGCAGCTACAATAATTCAACATAATATAGACAGCATCTCTATATGTCTCTAGCCTTCCACTCCTGTGTAATCGTAAAGCTTCCCAATTACACTGCTGGAAAAATCACTGAAAAAATGCAAATGGATAAGAGGTTGTCAAGCAGTCGTGTGAACTGGCAAGAATAATAACGTTGGCAGTTCTGTAATCACTGAGCATACAAAAGCTGACAGGACAAATACTTTCTTTCCACCAATTGACTAAATGTATATTACTGCTGCATGCTTTAAAAATACAGGTGAAAACACACCATTCTCTAAGCTGGACTTAGAGGCATTTTCAGACTCATCATGGCTTGCTGACTTGCACAAAGAAAGAATGCTGTTTAATACTGAATTAGCTATTCCGTAATCAGCTGTGCTGAATGCATTACAAGGGCACATTTCTTTTGCAGCTAAGAAGCAAGCAATGGCCAAAATATCCTACTAAAACTGCCCTTGTGAGAGGCAGTCCAACCTTCTCCATCGATCAGACATTATCCAAGGAGCCACCAGGACCACTGTCCCATACAGAAAGCTCTGGCTGCTTGGTGAGGCACATGCAGGACCCGCAGGGCTCCACAGCTGGCTCCTTTATCAGTGAGTCTCATGTATAACGGGGCAAAAAAGAAAGAAAGATCACTGAGGGGCAGAGATGATTCTGCTGTCTGTCCACTTGCCTGGGGTCTCAGTTTATCTGCCTCTAAATTACTTTTTTTCCCTTAAAGGACATATATTAGTCTACTAGGGCTGTGGAAACAAGGTACTATAAACTAGGGGGCTTAAAACAACATAAATTTTTTTTTCCCCACAGCTCTGGAGGCCAGAATTCAAAGTGTTGGCAGCACTATGCTCCCTCCAAAGTCCTCAGTGGAGTACCCTCTCCTGCCTCTCCCAGCTTCGGGTAGCCTCAGGTGTCCCTTGGCTTGAGACAACATAGCTCTAATTTCTGCCTCTGCCCTCACATGGTCATTTTCCCTGAATGTGTGTGTGTACACACAGTGTTCTCCTCTGCGTGTGTGTGTGTGTGTGTGTGTGTGTGTGTGTGTGTGTGTGTGTGTGTCCTGTCCAACTTTCCCTCTTATAAGGACACCAGTTATGTTGGATTAGGGCCCACTCTAATGATCTCATCTTAAACTTGATTATATTTGCAAATATCCTATTTCCAAATAAGTTCACATTCACAGGTCCCAGGGCTTAGGACTTTGACATTTCTTTTTAGGGGACACAATTCAATCCATAAGACCCCAGGATTCAGATTACTTCTTCTGGTGCTTCCCAACAGGGTTAAGTCCGTTATAGCAATAGGTGATAAGTGCTCCAAGATGTCCGACACAAAAATAAACTAACAGAGTGTGATTCATTCACTCATTAATTCACTTGGCATTACAGCATACTATGAAAGTACTCGGTGCTGAGACGTGGCTAGACTTGCCTATACAGTGATGAACAGGACAATGTGGTACTTGCCTTCATGAGCTTGGAGTTTTGTAGGGGATTATGCAAATATCCAATTAATCATAGTTAAGTTAAATCTACTAAAGGAAAAGTCTGGTATATTATGACAGCATATACTGAGAGGATTTGATACAGTGTGGGGAGTCAGAGAAGGTCTTCCTAAAGCAAGATAATTATGGCAATGATAAAAGCAATGATAAAAATAATGATGCTAACATATATTGAGCATTTAATGTATTCCAGGCACTACTGTAACTGTTTTACTTGCACTCACTCTCCCTATCTTCACAGCTACCTCTACCCAACTTTACAGATAAAGAAAATGAGGCAAAGAGAGGTTAGGTCAATTGCTGAAGGTTGTAAAGGAGGTAAGATTTCTGCTGAGACCTGATTAGGAATGAGAGGTAAGGAGGTGGGGACAGAGAGCGATACATGGAAGCAGTGGCACGTGCAAAGACCCTGAGGCAGGGTGGTCTCCTCTGTGGCCAAAGCGAGGTCAGCACGGGAGAAGGTGGTATATAAAGGAAGAGAAAGGCAGTCAGGGGTTAGATCCTGACGGGCCTTGTCAGCCAGATTAAGATATTTGTCTTTACCCTGAAAGTAATGTGAAGCTATTGATGGGTTGATACAGGACAATGTCTTAAAGAAATTTGTATTGTAAAAGAAAAAAAGGTTTAGTTTCAATATGAAGAAAGGATTGGAGGGGGACAAGAGTCTCTAAAAGGTTAATAAGAAGCTTCAGGAAGAAGATAATGGTGACTTGGACTAACCTGGTGACAGTAAAGATGAACAGACATGAACACATCTGCAGTTATTAAGAGGCAGGATTAAGAAGACAGGGCTAACACCTAGAACACTGTCAGGATCAGCTGGGTGGGTGGTGGTGCCACCTACTTCAGTGAAGGGGTACTGGATGAAGAACAGGTTTTGGAGGGAAAATTGTAGCTTTGGTTTGGACATATTGAATTTGAGGGCCTATGTGGCATCCAAAAAGCTATGCCAGTACACCAAAAGGCAACAGGAAATACAGTTCCGTAGTTCACAGAGAGGTCAGGATAGAAACAGAATTTCCGAGGTCATTGATATAGCGACAGCATTTGAAACTGTGGGAGGGAGAGAGTTTGACTGGGCAGAGAGAGGAGGATGAGGAGACTACGGGCTTCAGACTGGGTTCCAAGGATCTCCAGTATTTAAAGATCAGGCAGGAAAGGAAAGCGAAGTCTGGCTGAGAGGTAGGAGGAGGTCAATCAGAAGATGGGACATGATGTGACAGAAGCCAAGGGAAGAGAGGATTTCAAGGCAGTAAGCACATCTAACACTTCTGAGTAAGATGACAAATGAGAAGTCTTAATTAGAATTAGTAGCAGAAAAGTCATCAAAGAGCTTATCAAAAATAATTTTAGTGATGTGAAGAGGGCAATGAGTTTATTGGAAGGAGTGGACGGGTGAAATAAGGAATCAGAAAAGTAAGAATTTTGTACCTTCTTAAAGAAGTTTGGCTTTAGGGGAAGACAGGGAGTGGCTGAAGGTAACGTGGGATCTTGGTGTGCACGTGTACGTGCGTGTATGTGTGATTTTAAATAGGGAATTTTAGTTTAGATCAAACATAAATATTCACGGTAAGGATTCAGGGAAGAGAGAGAGAGTTATTTAGGACACAGGATAAAGAGGGAAATCAGCAGCCTAAGACTCTCGGAAATTTAAAAGTGGTGGGATTTGTAACAGGCAGGGAGGGCGGGAGGGTGCAGGAACAGATCTGGTACCAGGAAGCTGAGGAAGTTTATATTTCATGGCTTCTGATTGTTGTGAGGGATAGGAGGTGAGGTCATGGGCCCAGGTGAGAGCAAGAGGGGCTTGGCAATTTGAGGAGGTTGAAACAATCATTGCAGAGAGGGAAGGCTGTTGGAGAAATCCAGGTGAGAAGGCATTCTGGTTCAGAGATCTCTGTCACTGTTTTCCAGACGTGTTTCAAATGTCTGGGATGAGGCTGATGCACGGTCAACACTTAGCATATTTGCTGAAAGAATATTTTATGAATTTGAGGTTGCAAGGTGATCATTGCCTAAATGCCAAAGCACAGAAACATAGTTTCCTCTCTGTTTATATGTGACCTCGAGTCCCTTCACACAATTGAAGGCAGTTCTTAGCAGGCTTAAAAGGAAATTCCAGTTTAGGGATTTGAAACTCTGTGAAGAAATGTAGCTTCTTTTGAATTACAACTTACATCCGTGAGAAAAGATTATGCATTTTCACCTTAGTCCCTTTAGAAAGTTAGTTCATTTTCTGTTAAGTCCTTGCCTCCTTTCAGACAATTTCTTCTTTCCTTTAAGGCACCTTTGCCAAGGACACATCCACACTTAGGAAGCTTTTGTCAAAGGATTACCACTTCTTTTTAAGAAATGTGTCCATGTTAGAAAGAGATTTGTCATAGAATGGGTGGCAATTACTCCATGTCCAGAATGGAAGGGATAATGGCATACTTCTTACACGCCTCCCCTGTGTCACTTCTGTCTTTACTATGCACCAAATGGCTTGAGTCAGTTTTGACGTTTGCCACTTCTTATGGAAATTTTATAAGTGATTTGACAATACCTATTTTTATCAATGTCGATTAAGTTCAGCAACCCAGCTTTCAATTCTGCAGTGAATATTCGTGTATCTCCTCACATTCTACTGGTATCATTTAGGCTTCTCTTTCACTGCTTATATTTTATTTTGGAATTGAAATTAGCATAACTTTTTAGTAATCGTCATTCTTGATAATGATTTAGTAGCTTTGGATTCACAGAGAGAAAATCTGCTTAAATTATCCCAGGAGCGTATATATGAATAGAGATGATTTCTTGATTAAATCCTGCATTCTTCCTGTTCCTTTGTCCGGCTTGATTGTGTCCCTTCTTTCTAATAGTAATTGAGAACCATCCTGTGACAATATGTTTATAAACGATAGCACTTTATTTTCTAATGATAGCATTATTAGAAAAGAATTTTTAAACCATTTCATATTTTAAAAGGTGATATTTGTTCATTCCACAGAACCAGGAAATTTTCAAAAAGATGTAACATACCATCAATGATAAAATACTCCGACGGTCACAGACATTTAATTATGCGAGTCATGTTAGCAGCCTCAGAATAGCTTTTATTTGTTAGTTTAGAAAAATGCTACTCATCATCTAGAATCATCAGCTTTCAGAAATGTTTTTCAATGCAGTTTGTTTTCCGCAAGGAATAACTTGTATATGAAATATATTCCAGAATAAAGCCTAATTCCCCCTGAATGGCTTGCGTATGAGTGACTCATTATGGGCTAAGTGACAATTAATTCATTTTCATCATTCATCGATTCATTTCAACTTTGGTTAGGCAAATTAATCACCTGAGGTGCACCCTGTTTGAATCCATGTGTTAGGTCTGCATATAAAGTAACTACAGGAGAAAACAACAACAACAAAAAAGCCTGTTTCTGCCTCCTCAGGACCAAGCAGAGTGCACTGCAAGTGGTAAACGCTTGATAAACAATTACTGAAAAAAACAAAAATTTGCTCAAATTCTCACTATTACTCATTTTAGGTGACATGCATATCTCTACTGTATATATATATATATATATATATATATATATATATATATATATATATATATATATATTTTTTTTTTTTTTTTTTTTTTAGATTTACTTCCACGCTATCAAAATAACTGCTGGCATTGCGACAACTATTACTGAAATTGTCTTCCATTAAGTGTCTACTGTGTATCTAGAGTAGGCAAAATGTTCAAGTATTTCACCTAACTGCAAGAAATGTGGAACCTTTAGCCACAGAGGAAACAGTTTTAAAATTCCAATGACCTTAGTGCATAAGGCTGGCCATGATCTGGCCTCAAACTGCTGTGTCTCCAAATGGTAGGGGCTTTGAATTGTTTTGAAAACATATGACCTTTTTGAAAAGAGCATCAGAATCGCTATTGCAGATACTCCATCGATACAGGATGGGTCACATCCAAAATCTAGTTTGATGTCAAGACTGATGATGCCACACACACACCCGCACAGTACGTGAAAAGATTTACTGCTAACCTCCCAGGCAAGTCTGAAATGACTCAGAGAGCAGGAAGGGGAGTCTTGGCGTCTTTGTGGCGGTTACAAGCTAGGATCACAAAGAAGGTTCCTGCGTGCTTTGAATCTTCTCACTGGTGCCAAAGGAAGGAGCACCTGGGCTCTCTTAGCTGGGGGCAGAAGGGATGAGGGACGGGTGAAACCTAAAAGATGCTTGTACTCAGGCATCAAAGACAGAGTCAGATTCTTTATTCCAGAAGCCATCAGGGGAAAAGTCAGAATTTCGTGGAGAGAAGTGTAAATTCTCATCTTTGTATTGTTCTCAATAATCTGTTTCATGGCAGGCAAGGAATCACTTCCTTTGGAGTGCTTAAGGCCTCAAAGGCTGTGATTGGCCCTGGGCCACAACTTAACCTTTCTAACCTTCTCTTCTACTATCTTCCTTTTTGGAACCAACTGTTAGCCACAGGGAATCATGGTCCAGCTTGACCCCCTGTCTTTGCTCATGTTCTTCTCTAGTCCTGGAAGCCTTTCCCTCCTCATTTGCAGGTGTGAGTCTTCAAGTCCAGTTTAGAGGTTTGAACCTTCTCATGGTTCTGCCTCTTAGAAGAAACTGCTGCTGCTTCTAAAGCCCCAAAGCATATTCTGTTTTTCTGACAGCACTTGCTGTTCTCCAGAGAGTCTCTGAAAGTGCCTGGAGAACAGAATCTGAGATTGATATTTATATCTTCCACACTGTCTTTCTCATAGGATATCAGCTCTAAGAGGGCAGGAACTTTTTTTTATTGAAGTATAGTTGATTTACAATGTTGTGTTAGTTTCTGGTGTACAGCAAAGTGATTCAGATATATATATATATAGATAGAGAGATATAGATACACACACACACACACACACACACACACATATATATATATATATATATATATATATATATATATTCTTTTTCATTACAGTTACTACAAGCCATTGAATATAGTTCCCAGGAACTTTGTTTTGCTCATTGTTATTCCTTTAACTCTTGGAACAGTGCCTGGCACAGGTGTTCACTGTATACTATCTTGTAAATAAATAACAAATATTTATTGAATAAATAAAAGCTAAATTCATACAGGGTCTCTGACTCAAACTTGAATTAGTCTCAATTTGCTTCTTCATGCATTGCTTAAATAAAAGGAAAATGCATACTTTATGTCAAGTTTAGCATTTCAACTGGCTGAGTTGGCAGTCGAACTAATTTAAAGGGAAAATCAATATTGAACCAGGCATCCACAACTGGGTGTCTCTGATACGGTTCTGTAACAGAGAATCTAGCATTTTCAGAAATGGAGACAGACTTTGATTGAAACAGAGTGTTAAATAACCTGTGATCATTGAGAAGGTATTTGGGAAGCACAGACATTTTGCTTTTGCCCAATTTTCAGAGACCTATGCTAAATCTGTTCCTTTTACTCACAGCTGTGGGCAAAATTAGCAGATGCTTAGAGGCTGGCTTCCTCAGGCTGTGCACAAACTTTCCTGAGCTGTACCCGTAGGCACCACATTTATTGGAGGCCAATCTAAGTCAGATTATAAGATAAGAAGAGATTTCAAATACTGGTCTTGTGAACACAGAATGATATCAGGTGGGTTGGTCTGAGTGAAAGACATCTAATGAGGAAAGAGAAATCAGGAGTGAATAATTCCAAAGAAGTTTGGCCTCAATGCTCAAGGCCTAACTCTTTTCTAGGCAAATATAAACCACAGTCTGCAGAAGGTTACAGCTTCTGCACTCAGATATGTACTCCCCAAATTAAGGGTGTCAAATTCCAACATCAAGAATTCCTAGCTAAATTGGATTTCAACTGATAGCTGTTTGTTTTAAAGAAGTTTTCTTGCCTTTCTATTTCTCTGTATCTCTTCATATTCAAGAACTTGCCTGTTTTTTATTCTTAGGTTACAGATGCCACACTGGAAAAGACAAAAGGAAAAAGAGGATATCTGATTTAAGAAGAGGATAATCATTAGGAATAGGAGGACTGGTAAGCTGATTACAAAGGAGCCTGGGGGAGGCTGTATTTTCCACTCCTTGAATCTGCACTGGTCTTATGATTTGCTTTGAGGAAACACTGTATGTAGTTCAGAGCCCAGGCTTTAAGAGGTCTTGCAACTTCTGCCCTCCTAGATGCTGCCCTGAAGGTTCCATGTAAGAAGCTAGCCTTGCTTCCTGGAAAGTGAGAGGCCACATGGAGATGCATCAAGGCACCTCAGCCAAGAGTCAACCAACCACCAGATGTTTGAGAGAGGTCACATTAGACGTTTTATTTCAGCTGAGCCCCCAACTGAATGCAGTTGTGTGAGTGAGCTCAGGTGAACCCAGCAGAGAAACCACCCAGCCAACTCACAGATTTGTGAGAAATATAAATCATCTTGTTTTTAGCCACTAAGCTTCGGGATGATTTTGTTACACGGCTAAAGGTAACTGATGCACAGCCTGATGGTGAGTTTTACCTTTAATTAGTCTACCTGGCAAGTCTTAGTCAATTCTTTCCACTTTCCAACTTCTTAGATTTTTTACAACAATAAAACTCTACATCTTTAAATATTATATATCTCTGAAGGGTCATTAATTTGTTCATTCATTCACTGATTCACTCAGTTTGGTGTTGCTCAAGTATCATAAATGTGTTAGGAAGTAGCAAAATGAGACTTTACAGGTAGGCTGACACTAGACCCCGGCTTTTCAATTCAATATGGGCTGACAGTTAAAAATGAAATAGAATAGATGTCAACATCACACATAGTAAAGCTAAGCATGGTTTCGTTTATTAAAACATATGAGTATGGTGATTCATAATATAAATGTTTCTCTTACCTTAGTAAAAACAGTTTGAAAGTCACTGGACAAGATCATGGAAAGCACCACACAGTATCCTGAAAAACCTGGATTTTCCCCTATAGTCAGAGGTGTCATTGAAGAGTTTTAGGCAGGGTTGTACATGGGTTTTAAACTGACTGACCTGGTGGCTGTGTGATAGATCTATATGAAGGAGGATGGCAGAAGTAGGGAGAGGAGTTAGAAGTCTAGGCTGAAACAGGGATAAACAGGGAGGCTTTCTTTTAACAAGGATTTACTAGGTTTGGAGAGAAAGAAGCCTACTTGAGAAGTGTTCGGCATTTAGATCAGAAAAACTCTGAGATTGGATATGGAGGTGAAGGGAAGGAAGGAATCAAGGAAATGACTGATATTAGTAGGACAGATTTTATTTGGAAAATAATGTTAGGAAAGGCATCGTGGATGATAGAGATTTCTATCTTGTATGAACAGCATGGCCACGAGCAGGGATAAATAATGTAGGTATAAGAGTAGCATTTGTATTGGGGGCTTTATTTATTTTATCTTATTTTAAATTTTTTTTATCAGGGGCTTTATTTATTAATTTAGTTTGGGGCATGGCAAATATCCATGCTGTTTGTAGGACATTCAAATAGCAGGTAGCTAGATACATGAGTTTGAAGCTGGAGAAACAGATGTGAGCATCATTAGATGGTGATTGAAACCAAGATGGTAGGTGTGTGAAGACACTCTAAAGAGAGAGAAATGGGGTCAAGAAAAGAACTTTTAAGTGTTGGGGAAGCCCTTCAGTGGTCAAAGTAAAAGGAGGCCAGAATGATGGCAGAGGAGGAAGGCCAGGACCTGCATTGCACCAGAAATCAAAGGAAAGGACATTGCCAAGGAGGCTGGGTTTAATAGTGTCAAGTGAAACAGAGAGATCTAGGGAGATGAAAACTAAAATTGGTCAGATAAGATTGGTAAAATAGGATCAGGCAATTGGGAGGTTATTTATAAGCACATCAGCGGAGTGTTGGGGGCAATAGCCAGATGGCAGTGGTTTAAATGAGTAGAAAGAGAAAGGATGTCTGGATAAGATTGAAAGGCAAGCTTCTTCCCCCACCTCCCTTGCATGAGTTCCTTCTACTTGCTGCTTCTGCGTTATCATAATTCAGGCCTCCACTGCCTCTTGCCTGGACCACTGCCTCCACACTGTTTACTGTACAGACTCTGGGATTTAAAGAATCACAAGAATTGTGACAAGTAGAAAAAAACCTGACACATGAATTGTCCTTACAGCACTAGGTGACAGGTACTCTGCCCACCTGAATACAAAGCCAACGATAACATGGCGGCAGGAGTATTTAAACTTTCCTGGGAAGTTTAGAAAATGTCCCAGAGAATATGGCATTTGAACTGAATCTTGAAAGATGAGTGGGTTTTCCCAGAGGACTAGGCCATTTGCAGTAGAGGGATGGCACGTACAAGCCAAACAACAGGACACGTGGCCAGAAGGTAGGTGGGTGTCAGTCTACTTGGCTGCCACAACAAATGCCACAGACAGGGTGCCTCAAACAAAAGAAACTTATCTCTCACGGTCCTGGAGGATGGAAGTCCAAGGTCAGGGTGCCTGCACAATCAGACCCTGGTGAGTTCTCTTTTCCTGCCTTACAGATGGCTCCCCTCTTGCTGTGTCCTTACTTGGTGGAGAGAGAGAAAGAGCCCTTCTCTTATTAGAGCACCAACCCCATCATGAGGGCACCACCCTCATGACATCATCCAAACCCAATTATCTCCCAAAGGCCCATCCCCAAATACCAAGGGTTAGGGCTTCAACACAGGAATCTTGGAAGGACACAATTTTACCTACAACACTCTGCCTATAGCCCCCTAAAATTCATGTCCTTTTTGAATACAAGGTACATTCACTCCATCTCAATAGCTCCAAAGGTCCTAACTCAATTCCCTATCAACTCTAAAGCCCAAGGTCTAAAGTCTCATTTAAATATCATCTAAAGCAAGCATGAGTGAGATTCAGGGCATGATTCAGACTGAGGCAAAATTTCTCTCCAGCTGTGAACCTTTGTAAATAGGTGTTCTGAGATCTAATTTCCAAGTGTGTGTGTGTGTGTGTGTGTGTGTGTGTGTGTGTGTGTATGGTGCGGGGGTGTGGCGGGTAGTTTAAAGGTTCAATCCTACGAGACTGCCCCCTTCAGAAGCCAATCACAAGCCCAGGTTATTACCTGTAATTTTGACTGACTGGCTACAGATTGGAGGTTCCCATGATCCCCTCCTTGGACTTCAGATGCAATTCACAAGTTCAAGTTGCTACCTGAACTTATGACTGACTGACTATAAATCAGAGGTTTCACAATCCCCTCTCCTTTGGTTTAATTCATTTGCTAGAGGGGCTCCCAAAACTCAGAAAAACATTTTACTCACTAGATTACTAGTTTATCATAAAAGGATATAATAGGAATTGCCAGATGGGAGAGGTGTTCAGGGCAAGGCACATGAAAAAGGGTGTGGAGCTGCCATGCCCTCACCAGGTGTGTCACTTTCCCCAGATCTCCATGTGTTCACCAACACAGGAGCTCTATGAACTCTGTCCTTTTAAGTTTTTATGGCTTCATAACAGAAGCATGACTGATTAAATCATTGGCCACTGGTGACTGACTTAACCTCCAGCCCTTCTTCCCTCCCTGGAAATCAGAGGGTGGGACTGAAAGTTCTAACCCTCTTTCCTAGGTTGGTTCCCCTGGCAACCAGCCTCAATCCTTAGGTATAGTCCAGAAGTCACCTGATTAACATAGCAAGAGACACCTCTATCACTCTCATCAGACAACCCCGAATGACTTCAGTAGCCCTGTGCCAGAAACAAGGATGAAGACCACATATATATATTTCTTAGGATAAATCACAATCATCACACTGTGGAACCAGACAAATTTTGTGTTTCCAAAGTACAATGGTGGGACAGGCATAGGATAAACATCTCCAGTCCAAAAGGTTGAAATCAAAAGGAAGAAAGGGGTAACAAGTCCCAGGCAAATTCAGTACCCAGCAAGGTAAACTCCATCAGATCCCCAGAATCAAGATTAACCCTTTTGGTTCAATGACCCACCTTCCAGATCCACTTGGGCAACAGCCCCTTTCCCATGACTCTGCTGGCCAAGGGTTTGTCCCCAAGGTTCTGCTGGGCATGGACATTATCCCGAAGGCTCCAGGGAGCTCTCCCCCCAGGGCTCTGGGTGACCCCACCCTTGCGGTATTGATTAGAAGGCCCTGTCTATCCCCTTCAGTCCAATCTGGCAAGGTCCCTGCTCATACAATCCCATCATCTCTTTATTGAGTGATAATCCAACCCCTGGTGTTCCCTTTTGAACATGCTTTCTCACTTTTCTGCAATATAGACAGGATGAGAAGTATCTAAATCTTCACGTTTTGGATCCTTTTTGCTGAACAATTCCTTCTTTATTTCATCTCTCTCTTCCTGCATTTTACTACAAGCAGTCAGGAGGAACCGATTTTAATACGTTGCTTAGAAATCTCCTCCACTAAATATCCAATTTTATCACTTGCAAGTTCTACCTTCCACACAGCACTGGAACATGAACACAATTCAGCCCAAGTTCCTTGCTACTTCATAACAAGAATAGCCCTTCCTCCAATTTCCAGCAACATGTTTCCACCTGAGACGTCACCAGAAATGGCCCCCCATTTCTATGTTTCTATAATATTCTGTTAATGATTATTTGTGTATTTTCTAAGATGGAAAGTTTCCCTCTCTTCTTCTGAGCTCTCTAAAGAATTACCTTTAAAATTTCCTTCATGGCAATGTTGGCTTCTTCTAGCATGCACTTCAAAACTCTTCCAGACTCTCCTCATGACCCAGTTCCAAAGCCACTGCCACATTTGTAGGCATTTCTTATAGCAGCACCCACTTCTCAGTACCAAAATCTGTCTTAGTCTGGGAACCAATAATATAAGAAGTGATTTACTATAAGGAAATTGACTTACGGAGTTACTGAGGCTGAGAAGTCCCAGGATCTGCAGTCAGCAAGCTGAAGACCAAGGAGCATCTGTGGTATGGTTCCAGTCCGAGTCCAAAGGCCTGGGAACCAAGAGAGCCAATGATTTAATTCCAGTCCAAGTCCAAAGCCACAGGCAGGAGAACACCAAAAGTGCCAACTCAAGGACACTGAGAAAGAGCAAATTCTCTCTTATTCTGCCTTCTCCTATTCAGGCCTTCAGTGGACTGGCCGCAGCTCACCCACACTGAGAAGAGCCATCTGCTTCATTCAGTCTTCTGGTTCAGATGTTAATCTCATCCAGAACCATCCTCACAGACACACTCAGAATACTGTTTAACCAAGTATCTGGGTATCCCATGACCCAGTCAAACTGACCCATAACATTAACCAGCACAGTGTGTACAGAGGGGCTTGCAGGGACTGAGGTTATACGGGCAGGGCTGGAGCCATTTAAGAGCACACGCGTCAGCCTTCTAAGGCTTTTTGTTCGCTCTTAGCTAATAAGGAAGCATTTAAATGTCCTAGCAGCAAGGACACAGGATCAGAATTGTGCTTTAGTTTCTTATTAACATTAACGGTGGTGATTGAAATTTCTTCAGAAATTCACCCCAAAGACCCCAGAACAATATTTAGAGGCACTCCCATCTAGATTCACAGCCTGGCTTCAGCACTTACTATTTATGTGAATTTGGCAAGTTACTTAACCTCTTTCTGAGTCTCAAGTTTTTCCATCGGCAATACAGAAATTTCAGAAGGTCACATGGATTAAATGCCATCATGTTGGAAATAAATGGAAAAAAGGATCTTTCCCTGAATGGTAGCTCTCCTGCCCTCTCTGTGGACAGTCAGCCTAGATATGCAGCCTACATCAGCATATTTTCACCAGTATAGGGACCAAGTGATAAGAAATCACATTTCTGTATGAGAAATTTCATTTTACTATTTGTAAAAAAGGGAGCTGATTGATAGAAGTGGACTGATTTTTACGCTCTATTATGAAAAATTTCAAACATGCACAAGAGAGAATATAGTTAATGAACTTTCATATACACATCACCCATTATCAAGATTTTGCACATGTGCTTTATCGATGCCTTTCTGTGAGGTATTTTAAAGCACCCAATATCACAGACAACCCAGAGTACCCTAAAAATGTAGGTATGTGGCTGCATACCTAAAATGCATTGTCACACCTAACAACACGAAGTAAATATTCAAGTGTTCTCAACAATGATAGGTCTCTGCATTTTTAGAACTATTCACATCATAGGGACTTCGTTAGTAAGTGCATAGAAATTAGTGGATAAAAACAGTTAATTTTTTACTTCCAAACATATGTGTAATTTTAACAGTCCAAAAAAAGTGTTCACTAGTTAGGTTGACTTATGATTTGAAATACAGAATTTATTTACTTTTGTTGGTTTTGGGGGGGAGTAATTAGGTTTATTTATGTATTATTTGGACAGGGGTACTGGGGGTTGAACCTAGGACCTCATGCATGCTAGGTGCACACTCTACCACTGAGCTATGCCTTCCCCCGCCGTGAAATACAGAATATAGTGAGTTAATTATATTCATACAAAGGCTTGTGCCATTGATGATGATGATAGTTTAAACCTGGCAAATCAATACTAATGCAAAAATAGAAGCCACAAGGGAAGGCTTCAGGACATTATCAACAGGCTAGCTTTGCTTGTATTCTCTGTAAAAACTTGTGTTTTATCAGAATTAAAAAGCCATTGTGATGGGATTCAACTCAGTGATGGATGTGTGTGTGTGTGTGTGTGTGTCTGAGAGAGAGAGAGCGAGAGAGACAGACAGAAAGAGGAGAGAGAAAATTTATATACCATCTTTTTAAGTAAAATTATTGGAGAGCAATGACTTTCTTCATAAATTAGACACAATAACAAAGCCTTATTGTTGAAATTGCTTTTATGCAAGTGTAACCAAGTACTCAAATCAAAAACGTCTTTATCCTTGAAACTGACCTTATCCTAGTCATGGATTGCTGGCATTTAATATTCAAGCTTCCTAACTCATTTTTGAAAGGCTGTCGCAGGAGAATTGCATGTAGAATATAAAATGATTTATTTAGTCCCACAGTCCCTTATACGTGGGAACCAAAGAAAAGAGAAAGAAGACAAGCTGACTCTCTCATATTAATGGAAATTATCGCCTACAAATTAATTTAAGCAATTGATAGTACAAAATTAAAAATAGTAATATAAGAATCTGGTTTTTAAAAGTGCTTCTGCTATTCATGCCATCCATTCATATTTGAAACATCTGTACTGTAAGTGTGTCAAGGTAAGATATTTTAGCCTTGTGCTGTTTCCATGAAATCAGATCCCCCCAATTGGAGTGCTAAACTAATTAGAGTTCATTCATCTCCACAGTGCATTTCCATGAGTTTATCTCGGGAAACAAACATTCACAAACCCAGACGACTGTTGTGAAATAAAAGGATGATGATGGCACAAGGCTTGTTGATCATTTTCTCCCGTGTTAAGTCTAATAAAACAAAACCAAAAAATAAGCTGCATCAGCACATTTAAATGTTTGGAAAAAAAATCTGCCAGACAACTGGTTATCTTTAACAAGAAAGGAAAAAAGAAAGATTTAATTCAAGTAGGTTATTAGCTAAATTCTACTTCATTTTCCCCAGTGTTTGTGGTTAAAGAGGTCACGTACAGGATGTGCCCTCTGGTATGGGTAGTATAAACAAGCTGATGGAAGAAGGTCAGCCACATGCCCTTGTTTCTGAACACAGACTTCGTGCCTTGGAAGTCCTTTCTGAACTTCCAGGGGTTACATGTAAGCCAGTTAACTTTGCAGCGGTGTCCATTGGAAGATGCAGTTGCAAAGAGCCAGGCCTATCTTTAATACGGTGTGAGAAGACTGTGGCTTCAAAAAGATAAGAAGCCACTTGACAATTCCATTGGGATGTCTAATAGTTGTCTCAGACTCAACCAGCTCCAAACTCATCTCCTGTCATGGCTTCCCCTACCTCCACTGCTCAGGCTGAGTCATCCTTGACTCCTCTCTCTCTCACAGCCCATTTCCAGGGTTCAGGGAATCCTGCAGGCTCTGCCTTTAAACTGTATTCAGAACCCAACCACTTCATCATCACCACTGGAGTCTAAGCCACTCCATGTCTTGCCTGGATAATTGTAGTAGCTGCCTAACTAGTGTCCATGTTCCCTCTGGTGTCTCTACAGTCTTGTCGCAACACAGCAGCCAAGAGAATCTCTTTTAACTTTCAGATTCCCTACCTGAACGTCTCTGAAGACTTTTATCGCTGAGTAAAATCCGAAGTCTGCCTTATGACCTATCAGGTTCTACTTGACCTGATTTACAGGTTACTCTGCTCCCCTTTGTTCATTTCTCCTCCAACACACCAGACACACCCATGCCCCAGGGCTTTTGCACTTGTTTGTTTCTCATCTGAGAACACTACCACCCCCTCACCCCAAATATCCACACAACTAGCTCTCTTACCTCCTTCCAACCTTTACTTAAATATCACCTTTCCTGGCCTCTTCATCTAAAGGCACAATCACTCTGAATGTTCATTATTCTTTTCTCTAGTTTTCTTTGCCTCTGTAGCATTTATCACCACCTAAGTCATGCCTTATTTTATTTATTTATTTACTTTTTATCATCTGCCTCCTCAACTAGAATATAAGCTCTCTGAGGACAGAGTTTTTTAGATTACTAAACCCCTTGTGCTTAGAAGAGTATCTGACACTTAGTAGGTGATAAATATGTGTTGAATAAATAAAGGTACCCATGCAACTACATTTAGTAGTATTTTGTGTTAGGTGTTTTTAAAACATGCTATCATATTGTGTATATAACTCTTTCCATACCCAACAATTTGGCATAGAACTCTTTACACATTAAAACGTTGCTCAACCTCATTTGATGGAATTGTGGTATGTCTAGTATGGCTATAGCTCAGGTCTTAAGGGGTTTCCAATTTTTAATACAGACAATGTAACATGCATGTTTTATGCCTGCCTCCTGGGGCATATGAGAGTGTATTTCTGTAGGCTGAGCAGATCTGTGTTTTTTCACCTTTGCAAAACTGGAACTATGTTTCTGGGAATTCTCTCTTACATAGTCCCTACACAGTGTGGGCTCTAAGGAGGATTTTTCATGGGCTTTGGAAGGTGGAAGTTAGCAGGCGCCATATTGTTTTTATCCTGGAAGGTCGGTGATGCCTCAGCTCATGTACCCTATGGCTTTCTACTGGCTCCTGTCACTGCACCGGGGTAGAAGCTGGGTCACGCTAGGCCAGCCCAGTGGGGTCTCCTGCTTCAGCTTCTCTGTCTCCTGGGATAGGTGCGTGTTTAGTCCATGGGGGCATGGGTAGGCTCCTCCTGTAGGATGCCCTGATCAACCAAGTGAGAAGTTCGGTGGTGCTGAGAGTCTAACGCAGATTCTCATCCTTCCTGGTGGCTTCAGCCTCAGTCTCCAAGATTCCAGTTCGTTCTTCCTTCCCCCACATTACTTCCATTTTCCCTTCCTGACCGCCGGCCCTGTGGATTTCAAGCTCCTGCACCAGACACAGAAACAACGGCCACATATTGACTATGCAGCCAGCTCCCACAAAAGCATAAGGTCCAACCCCAAATATATGTATTTATATCCTGGCGGTCTGCTTCTCTGACAACATGCTGACTGGTGCAGGTAGATATCAAGAAACAAATTTGCGGGGCCATAGGATTTGTACATTTTTTCATCTTAATAGATTACAAGTTTGATCTCTCGTCTATGAAACACTGGAAGCATTTCCCTGCCAGGGATCTATGAATTATGAATCAGTTTCATTTGTTTGCACCTTAGCAACCTGAGTAGACAGTGTGTTTTCATGTTGCAGGGGTGCCTATGGAGGAAACCAGGGAAGGGAAACAAGACCAAATAAGAGACCAAATGATGTCTAGTCCTCCTCTGCACAGCTGGCCTCAGTTAACAGGACCACTGTGAATCAATTTACATTTTAAATGCTCCTTTTGTAATGCCAGAAATCAAAAACATAATTTCAATAAAATAAAAGCTTAGATTTTTTTTTTTGTCGACTGTCACTGAAGGTTTGCTATTCGTGAGCGAAAGCAATTTTCCTCAGTGTGTGAATTCTTACTCTTGGCAGATGTTGGACAGATGTTTTTACTATAGACATGTGGGGACTTTCAGGAAAAACACCCTTCTAATTACTCAAGGCAGCCAAAAACTGTTTTATAACTTAGTGATGGAATTACAAACATGTCTCACGGCTTAGAACATTCATATTAAGATGCCATAATAGTTTGTTGTTCCTTTGATCACGTCTGTGTTCTAAGAGTAAGTTCCTTAGACCTCTGTCCTCTGGGAGGCCTGGGGAGATGTTTTAATCTCCTGCCCCTTTGTTATTACTGACTGAAATGAGTTTTGGAAGACAGAGTCCTCATTAGATTGCCTAGTACCCCTCTAATCTAAAGAGTTTCTATTAAGCAGTCGTCCCTACAGGTGTCAATAACAAAAGGCCATTTAAAAAACAGGAAGTAGCTTTCCTCTTTGTAAGAATGTGTGGGTGGAGCGGGGCCTGCCTGCCTCTGACGCTGAGCATCACAGGCTGCCAAGGGCAGATCAAGCTTCACGATACAAAGTGACTGCGGCTGACCCACAGAGTCCCAGAAGTGGGTTCCCATGTGCCTTTGACAGAATCAACATTCCTAGATGGCATTAGGCTCACCAACTGGCAAAAGCAAATTCGTGCGTGATTTATATTTTGTTTTGCAAAAACTAGTCAAGCTCAGACACTAATCCGAAGATTAACAGTTACCTCTTTCTTAAAAGCTGAGCTTTCTTCAGCAAAGACCTGCAATGACCCTGTGGGTCTCTGGGAAGCTCTGCCTCTTACCCCTGCTGGCAGCCGAGGGCCTGGCACAGCTGGGAAAGAGAGCAGTTGCAGCTGCTCCGCAGTGGGATGCTCCACTGAACAGTCCTGCTCGTATTCCAGAGGCGTCTATTAAGTACTCCCAAGTCACTCTCCAGGGAGTCTTCAAACACGGGCCAGCCTCCTCAGGTGAAGGCTGGGATGCATTCAAGCTTTGCAACCGCTTTACTGATAAGGTATAAAATCCGAACAGAGTGGTGGAAGAAGAGGAAGAGAGACTGCCCTGCTCTGATCTCTAATAAGCAAGTTCCTGGGAATAGGTGTTTTCACTTCTTGAGAATTCTTTTTTATTTTTAAAACGCCACTAAGGTTCACTACAGTTGAGAAGTGCCCCTTTTCAGAGCACTTCTGGCCTAGGGTTCTGCTTGGTCCTCTCGTCATACAGATTTTCTGGGAGTGGGGCACATTCAGCAGGGTCATTCCTGGTTGGCCTAGAGCGCTCTGTGCCTTTGCAGACCTTATGGTTTAGTTTTCCGACTCGTGAGGAGAAAACAATGCACTTCCTAGTCCTGACTCTGATGTCCTTTCCTTTCCTCTTCATAGCACAGAGGGTCACCCTCCTGGGAAGTGGCATTTAGGCATCTGGGAGGAGTTCTATGGGAAGGTCTGGCGTATGTCTTTCATAAGTAACTATGGGTCCAGGGTAGGCACTTGGCACAACCGTAACCTCAAATGCCATCTGACAGCAAACAGCTCATGCTCACTCACCTCCTCTGTCTACGGGAGAGTACCTCCAACCTGGCAGGCATTCCCTGATGCGCAGAGTTCCACACCCACCTTCCCCAGCCTAGCTTCTCCTCTTGGTGTCCTGCATAGGAAGATAAAGCACAAAATGAGTCCATCTTGCTGACTCTCAGTGCAAAGGGTTCCTTGGGTCTTGAAATCTTTGATGGTCCCAATGGTGTGTCCCCTAATGCATATCAATGCTTGTAACATAACATCGAAGGCTTTCTTCACGAAACGGCAACAACCACACAGAAGTAAGAGTAGCTACTTACCACGGACTGGACCTTGAGATAGGTATATAAACCTACAGTCTGTCTCTTTGCAAACTGAATCTTACCTTTTAGAAACATGTTGGTAAATACCAGACAAAACCGCTGAAAGAGTAGAAGTGATGTCCTCTGGGAAGGGGAGATGGGGGAAGAATGGGTGGGCGGGGACTGCCGCTGTTTGTAGATGTTCACTTCGTGGAATGATTTGACTTTTACCTATTTCTCCTGGTATTTATCATCATTATCAACAAAAATGCTTATATTTCCATTTCTTGATTTTTTTTCAGTTTTATGTAATATTTTATGGTTTCCTATTATTGGGAGGTGAGGATTTAGCTCCCTTATAGCCCTCCTCCCATCATCTCAATATATTTTGTTCTCTCAATACTGTATTTAGACTGTATACCGACTGTAAATATTATTCATAGCTGAGCCACGTGGTCTACTTTTCTTTTGTTGTACAAGGTTGAGTATCCTGGAGTTAATAGCTACTATTTCTATGTCTCAATCACTTATTCATGCCCTCTTGATATCTTCAAACACACTGGGTAATTGATCAGATTTGGTTTTGTTAGTGGTACCTTTCCTTCAGCCCTCCATCTTCCTGCTCTAACCCAGTAATTAGTAGTTAGTAATTAGTAGTTAGTAGTTTGTAGTTAGTAGTAGTTCTCCTCACCATGACCAGAAGACAAGGGGTGTGATTTCTTCTACTCCTCTCCTGTGTTGCATCTCTAGTTTCTTGAATCTCATGTCTTCCTTTTATTGGTTGAGTGAAGCACATCTTCCACCAGTCCCCTGAGAAAGGGCACAGAGGAGATAAATTTGTTGAGGCTTTCCACATGTGCATATCTATGATCACTTACACTTACAACCACCTGCAAGGTAGTAATTATACTTACTTATTGATAAATGTTTCAGAGGCTTAAAAAATCTGCCCAAGCTCACATACCTATAATGAAGTAGAACTGAGAAAGAAATTGATAGAGTTGTATATACACACACAGACACACACACACAAACACACGATACAGAACTGGCTAGTACCACTTATCATTAATTCATTTTACTTTCACAGAAACAAATTTTAGAGAATTAATTTGAAGAGTATAAATTTTTCTCTCCATTTAATTTTTTTCCCTTTCTAGTTCTGCCTAGACCATTAATCCCTTACTCTTTTTGAATGATATTCCTAGATAAACATTTCATTTTCTGTAATTAGAATGTCAGCTTGAATACTAAAAGAAAATAATCAATGGAGAAATTTTGCAGATACAGCAAATTGAATTTGACTGTACTATATCCTATAAATGTTAGCTTGGATACTTAATATTTTTTTCATGGGATAATATAAATAGCAATAGGACTACAAGGATTTATAATTAGTGAATAATTAGACAACTTATCTTAGAAATACCAACTACAGTTTTTATTAGAGAAAAAATCCTTCACGCCTCATTCTTTATTGAATTATTTGACTACAGAACTTGAAGTTTAGGCAATGACCTAGATGAACTTTAGTTCTTTCCTTTAGTTCTATGTTAAAACCACTTCACATAAAAACAAGGAACTAGTATAAAAAATGATACCAATATTTAATTTCTCCACAGCTGTTATGAACTGAATGTTTGTGTCCCCTCAAAATTCATATGTTGAAGCCCTAACCCACAATGTGATGGAATTTGGATAACCGGGTTTAGATGAGGTAACGGGGGTGGGGTCCCTGAGGTGGATGAGTGTCCTTTTACGAAGAGGAAGAGAGACTGGAGTTCACTCTGTCTCTCCACCAGGTAAGGACACTGAGAGAAGGCTGCTATTTACAAGCCAAGAATAGGGCTCTCACCAGGAACCCAATGGGCCAGCACATTGACTTTCCAGCCTCCAAAACTATGAGAAATAAATGTTTGCTGTTAAAACCACCCCGTCTATAGTATTTTGTTATAGCAGCCAAAGCATACTAATACAACAGTCCATTTATTAAAATTTGGGATATTTCAAGACCTAGGATATTATAATATGAGAAGGAACACTTTATATTTTAAAAGAACATTTTAAATCTTAGTCTAAGATACATGTAATTTGGAGGGCTGTATAGTGAGTGTTTTTGCAAAATCAGAGCTCTGCAGTGGGAAACACTGCCACCACTGGCTGTGTGAATCTGAGCAAGTTTCTGCATCTATGACATAGTATTAAATAAGGCACACTCTGCAGGGTACTGTGAGAGTGAAGAGACTAGTGTCCATCAGGGGCTTAGCATCATGCCCTGTATGTAATAAGAATTCAATATAGGTTAGATTGCTTTTTTAAATGACTTACATTTATTCTCTCTCTCTTTATCTCTATGTGTTGCCCAAACAAAGGACCAAATCAAGAGTAGTTTCTGACTAAGATGTCTGTATCAGTCAGGGTCAAGTCATGAGACAAAAAACCATAAAGTGTTTAGAAAAAGTAAAGTTTAATATAAAGAATTATTAACAGTAGAATAAAGTAACAGAATTAACTTGTGAGAAGTAAAGAGAACTGTAGAGGATACAAGGGTAGCAGATATAAGGAGCAGCCACCACCTCTGGGGTGAAATATCATCTCCAAGGAAGGAAGCTTCCCCACCCAGGTTGATTCAGGCTTCCCTGGAGGGGGCTGGCATGGTTCACTAGATGGCAGGAAGTCACGGAGGAAGTGTACTGGTAGAACTTGCCAGAGATCTTCCCTCTGGGTGTTAGAGAAGGCTGTCCATAGGGAATTACCAAGCCTCAGAAACTTGTGAGGTGCTGGGGATACCTGGTGACCACTGGGAGGCAGAGGAGACTGCCCTCTGCAGGTGCTGCAGGTGTCTAGTCCACTTCTGTGTGTAGTTTGGACCAGGGCATTTCCAGGTCATTTGCAAGAAATTAAGGTCAGCTGCCGGGCTGCTAGGTGACCAGACTTGCAGGATCCTGGGCATATGTATACACGAGGCTGGGCACAGTGATCTAGGCTGGGGCACCAGCTTGCACTGTCTGTAGCCCCTGGCTATGCCATTGATGCTTGAGTTGAAAGCTAGAAAGAGCGTGCTGCAGCCAGATATTGGAGAAAGGCACATGCTTCTGGAACTCAGCATAGGAGGGCAAGCAATGGAGAAGAAGCACTCTGTGCTGGAGCCTGGAAAGAGATCCACCCGGGAACCAAGAGGAGGAAACTCTTCTCCCCCTAAGACTCTCTATAAACAAGGCTTAATATCTTGCTAGGTGGCAAAGGGGAAATATTTGCAAAGCCCAATTCTGTTATCACAGAGCGTGCAAAAAGGGTGAATGTGCAGCTGAGCTGTAATAACTTCAATAACCTGTACCAAGTCACAATCAGAAACACATATACAAGAAATTATCAAATCAGGACAACGTTTACAGTATGCCTGGCACTGTGTGGTTTAGAGAGATCAAGAACATTAATCCTTAATAGGGTGATAAATGTGGCACGTACCATTCTAGGTGTATGACATCCAACAAAGAAATTTAAAATCTTGTCTTCTCAGAGAACTTAAAGAAGAAGCAAGAATATAATGCAAGAAACAATTAGAAACAAATAATAGACTGCCCAATGTTAAGTAGGGTTATACAAACTTTGCCAAGCAATTATAGAGGTGACAGATTTTATTTTACTGTTGTTTTTGTGTAGCTATGTCTTTTTAATCTTCCACAGACATATTCAAACTGCTTTCTATTTAAGTATTTATTAAATTCCATAATAAATTCTGTTTCTCTACAAGTTTTACTGATCACAAATAAGCACTGTTTTAAAATCATACAAAATCATATCACAATGTTCAAAATGCGCCAATTCTGAATTTCCCAAAAGCTAAAAAAAAAAAGCATTACTTTGTAGGTCAGCTAGAACTTTTTTTTTGGTTAAATAAATATTCTTGTCTTAACATTGTGACTTCTTATTTGTTGCCAATTTGTCACACTTGTTTTTCTTAATATTGCTTCTCTTAGGAAATGCATCTTGGGAGTTAAAAGAAAATGTTGGAATCCAACAGAACTGGCTTAAATCCCAGATCTTTCACTTTTTTTTTTTAACTTAAGATAGTCAGTTACAATGTGTCAATTTCTGGTGTACAGCACAATGTCCCAGTCTTGCATATATACACATATATTCATTTTCATATTTTTTTCACTAAAGGTTATTACAAGATATTGAATATAGTTCCCTGTGCTACACAGGAGAAATTTGTTTTTTTATCTATTTTTATATATAGTGGTTAACATTTGCAAATCTCAAACTCCCAAATTTATCCGTTTCCATCCCCCTTCTCCCAGTAACCATAAGATTGTTTACTATGTCTGCAGGTCTATTTCTGTTTTGTAGATGAGTTCATTAGTGTCCTCTTTTTTCTTTTTTTTAGGTTCCTCATATGGTAATTTTCTTCCTTTTTCTGGCTTATTTCACTTAAAATGATGATCTCCAGGGCCATCCATGTTGCTGCAAATGGCATTATTCTATTCCTTTTTATGGCTGTGTAGTATTTCATTGTATAAACATACCACAACTTTCATCCAGTCGTCTGTTGATGGACATTTAGGTTGCTTCCATGCCTTGGCTACTGTATATAGTGCTGCTATGAACATTGGGGTGCATGGATCTTTTCAAATTAGAGTTCCCTCTGGATATATGCCAAGAAGTGGGACTGTTGGATCATATGGTAAGTCTATCTTAGTTTTTTGAGGAGTCTCCATACTGTTTTCCACCAGTTCTTTCACTTTTTAGCTCTGTGGGCTTGATAACTTAACTATCACTATCCCAGGTATTTCAGTTTCTTCACCTTTTCAAAGGGAAATATATGTAAAAATCAAATTCATGTAAGGATTAAACAGTTGTATCACTTACATACAGACACACTTATGCATCTATGATATTTAGCAGACTGCTGATACACTATAAATATTTGTTACCTTTTAGGGTTTAATTCGCATAAGAAAGGGGAGAACAAAAACGAATCAGTCTATTTTCTGCTTGATAATATCTGTGATAGTGGAAGTAAAGGGAGGAAATTTTGAAACGCATGGATAAACACAGTTTGGCCATCATCCATCAGTGGATATCAGTTTGATGCACAGTCTCTCTACTGACAGAGGCACAAAATTGGCCCTACCAACCAAAAAGTCTTAACAAATCAAGTTGTGAGTTTGCGGTGATGACAAGTCCATTTATTCATCTCTTTCTTTCTCCTAGGAATATGAATCCTTTGGTACCCTCAGGAAATGATATAATGTTAGAGTTAGATTAGATATTCTCTGTAGACTTGCTTCCTGGACATTAACATCCTGAGAGCACGCAGAGTATTTATACGTTCTGGCTTCTTCATTAAAGAGCCAAGACCAAATGGGACAGTCTATGTTGCTGAGATGGTATCATGATAAGCTCACAGCCACCAGATGTTCTGTTTTCTGCTCTCTCCCACATGGAAGTAAGTGAAATCGTCTGCCAGCCCCTTGGAACCAATCTTCATCTTCTGTCCCATCCAAAATGCCAGCTTCATAAATTATCTGCTCCACCCTTTCTCTGCCTTACAATCCCGTGACAACATCACATACCTCACACTCCACAAGATACCAGGAAACAAATGTTAACAAATTTCCAAGGGAAAGCAGAATTCCTTGAAGGAAACAAAACTCACTTGTTCTGCTTTCATTTTCCTTATTAATTAACTTTAAAACTGTACCTCATATAAAAACCAGAACCCACAGGAAGATATTGAGGCCCAAGATATATGAGGAGCTAGAAACTGAGCAAATATCTGTGTAGAACAACTTCAGATCTCAGCCACAAGCCCATTTTTTTTTCCCAGTGGAAAGCTGGAAGAAGTTAATAGAGGATCACAAAATTATTTTGAAAAATTATGGGAAATGGTGATTGAAGACCCAGTTTTTGAAACAATGAAGAAGCTGGGTTCCACAAATTTGGAACAGAAGCTTCACCATGATCATGAGAAAGATGCTGCAACGGATTATTAAATGGTAGTTTGTGAGCTCTTAGAAAGGAGGCAGAGCTCTCTAGAGACCAGTATTGTTTTTCCATGATCGAATCATGTCAGATTAATCACATTTCCTTTATTGACAAGGCTTTTGAACTGGATAGGGCCACAAAATGCTTTAGAAATAGTATATGTTAATTTCAGAAAGGCATTCACCAAAATATCTCTTCATGTGCTTTGGGCAATTTGTTACTATATTTAAGACATGTTTATTAAACCCATATTATATGCCATAGATTATACTAGCACTAGGCAAGACAGAAGAATATAGCCTGGATGATGGTAAAATTGGGTAGACTGAAAGCTTTCTAAACTCTGTACCCCCAAAGTATGCATTATCATGTAAAAGAAGGCTGACTGCCTTAGTCAGCAAGACTATAATAAGAGTCCTAGCTGCCCTACATTTTTGTGAAGATTGCTAACTAACCAGAATTGCTTGAGGTTAAGTGACATATTTGAAAACAGAATCAAGGCTGAGAGAGATCTTGACAGGCTGAAGTAATGGGCCAAAACAGACAAGGCAAAATTAATTGGAAATGACACAATATTTTGTACTTGGTTTCAAGAAATCAACTGCACAGGTAAAAGAGAGTCTTCATTAAAACAGATGCTCATAAGAAAACATCTCAGCCACTGCATTTCACTGGAGGGTCACTCTTACTTATTAAGTATGACCTCTCATACTTAATGACCAAAAAGTTAATAGAATTTGAGCTACCTGTCACAGGCTTAGAGTCAGAATAAGAGTCCATCATAAGGTACTAACCCATACTTGTTAGACTATTTCTACCACGTTAGGTTCATTCTTAGGTACTGAATTTTAAGAGGGACAGTCCATGTCTACCAGCATGCTAAGCTGAAGGCAAAAAGAATAGTGTATATTTTTGCAATCTTGTCATGGAAAGTCAACTGAACTAATTGAAGGATGTCTGCACAAAGAAAACTCTCAAGGGAGATACAGTAATTAGCTCCAAATGTTGAAGAGCTATAATGTGGAAGACAGATTTAACTAAGTTTATGAGTTTATGATCTTCAGAGCCTTTGGATACACAAGGGACTGATAGGTCTTATTTGCTGGGTGGGGTATTGGGGATTTGAAATGAATGGAGAAGAGGTAGTAGAAGGGGTTTGCTTGAAGGAAAACCAATATAATAAAGAGGAGGAGTAAAGACTGTCTCGGGAGTAGACCAAAGCCTTTGAGATCAGATACATCTGGATTCAAATCCTGGCTTTGACCTGTGTAATCTTGGGAAAGTTGTCTAACCTCTCTAAATTCAGCTTTATCATCTGTGAATTTGAAATAATGATAATCTAATTCAGAGGACTGATAGGAGAGTGAAAATATATGATGTATATACGGAGAGATGCTCATGGCATGTGATCGATTACTATTAGCTTGTTTTTCTTCTTTTTCTGTAATGTAGTGGAGGAAAGCTATGATTAGTATTTGAAGATTTAAATTGAGTCAGTTTTTGGCTTTCTAATATGAGAAACTTCTGACCTGTTGGAACTTCCCAATAATACTTTTTGAGTGATAATGAGCTCTCCCTCACCGGAATGTCCAGACAGGTCTGGGGAGGAGTTTTATACCATAGAAGACATTGTTCTAGAATGACCCCATTAGTTCCTAGCTTTTATAAGTCTAAGGATATATATTTAGTGTCAAATATTTCTCATAATTTTCCATATGATAGTATTTGTATTTTTATTATTCAATTGAAATAAGCATAACAAAAACTCCCGTGGAAAATATGAGTGACAGCTACAGCATATTGAGTTCTTATTGTGTGGTAGGCATTTGACAATAACTCTACAATAAACTCTTTGCAATAAACTCTGTGAGGCAAATGAGCAAACTGAGTCTTCTAAGACTTAAAAACATTGGACTAAGGTTACAGAATTTAAGAAGGATACTATAAGCTTTAAAATATTTTTAAAATCCCTAATTCTCATACAAGTAAATAGTAAACATTTGCCAAACTGGTATTTAACTTACTAATGATGAAATTAAAAAGATGACAAAATTGGTTCAATGGAAGATATTGGAAACTAATCATATTATATAAAGTCCATGAAAGAAAGAACACTGGGATGAAACTGCTAAATCAGATATAAAACTGGTTAATTCCATGAAGGCAATAAAAACATAATCTTTGGAGCTAACATCTCTCCTGGACAGGAATCTCTTTTGTCATCATTGGACAAAGTCATTGTTGGGCTGTTCAAGGAACAGCCTCTAGTACTAAAATTGATGTGTAGAATATCTATTGGAAAATGCTTTGAGGACCAACACCTAAGGAAGAGAGGATAAGAAAACACGACTGGGCAGAAAGAGAAGTTGAGTTGTTATCCTCTCCCAGAGAGGACTCAGCTGATCCAGCTCTGTGTTCTTGAGCTGGGAGGAGGAAATTAGACTTTTATGTCCCTTTCTTTACATGACTTGACCATTCATGAGAAGTTGATTACTCTTAGGAGGAGGCATGACCTTGGGCAAGCCAGTTTTTTTCAATAAGGCAGTTCCTAAAGAAGATTGATAAATGAGGGCTATCTTTTCAAAGTATTTCCAGCAGCTGGGGGAAATAAGACCTTCATTTCTGGAGGGAGATCTGGGGAATACCTATGGGGTCTACCACAAATAAAAATAATTTATATCTTACACATTGAAATCTAACTTTAAAGTATTATTAAATGACTGGGCCATAATGAGTAGTAAATAGTACGCCCAACAAACTTACACTTCCCCAGGTCCTAGAGAGTCATAATGGGTTTGCTAGATATTATGCTAGTCATCAGCATAATAACCAAGGATGTGCAGTCACCTCATGCATCATTTAAAATTTTTCTTAGCTAGTAGGGGAAGATGACTCTAAAGAAAGCTCTCATCCATTAAGACAGTATCATGAAGTAGCTAAGAACTTAACATCTTTAAATGAACTCATAATTTGTAAAATATTAGCACAAATGAGCTTAAAATGCATTATTGCTCCAAACTATAGACATTTCTTGGTAAAATATGAATGTGAGACGCTCTTCCAAAGGATTTGCAACCCACAAGTTGCAAATACAAGCATTAGATAATTTTAGGGTGATATCTACCTCACATTTTCTGAAGTGCTCATCTTCCTCAGATGCATGTTTACTTTTAAAGAACATCAGGCAAAATCTCTTTCCTAAATTTGCTTTTTCTCCTTCCTCACTAGTGACTGAAATTCTTTTAACAGGAACAAAATCTTGCATTTCATCACTAGTATTAATGCCTAAATTTAAATGACTTTATGAGCAGTAACATTATGCAGTGGACATTATTATTGCTGACCACGATTTTTAGAAATGCTTTCCCTGCAGGCATGCTTTGAAGTAAGATGTGACTTGTGACTTGATTTAGTCAATGAAGTTTGAGTGCAATTATCATTTCCAGGCAGAAGCATTTATGAACTGGTGCACGATTCTCTCTGGTCTCTTTCTCTGTTGCAGCAATTGTAGAAGCATTCATTGATGTGGCAGTGCCAACAGTTCTAAGAGCTCTGGAATGCAGAGTCACCACATGGAGGCTGGTTGCCCTGGAGCGCTGCCCAAACCCTGCAGCAGACTTTGTGGGACTGAGAAAGAAACTGTGTCAAGTCACTGAGATTTTGCCTTTTAACCTAGCATGACTGAGCTTAACTTACAAACAGATATGAAGACTTATGATATGCTAAGATATGACAGACTCAGACCATCTCCTTTCCTTTTCATAGGTTTTGGCAGAAAGGAATGGCAAAGAGAAGCCACGAAGACACTTATGAAGACACACAGTCAAGGGAAAGGAAACTAGCAGGTAGGACAAGGAAATCTTTAAAACTTTTATAAGTTTTTCCTGTGACAAACTTTTATTGATGCAGTTTGTTATAAGTATTTTTGTAGTTTATTGAAAGTATTAAAAATACTTTTGTAAAACTATTTTTGTAATATTAAAAGTTTCTTCCTCTCTCTCTCTCCCTGTCCCTTCTTTCAGATTTGATACCAGAGAAAGTGGAGCAGGGAAACCTTGAAGATTTAGCTGGAAGTCTTAAAAAATTATATAAAGACTTTCTTACAGTTTACAGAATATTATGGGATTTCTAATAGAAATATCATTGTTTGACTTACAACTATTGAAAAGTGGTTCACGATTCAGAAATCCTTCCAATAACAAACAGCACATACCTAGGCCACTTGAAGGTTTATTAGTTACCAACTCCACTACTGGGAGAGCACTTTTAAAATGTAAGTTGAAATCTATATAGTTTCTAAAAATGTAATCTTCATTTTTATTAGAGAGCTACAGGCTTATAACAACAAGAACAAAACCACAGTCCTATATTTACTCTGCCCTTCCCATCTCTAATTTCTACTTTCCAGAGTCAAACACGTTTAACTCTCTTAATAGTTCTTTAGAACATTTGCCTTAGGACTACATGTTCTCCTTATATATTATATATTGACTTACTGCTAAGAATAATAAAGATTTAGCTCCATTAACTTGGTAACTGCCCCAATTACTAGCCCCTGCTACATACCACTCTCCTCTAATTTTAAATCTTATAATATGGGTGAAATCAATAATCATTGACAATACTGTGATTATACATATTTATAACTTATCCATTTAGTATATTATGAGATATTTCATTTTGTATATAAATTTTATTTTCTCTGGATGTTATAATTATCTATCATTATTTAAATTAGATTTGTTTTCTAGTTACTTAGCTCTAAGTCAATTCTCCAACAGAATTATAAAACTACAAAACTCCCAGTGATACATGCAAACATATTTGCTGGTTTCATTTTTTTTTTTATTCTTGACACATTGCTCCTGGAGTCCTCTAACCTCTTGAAATTATTAGGATCATTCACTCTCTAGGCCTGCTGCCTCGGTGTCAAAATGCAATCTCCCTTTACTATGACTGTGTACTCTGTGTAATCATGAATATGCTTAAAATGAGTGGAAATTGGAAAGCCTCAGCAAAGAAATGGAAACTCTCAACAAAGAAATAGAAGATATAAAGAAGAAGCCAATGGAAATTTTAGAGTGGAAAAATGCAGTAACCAAAATAAAAAGTTCAGTGGAGGGACTGAAGAGCAGAATGGAGGGGACAGAGGAAAGAATCAGTGAACTAGAAGACAGAACAATAGAAATTACCTAATTTGAGAAACAGAGAAAAATATGACTGAAAAAATTATGAACAGAGCCTCCTTGGAGACCTGTGGGATGGTAATAAAAGTCCTAACATTAATAGCATCAGATTCTCGGAAGAAGAGAAAAAACAAGGGTGCCCTGAAGGAGTACTCAGAGAAATAATGTCTGAAAACTTCCTAAATCTGGGAAGAGACAAAAACCTACAGATTTAAGAAACATAGTGAGTCTCAAACAGGGTAAATCCAAACAAATCTATGCCAAGACACATCATAATTAAACATCTGAAGATTAAAGACAAATAAAAAATTAGCAGAGAGAAAAAAATGACACCTTACCTAAAAGGGAAAAGCAATTCCAATGACCGTGGATTTCTCATCAGAAATCATGGAGGCCAGAGGAATTGGCAAAATATTTTTCCAATGCTGAAGGAAATAACTATCAACCTGAATCCCCTGCTCAGTGAAAATATTCACCAGTAATGGAGAAAAAATAGAGACATTCTCAGATGAAAGAAAACTAAGGAACCTGTTATTAGCAGACCTAATGTAAAAGAATGGCTAAAGAAAATTCTTTAAACAGAAGTCAACAAAGTTGAAAAAAGAAAAACAATAAACAAAATAGATGAGACAAAGAGCTGGTCCTTTGAAAAGATCTAAGTGGACAAACCTGTAGGAAGACTGACAAAGAAAAGAAGTTGAGAACACAAATGACCAGTATTAGGAATGAAACAGTACAGTACAGAGATGCTGCAGATGTCAAAAGGAAAATAAAGGAATGCTTTCAAACAACTTTATACACATGAATTGTACAATTTAGACAAAAAGGGCCAACTCCTTGAGAAACCCAAAGTACCACAACTCACTCAATAGGATATAGACAATTTGAATAGCCCTCTAAATATTAAGGAAATCGAATTTGTAAGTTAAACACTTCTCACAGAAATCTCCAAACCTACATGGTTACACTAAAGAATTTTATCAAATATTTAAAAAAGAACTGACAACAATTCTATAGAATTTCTTTCAGAAAATAAAAGATGATGGAACATATCCTAATATGTTTTGTGATGCTTACTATACAGCTACAGTAACCAAAACTGTGTAATGCTGGCATTGGGATAACCATATAGATCAATGGAACAGAACAAAGAACCCAGAAATAGAATTAACATGCCCAACTGATTTTTGACAAAGGTGCAAAAGCAATTAAATGGAGGAAAGAACCATTTCAATAAATGGTCTTGATCCAATTATGCAGAGCGGAAAAAAATCAGAAACAGAAATTCAACCTAATTCTCACAACTTATACAAAAATTAACTGGAAATGGGTCACAGACTTAATTGCAAAATGTAAACTATAAAAATTTAAGAAAAAACATAAAGTAAAATCTTTCAGATCTAGGGCTAAGTGAAATGTTCTTAGACTTAACACCAAAAGAATAATCCATGAAAAGAAAAGCTGATAAATAAGATTTCATTAAAAGAAATTGCTCTTTGAAAGAAGTTAGTGACTGGAAGAAAATATTTACAAACTGTCTCTCTGAGAAAGAACTGGCATCTCCACTATATAAAGAAGTCTCAAAACTTAGTAAAAATACAAACAATCCAATAGAAAATGAGCAAAGGCATGAACAGACATCTGACTGCAGAGAACATACATATGGCAAATAAGCCATAAAAAGATGTTAAACATCATTAGCCAATTAGACAGCACCACACATTTAACAGAGTGGTTAAAATGAAAAGTTTTTTTTTTAAATAAAAAGTGCTGGTGAGGATATGGGAAAACTGGATCACTCATATATTGCTGGTGGGAATGTAAAATGTTAAGTCATTCTGGCAATATTTTAGCAGGTTCTTAAAAACTAAACCTGCAATTTTTGATCCAGCAATTGCTCTCATGGGTATTCTTATCATAAAGAAATTAAGATTTATGTTCACATAAAACCTAAACATAAATATTTATAATCTCTCAAAAACAACTCTGATGTCTTTCAATGGATGATTAAACTGCCATACATCCATGCTATTGAATATTACTCAACAATAAAAAGGAATAAATTACTGATATATGCAATAACCTAGATAAATCTCTAGAAAATTATAGTGAATTAGAAAGCCAATCCCAAAAGTTTACCTGGTATATAATTCCATTTATATAAGATTCTTGAAATAACAAGAGTATAGAAATGGAGAACAGATTAGTGCTTGCCAGAGATTAAGTAGAGACTGTGGGTGGGAAGAAACTATGTTTGGTTATAGAAGTGCAATATGAAGGATCTTCTGGGGATAGAAATGTCCTTATCTGGATTGCATCAATGTCAGTATTCCAGTTATGGTATTGTACTATAGTTCTGCAAGATGTTTCCACTGAGTAAAACTGGGTAAAGGGTACAGAGATTGCTCTCTATTATTTTTTTTTAACAACTGCATGTGAATCTACAATGATCTCAAAATACATTTTATTTTAAAATATTGTGACATAATATGAGAAAACAGAATTTTGAAACACTTGAAAATTGACAGATAAGCCAATACATTTACATTATACTTGTGTATGTAAGTAGTATACAAATTTATACATATTTCAATGTACATATATTTGTGTGTATATGAATAAACCTATATTTACTATTTGGCTGTTTACAAAAAGCATTTGTCAATCCATCATACACACACACACACACACACACACAGAATTGATATTTGAAGATTCAACATTCAAAGTTTAGGATTTAAGAATTCCAGGGCATATAAGAATTTATAATTTTGCCAATTCATGGATTTTATTGGCATATTGCAATTCTTGTGTGTCTGTTAGCAAGCTGTTTAGCCAGCCAGTCAGCAATCAGAATACAATTTTATGCTTTACTTGTCATTCCCTATTCTTTACATTACCCTACATGATACAGACTTTTTTCCCCTGAAAAACAGCCACTAAATAAGGGAAAGATGATAGTAAATATGTAGTTAATTTTTATTGTTTGATATGCAGGGGAAAGACAAAGTGCTAATAAAGGAGCAAGTCAGTTATAATATACTTTTGTGTTCTTAAAATTTGAGGGATTTATCGAAGTACTGACATAACATCCCTTGAGAATGTCAATGGCTCAGAAATACATATAAAAGATCATGTTATTGAAGAAATTTAAGTAGAAAGTAAAATAACTTTAATAGCAGAACACAGTATATAAGGATTTTTGGTAAATTCAGAAGGATTCTTACAACATAACTAAGGATAAGCCAATGATGTTGAAATCATATGAACACAGAGTTGATACTTCTTAAATACTACATTGCTTGGGAAGAGTGTCTGAAATATTATTTCTGTACAGATTTTTTTTTGCATTTTCTTCCTTTCTTCTAACTCCTTTGAGTAGTTTTTTTTTTTTTTTTTAGGGTTATACTTAGTACAGACCAAGTAATTTCTCTTTCAGTTGGATCCAACCATCACAATTTTAAACATGTATTCACTGTCAGAAGATTTCCCTCACCTCAATTCATAGTAAACAGTGTTCTAACCATGCGGTTGCAATTGGAGGAGGTAGTGTTGATATATTAGTAAATAACACTAGTAAAAATACTCAATATGCTTTTCTGTCCTTTAAATCCAGGCATATACAGGGTGCTTTAAACAATCATACAAATGATCAAAGAATACTACTACACATTATTATATTTTGTTTTACTTTTTAGTGTATTTAGTACTATCTCCCTCTTCAAACATCTATAGCTTCCAGTTTCACTGAATTTTGCTATTATAAACATATCATTTGGAACCATTTTTTTCAGAATGATTTTTTGCTTGCATAAAAGTTTTATATAATTTTCATGTAAAATTTAGTCTACTTTTATCAACTCACATGAAACTTACACTTCAATAATTTTGTTTCACATGCATTTTTAATAGCTTACTGTGGTGCTTGAGTGAATGCTGACATCAGCTATAAAATGACTGTGGGCGTATCAACATAGTCTCATACTCATATATAAATCATGTAAAATTTATTCTTAACCCTGACAGAACTTTGGCATAACTTTTTTATTCTCATTATCTGAGGACATATGAAATTGGGGAAAGCAAGAGAATGGTTCCTGGAACTTTCCAGTTCCTTCAGGAAATGACTGAGTGTTGATTTAATTTAGGATTCCAGAGTAAATTTCCCTGACCACCATCAACTTTTTACAATGTCTGTAAGTGGTAATTCCTTTTTCTTCAAAGTTTCTTTAACTAACTTTATACTTAATCAGGGAAGTATTACAGTTTTTGAGGAGAGTTAAGAGAGAGTAAGGGGGGAGGATTAATTATAGAGCCTACAGCATCTATTTTACATACATTGTTTAAGTCTCAGAAAACTGGGCTAAAATTTTTAATCATGTGTTTTGCAGAAACATAGAGGTCTTACAAAATCCTGTAAAGTGATAAATTTGTGTGCCTTTCTGATATCCACCATGTAGTAGAGTGGAAAACCTACAATATTTGAAGTTAAAACACACACACACACATATCCTAGATTTAAGTTGTGGTTCTAGGTAGTGTTCTTATGCTCAGACAAAAATGGAAAATCTTGTTAGTTGCAAAGCAGAAAGACATGGATATTCCCTATATAGCATGTTTATAAATATTTAATATTGGTGTTATGTCAGTAGAGCTAGGAGACAGCCTAAGTTTCATTCCTTTTTCTTTACAGATTACCAAGCTTTTTAAAGAATATTGTACAAATTTTCCCCAGTTTTATTTATTTCATCTAACTTTATCAGTTCTTGTGAAAACTATGTGATACTTTTTTCCTTTATATATTGAGTTTAAATTGTTAGTTGCATATAGGTTCACAATTATTATATCATCAAGTAATGTCCATACTTATACATAATAATGCTTTCAACTGAATTCTATTTGTTCTAATGGTACTAATTTTGCTATATTATCTTTCTCTTGGTTAGTATCACTTTCTGTTCCTCCATTTAAAAACTTCCTATGTCATTAAGTTCTAAATGTAAATTTGTAAATAGCTGAGTTTTCTTGCCTTTTATTCAAGCTGAGAATATCTGCCATTTAAATAAGTTTATTTTGCTTACATTGATAATGATTACATTTCCATCATTTTATTTCTTTATCATGTAAGTCCTTCACTTCTTTGGATTCATTCCTTCTTTGCATAACATGTTTATTTTGCCTTTTCTACTATTGGTTTCTAAGTTATATTTTCTGTTCTATTTATTTGAGCCAGTTTTCCAACAACAGTACACATGACTTTTGGGGCTGGATAATTCTTTGCTGTGAGAGCATGTGCTGCGCATTGCAAAATGCTTCTTAGCATGCCTGACCTCTATCCCCTCTTAGAGTTATGGCAACCAAAAATGTCTCCAATCATTGCCGAATGTCCCTTGGGAGAAAACTCACTCCCATTCGAGAACCGTTGTTTTAAAGGCTGTCTGTAAATTGTCATGTACACATATGTTTTAACAAAACTTAGTATTAAGATACACTGTATTTTCTGCCCAGAGAAGATAAGGACCTTAAAATACTGTGTGTGTCTGAACTCCTTCCTTGTAAATTCAATTTCCTTTCTGGTAAAGTACTTGCTTCTGAAATGGTACTTTCAGTAAGTATAAAGTCTCTTACTCAATTTGTTTATGAAAATATATTTATTTTATCCTTATTTTCAAATGATAGTTGAGATTGGGTTACAAGAATAATGTTACTCTTCCTCAGCAATTAGGAAATATTACCCCATTTGGGTTGGGCATGTATCATTACTCGTGAGAATTCTACTGATCATTACTTGGAAGTGATCTGTATTCTCTAAGTTTTATTTTTGTTGTTCTGTAGCTTCCTTATGATATGTTATTTTATATGTGGATTTGTTTTTAAATTATCATACTTAAGATTTGAGAAGTGTTTTTAAACTGATTATTCATGCTTTCTTCAACTCTAGAATATTCTCCAACATCATTTCTTCAAATATTGCTTTACCCTCATTTACCCTAGAATTAAAGTACAAATAAGTTGGAATATTTCATTCTTTGTTTGTATCTCAACTTTCACATTTCCATCCCTTTATCTGGCTGTGCTTTATTTAGTCTCAGTGATTTCTTTATATTTATCTATCATTTTATCAATTTTCTCTTTAGCACTGTCCAACATAACGGCTTAAATATTTGAGTTTTCACTATTAATATACTATATTATTTAATTCTAGAATTTATATCTGACTCCTCTCTTTTCCCCATGATGTTTGTTCCTGAATTTGTTATATTATTTTCATTTCTGAATATTTTAAACCTGTTTTATAATATCTCTTTTAGATTTGTCTAAAGGGATTGATGGAATGTGAAATTTCCCTTTTTTATAGCTGCTATTTCTAACTTTGGCAATCTACTTTCTTTGTGTATGCTGAAATTTGTACAAATGAGCTCCTTGAGAGTGGGACTTATTTTCCTTTCGGAGGACTGAGTGATGTAAGTTGTGGGGGTGTCCTTTCAGTTATTAGGGAAATGTCTTGGCTCTGTGCTTCCCTCTGTGCACTGAGTAAATACGTAAATTCTGACATCACATCCACAAGCTTGGATTACAATTCCCTTCCAGTATCTATGGTGATTAGATGCCATCTGCCATATTCCAAGGCCATTGGGTTGTCTCTTTGGTCCTTTAGAATAGGTAAGACCACTCATGCAGATTCTTCTATTTACTTAGGAAGCTCAGTAGACACCGTCTCCTAGACACCAGGCCCATGGCCACCATAAGCATCTTGGTGAAGCTGTGTTAACAATCCAGACATTTAGACAGATACTCAATCCAGATACTCTACGAGGCACTTTAGTTCTCACTCATTCCTTAAGTTTACTCTCATTTTCTGGTGTGAAGGATTTCTCATTTTTACTTTAAAGCTTGGTCTTGAATTTAAATTTTATTGGCTATATTTTATCAATATAATGTAAATATGGAATTTCTATGTTTGATGTTTTCCACTTCAGTTGAGTTTTCTGTATTGCCTAGAACTCATTTGATTTTCTAACGTATCAATATTTCCTATTACTACTTTTGCTACTGAATCTTTAATTTTAAAAAAAATAAATCATTATTTTATCCAGTTTTACTTAGATCTTAATCTGTTCTCTCCTAATAAGCCTTCTGCCTCTATTTTATAGAGATTGCTTCTTTTCATATCTGACTGAGAATGCTATACCTATTTTAAAGAACTCTGCTAGTTCATATAGTTTCATATACTTCATACACTTGTCAGATGTCTGCACTTTGTTTTTGCTTTAGAATGAAGTTCTTTCTCCCTTCATCTGCAGTTAAGTTTTTCATAAGTTCTACACTGGGGTTTTTTCCTAGTTAACCCTCTAAATCCACCCTTCACCCTTCTTCACCGTGTGGGCACTCATTGTGAAGCCAGTATGTATGGACTCCCCAGCAACAGACTGGAGAATCTTTACGCTTCCAGTTGAGTTCAACCAACGGGAGAACCTGCAGGAGACTGGAGGATGGAAAGAGAATGAGACTGGAATATTTATTTCGCTAACTTCATTCATTCCAGGTTACTGAGACTGGACACAGCACCTGGGAGGGACTCTGTCCATGTAGCTATCCTCTCTAGATTCCAAGAACTGTTCTCTGACCTTATCCCTTCAGACTTGGGGGTAGAAATGGCTCCCTGTGGTTGCTAACCCCAGGGATCTGCACCCTCCTTTCTTGTATCTCTAAGCCCTGCCCACACTATGGTAAAACACTCCCTTTATTAAATTCTTTTCTTGTATTAAGTTTTTATTTGTTTGTTTGCTCTTTTCTGAGTCCTTATTAATAAGGATTTCAGTGCAGATTTTATTTTTTGCTCTTTTTTCCTCATTCTTTATAGGGAGGTGATCTGGAGTAGCCAAAGGATATGTGGCGTTTCCTTGGCCATAGCCTTAAAATGTGTAAGTTAGTTCTGTTTTCCATATTTATAGCTTGAATTTATTGCTTTCATATTGTTTGGCTTTGTTAGAATCAAATAGGAATTTCTCCTATCCCGTTGCTTATCTCTCCAATATTCTTCTCTGCAATACTCACTGCTGGCTGTGACACACATATTTAACTGGCCAAGTTGCTTTTTGTGCAGGAAGGCAATAGAATATCATTTTCTGGTATACATAGGTTCAGAAAAGGCTCTTTGTCTCTATGTATATGTCATGAAAATGATTACTTAAAGGGGTACTTCATCTGACTGAGAGGTGAAAATAAAGAGGAAGACAATATCGAAAAAGTTGGGCTATACAGAGACTGGCAGAAGCATTCTGCTTCCCCTGGGCCAAGAGGCTCTTATCAGACTAGCCCTCCTGGAACTGATAAAAACTATCAACTCTTGAAAAACATAAATAAAACAACTACTTGATGGCACTGAAGAGTAAACAAAAACAGGTAGAAATTGGAGGAAAGATGATACTTGGAAGAAGGGAAAGGAATCTGGTGAGTTTCCTGTTTATAAAACATTTAGCCTGGGGGGCAAGCCCCGGTAGACATCTCCAGGGATAGCTAAAACTGATGGAAAACCCACAATTTTACTTGTTTGAAGAATCAGAAGACAGGGTTCAGCGAGCAACTGCAGCCACTGGAATATGATGAGGAAAAAAGAAGAAAAGGAGCAAGGTGGAGAGAGGGAGCTCCAGATTTTGTGTACAAAGCTGTCCAAATCTCTGGCAGCTCAGCTAAGGCTGAAAGAACTGAACTGAGACTTGAGATGCTGCCCACAGCAGGGAAGCAGAGTTTCATACTTTGTTGTCAACCAAACTAAGTGCTTGCTTTAAAAAAAAAAAAAACAAAGACTTGCAGGTATTTCCTTACTGAACTTATCAGTCCACAGCAAAGCTTGTCTGTATAGGGAGGGTTTCCTTCCCTTCAGTTCTGTTCCTTTTCCTTCTTTGTCTCCCTGCTCCCCACCCCGTGCCCTCTGCCAATTCCTTGAGATGTTTTCTTGAAACTCCATCCATCTTCCTACAAACCAGACAGAATCTCTTACCCCTTTTCTTACCTTGTCATTCAGTCATTACTTGCAAGGAACAAAAACACACTGAAAATAGCTCAACAACAAAAAAGAAGTTAATGTTATTTGAAGCATTGCTATCTGAGACAGGGAAAAGAGGTGGACTTCATGCAGACGAGACGAAGTGAGTCCAGTTTCCAGGAAAAATCAGAAAACAAAGCCAAGAAAGCCACTTTATGTACTGGCTTACTTTGAGTTCTAGTATGGACAACTAGCTCCATCAGCAGTGACTGGTGAGAGATATGCGTGACATGTGTGTTGAAGGGGAATGAATAGGCAGGTTACATGACCCAAAAGAAGTCCTCTGGGATGCAGAAGAGTTTCTAAGAAGAAGGCATGCAAATAGTCTTGTCAAATGTACTGCAATCTCTGAAATCAATAATTTGTGATATCTTGGTACAGCATTAATAACAATGATTATTTTCATGGTGGGGACACTGCTAGGATACTTGTTAAACCAAAAGTGTTTCTTTTGCTGTCCTCAAAAGCGCAGTTGTAAAGATCAAGGAAATGGTCATTCTGACTGTCAAGGACCTTAGGCCATACATTTCTTCATCTTTAAAATTCAAATAGCAAGATTTGATGTATTATCTAATTTTCTAACAGTGATAGCACATCAATAGTGGTAGATATTATAAGCAAAAACATTATCTCTTCATATTACTTTCCATCCAGGACCTTTAAATATTCTTTTGTTAATTATCATATATATAAGCCTTTTTCTATTAAAAGGATAGACTGTTAACACCCAGTAAAAGACTCTCAGGGAATAAAGGGAATACATCAGATGTTAACAATGGTTGTCTTTGGTAAGGAAGATTTGTGAATGATTCCCTTTCATTTAAAAATATGTTAAATATTCTATAATGAATAGTATTGCTTTAATAATAGAAAATTAACTTTATAAAAATAATGGTAAAAGAGAAGTGGGCTATTTTCTAGGTATTTGTTGATTTGTAAGCTACAGGGCCAGAGATCCAAAACCAAGCAAAAAGTAAACATCAAGCAAAGATTTCAGTAGTCTCACTTCTTTGCTGCGGAGACAAAAATTGGAGGAAAGAATATCCCAAATGTAAAAACCTTGGGAAACATCCCAAGCTCTCAGTAAGGAAACTCTGGAGAGAGGGTTGGCTGTTTTATATGCTAGGAGATAGAGTACAAACCTCATAGTTTGAAATACAGCCTCAGGTCACCGAGACTGAGACAATCTGCAAGCACTCTCGCTGGCTGCCAGAAAATGAGGTGAGGAGTCTCTCTGGAGGTGGATATCATCATCCAGAGCCTCTCAAATTTTTCATGCACAATGACTGTATTTCAAAAAAATTACTGGGCATGTCCAAGAGAAAAAGATAAACAAGAGGAACTGGCCCTATGGCTGATGCAGATTATTGCAACAGAAAACTAAGACTTTAAATTCATGGTAATTAATATGTTCAAGATAATCGAGGGTGAGACAGGCAATTTAACCAGTGATCTAAAATCCATAAAAGGAAATTGTAGAACTAAACATATAATTTAAAATAAAAATGCAGTAGATGTGTTTAACAGCAGATTGACACATCTGACAAAAGGATATATGTCTAGAAAGACAAGAAAGACTGAAGCACAGTAAGTAAAAGAACGGGAAATACAAAAAGATCACAAAAGACACATGGACACAATGATAAGTTCCTATATATGTAATTTTTAGAACAGAAGGAGAAACCGTGGATGGAGCAAAAGCAACACTGGAAGACCAAATGATTGAGAATATTTCAAAAGTGATGAGAGTAATTAGGCTAAAGATTCATGCAGAGCTTTGATCCCAAGCATGGATAAATTGGGAAAACAAACCAACAAAAAAAACCCATGTGACTGCATCATAGTAAAACTGTTTCAAACCACGTTAAGAAATAATATATAAAGTACAGACAAACTTGAGACAAAAAGATATATTAACCTTCACAAGATCAACAATAAACTAATAACTGACTTCTCAAGAGGGTCAATGCAAGTCAGACAACGGAATGGCATCTTTAAAGTGGTGAAAGAAAGAAAACAGCCAACCTGGAATTATTCTTTCCTTAGTGAAAAGTTTCTTCAATAATAGAGGTGAGCTCAAAATATTTGTAGACAATGATTATGAGAATTCTTCACTGAGAGGCCAGGACTACAAGAAATACCAAAGGGAAATGATTCCATAGAGAAGCACAGAAATGAGAAAGGAATGAAAAGCAACAAAATGGTAACTATGTGAGTAACTCTAAGCAATTATTCACCATGCCAAGCAACAACAATCCTGATTTCCCAAGAAGTTTAGTATAATTGTTAAACTTAATATTTAATAAATCCTTTTCAAGAAAGCATATCTTTTCTTTCCAACTGAAGTTCCCTTTCCTTTGAGCTATGGGAAATCTTCTTCTTCTAATAGCTGAACAATGAGATGTCATCTAGGCTTATTTTATTTTTATTTATTTATTTATTTTGTCTTATTTGATTTTTGCTAATGTGTATGATGACAGCAGCACCCCAGCCCTTTCCCTGGCCCCTGACTGCTCCCTTGGTCAGATTTAGATTTGGGAAGGGCCATTGTGTACAGCAGATCTTTTGTCTTAATTCTGGTGCCTAGATTACATTTGTATCTTGCCTGACTGTTTTTGTTTTTGTTTTTTGTGATTTTATTTTTGTATAATTGCTCCAACCATATACTGTCTCTGTAAAGGAAAGCTCCCAGGGCTCTTTTTTTTTTTTTTCTGCCTTTGCATATCCACTCTTTTTCTTTTTTGGAAATGACTCCATACCCCAAGATAATATTTGCTCACACCTTTATCACTGATGTATCCAGGTGCTTACAGCTTTGAAGGACACGTTTACAAAATACTTCCCATGTAGGAAAGAGGATTTTTTTTTTTTTTTTTTTTGGATTTTGTGACAAGAACCACTGCAGGATTACTGAATTAGGGACAGACACTGAAAAAGAAAAGACAGGGTCTTGGGGTTTTATTTTTAAATATATATACCCTATTTACAGCCATAGCTGCTGTCCTAGTTCAGAGGTTTGGACATGCATGGTCAAGGATTACACAGAGTCTGCCTGGAAGAGGGGGCTTCATTGCACAGGCTAATGATTTACTGCCATTTCAAATGGATATTCTTCAAATGTTTGTTTAATATTTATGTAGTGGGAACAGGAAGGGGGGCCTAACCTTTAAATTAATAAACTGCCTACCTATTTATTTATGTTTAAACTGTGTAATTTATTTTATACTGAACATTACATAGTGTTTTATTTTACTCTATATTATCCTTTACCTTACAATCTTTCTATTACTCATAGTTTAGATGGTGTTAGTCATTCAATCAGTAAGCTTCGAGGTAATCACAAGGTTACAGTCTTATTCAAAATATATTTAAAAGTCCTTTTTGCATGTGTTCATGGTGGGAAAAAAAATGTTCCCTACTTCTCTAGTCATCGATTTCTCTATTTTCTTGTTTTTCTTTTTATTGAGATACAATGACATACAGCATTGTGTCAGTTTAAGGTATACAACATGTTGATTTATATATTGCAGCACGATTACTATAATATTAGCTAGCAGGTCACGTAGTTATCATTTCTTTTTTGTGGTAAGAACGATTAAAATCTGGTCTCTTAGCAACTTGGAAGTTCATAATACAGTATTGTTGACTATGATCACCATGCTGTGTGCAGAGATCTCCAGAATGTATTTATCTGCCAGTTGCAAGTTTGTACCCTTAAACAACATCTCCCCGATATTCTTGTGAAAGTCCCTCAATCCATTGCTTTTCTAGAAGGCACATGGATGTTTAAAACTGGGCTGATAAAGCCTACTGCTGGTCATTAGACTGTGCATGCGTGATTCTGGCTGGAAGCTCCCGCTGACACTGATAGTGTCAGCTGGCTCTCAGCTGGCTGGTCTCTGAGCTGGGGGTGGGCTCGCCAGCAGCTGTGACTTGACTACAGCAAACTGGCTGCAGAACCACACAAGCGAGATAGAGGGGTGCTAGTGAGGCATGTCTGAAACCAGTGTCCACTTGAGGGCACTGTCTACTCCAGTGGAACTGTAACTAAATGACGCTCTGGCAGTTAAATCAGAAATTCTGCCGGGAAAGCCCAGTAAATTGGCAGCAATGCCTAATTTCCTGCAATGGAACTGCAGCACTCTTAATTGGTGTGGCCTCAGGCAGCTTCTTGGCCTGTGGCTCAGTTGTGTTTCTCAGGCTAACCCTATTGATACCTCATCTAGTGGAATTCCCACCCCTCCTTCTCAACACTGTCTTCTGTAAGTTTTATTTGTTGTAATCTTGGTGTTTCTTTTGTTGTTCTTTTGTTTTTTGTTTTTTGCCATTTAGCATATCTTTAATGAATGCTTTAGATCAGATTAGGAGAGTGTTTCAGACCATATCGTCACATAAAATGGGTCTAACTGGGATTGTTGTTCCAACACTTACTGGTGCTTCTGCTCTTATTTTCAATCTAGTACCATTCCTTCAGGAGAAGCAAAATGAACCGTACCTTAGGGTTAAATTTCCTAATCCATATTCCCAATGCAAGTTGAAAAGGTTATACTTGAACAACATTTTACAGTTTTATAAGAGTTTTCCATTGTGGAAAGAATCTGGCCCCATGTATGGTGACAGCAAGGAAAGAAAGACTGGAGGACTCTGAATTAGGACATTGGTTGGCTTTCTTCTCAGCCTCTAGAATCTACTTTGACAAACAAGGATGGATTTATATATTTTCTTGTCTAGTTTATATGAGAAATTTGTTTTCTTCCTAGGGATGGATGGCTCTGATTGTGTGTGTATGTGTGTGTGAGTCGTGCTAAATAAATTACCTGAGCTTTAAGAATCCACTTTGTGGCCATCATTAATAAGTCCACAAATGAAAAATGCTGGAGAGGGTGTGGAGAAAAGAGAATCTTCCTACACTGCTAGTGGGAATGTAGCTTGGTGCAGCCATTATGGAAAACAGTATGGAGGTTCCTCAAAAAACTAAAACTAGACTTAACATATGTTCCAGCAATCCCACTCCTGGGCGTATTTTCAGAGGGAACTCTAATTTGAAAAGATACATGCACCCCAATGTTCACAGCAGCACTATTTACAATGGCCAAGTCATGGGAACAACCCAAATCTCCATCAACAGACGACTGGATGGAAGTTGTGGTATATTTATACAATGGAATAGTACTCAGCCATAAGAAAGAATAAAATAATGCCATTCGCCGCAACATGCATGGACCTAGAGTTCGTCATTCTAAGTGAAGTAAGCCAGAAAGAGAATGAAAAATACCAAATGATATCACTCATATGTGGAATCCATCCCCCAAAAAAAAGAAAAAGAAAAAAGAGGACAATAATGAATTCATCTACAAAACAGAAACAGACTCACAGATATAGTAAACAATCTTATGGTTACCAGGGGAAACGGGGTGGGAAGGGATAAACTGGGAGTTTGAGATTTGCAAATAGATAAAAAACAAATGTCTTCTGTATAGTACAGGGAGGTATATTCAGTATCTTCTAATAACCTTTAATGAAAAAGGATATGAAAATAAATATATGTATATATACACATGACTGGGACATTGTGCTGTACACCAGAAATTGACACACTGTAACTGACTATATTTCAATTAAAAAAAACAAAGATTAAAAAAAAAAAGAATCCATTTTGTTCTCTTTCCATTTTTCATCACATTTTAGTATTTTCTGGCATCCACTGAACATATGGCACCCTGTCAATAATCACTTCTTTCTAAGTTCCAAGTTATTCTCTTGACCACATGGATGGTGGCAGGATAAGATAAGGAGGAATAAGTTTCAGTTTGCCTTTGATACGTTTAACATATTTAAAAATATTTATAGTAGATGTTTAACAAATTTAGAGCATTTTTATGAGGATGGGATTATTTTATATTGTTGTTTATTTCTTTTCCCATTACATCTGTTTTGAACACTTAAAAGACTAATTTGAAATATTTCATTTTTGAAAAGTTAGAAATATTTCAGGTTCATAGCATGTCACATGAGATTAAAATGTTTCAATATATTTATTCCATGGAGAAACACTGGGTTAAGATATACAACACAGTTCATAGGATAATCCCTAAGTGAACTGTATCAAGACCTATAGTTGATTGTATTTAATAGCTTAGTATTATTGGGAGGATTTGATTGTTAACCTTCTCTTTTTAACTGAAGGAAGAAGGCTTTTTCTTCTGACTAACTAGGTGGTAATATACTAAAAAAGGAATAAAATGTTACATAAAACCTTAAAATATTTCTATCTTTCCTAAAGTGTTGCAAATCTACTATTTATTAAATATACAGAATTAAAATAAAAACATTCTAAGAACTAGGTAATGAAAATACTAAAATTTGCTCATAATGTAAAAAGTAAAAGTAAACCATTCAAATATACACACACACACTGAAAGGGAGTTTGAATATTTGGAAAACTTTTAGGCAAAGGGGGCTTTAGGTAAAGTGGCTTTAGGAAATACAATCTATTTTTGTGACTATTCTTAAAGTTTCTAAATCTATCATAAAATTTATTCACATTTATGTAAACGTTGCACATAACTATTCAGAAACACATATTTACCCTCCAACACATTCCAAAGTATTTATACTATAATGTATGCATGTTTATATATGTGCATATATTATGTCTATATACTTATGTATCAATTATCTATTATCATAATAATATTGCATAACAAACAAACATGACACCTTAAAGGAATAAAATAATACACATCTGTTTATCTCACACTGACAGGATCAGGTGCTCTTGGCTGGCTGGTGTACCTGCAGTCAGGTTGGGTGACAAGACAGCTCTGTTGATCATGGATCTGGGTCTCTCACACATTAGAAATGGACTGGTTTTGGCTGATGCAGAATGGCCTTGGCTGAAATGACTAGGTGTTGTGGTCCTGCTCCACGTTTCTTTCAAACACCAGCAGACTAGCCTGGCCATGTTCATAGGTGTATAAGTGCAGGAGCAATGGCAGATACAAGTGCTGTTTTTTTTTTTTTTCAAGGCCTGAATGCACCATCACTGCTAGCCTCTCACTGAGGAAAGCAGACTCACACAGATGAATTCAAAATCAAAAGGGAAATATATTCCATCCTTGTTTGAGGGAAGACATGCAAAGTCATAAAGCAAAGAATGTGAATGAAGGGAGAGGTGAAAAACTGGAGGATTAATGCCATCAACCTATTGAAACTTTTATATTAAGGTTTTAAAATAAGACTCACCTTAATAGAATTAGGAGTTTTTGGACAAGGACTATCCATAATGCATAAGCCTTGAAATTTTCTCTAATATTAAGTGAAGACAACAGTTTTGCTTTGACACATATTTTAATATTAATTTTTTCTTTTAATTATAAATAAGATTCCACTAGTGAAGGTGGAAGTGAGTACTCCATGAAAGAATTTGAAGGAACATGGTAAACAGTGGAGAGGAAAATACTGGGCATGATGCGTGTAACGACGTTTCGGATTTCTGTGACATTACTGTTCCCTCTCTGCTTGTAATGTGTCTCGCACTTCTCTTCTTCCCTCATGTTCAGACATCATAGAAACACTTAATGGCACTTAAGCTGCATCAGCCCAAAGAAAACAAATGAACAAGCTAAAATAAATGGATTTCACTTCCAAATTCAAAGCATGAGACCGGGAGAAAAAAAAATTCAAGGATTTGGAAAATAGTTCTGGCAGTCAGCCACTTAGAGGGTGTTTGCCTGGGGATTTTATGCCCATATAAGATGCAGCAGAGTGGGAGGGAAAGAAAAGTAGAGATCAAAGCTGTATAATCTACATCACGAAATTGCGGAGATGCAAAAGAATAAAGTGAGGCTAGGATCATGTGAGAGATACAGATTTAGTTTCTCAGAACAAAGGAGCTTGAGTCTCATCCTTCTACTGCTTATTTCTAAATATTTGTAGGTTTGACAAGCAATGCTCCAATTATCCCCTCCTAGCTATTAAATCCACTCTGCATTAGTAATACTTTTGGAAACCTTACGTGCTAAGTTGCTTCCTCCTGGAAAAGCAAGCCTTTTTCCTTTATGCGTGCTTAACAAAGACTAAGGATAATTAGGGGGGAAAAAGGACTGAAAGATGAAGTATTCAAAATTTCTCTGGACTATGACTTCATTTTAAAGACCAGTGTTTTAGGAGAGAAGAGAAAAATAAACTACTATTAAAAACAAGAAGAAACCTCCTATAACCTCTTACAAATTGTAAACATGTAAAATATTTGAAAAGCTCTATCTTGACTGCTAGAATATTTTGTACTCAAACTGTAACCTTGAGAAACAGTTTCTAATGAATTGGTTTGAATCATGTATGCTTGGGGTTGTTCTTAGGACCATTCAGTTACTTTAGGAAAGAGAAGAAAGTCAAGGGACCAACAGACAACGGAGATAACATAAATCTGATTTTGCTAGCACATGCTTTTAAAATCCTTAGCTCCTATTATTTAAAAACTACATCCAACAACTACTTAGGTAATTCACTCCACTATCAGCAGTCCTTAACGGTTTTGAGATAAAGATCCCTTGAGAGATTAATCTGAACTCTGCTTCCATGGAACATTGAGAAACCAAAATTTTAGATCTACTTTGTAGAAAGGAACTAGTGATTTTTAGTTCTACTGAAAAACAGTATAACCCTGTTGAGTTTAAAAATATAAAATTCATGAAATAATGTTGTTAATTATATTGAGATGACCAAATGGAGAATTTTTACCACCCAATAATAATAACAATTATGTTATTGATAAATTGGTATATAATTAAAGCATTTTACGGGCATTATGTGAGTTCATCCTCAAAACAATTCTATTATTTTTAATATCATTATCAATATAATGATCATTATTATTACTTTATGATTAAAGCTACTGAAACCTTAGTTTAAATAATTTCTTCAAAATTGTTTTCTTATACACTATTTACACTTTATACACATTTTTCTGTGCAGTGTAGTTCATTTTCCTTATCTGTAAGTGCTCAGTAATAGTCCCTACCTCACAATAGAGAATTAATTGAGAAAATACACATAAACACTTAGAATAATGCATGGCATATACCAAATGCTTAATAAATGTAATTATCATGATAATGAATATATTTAATCAGAATTCAAATAACAATGGTGAAAAAGAAACGATACATTTAAAAAAGTGTTGAGAGTAAATTAATTTTAAAAAAACAAGAAAACTCCTAGATAGTTTAGGATAAGCAAATATTTAATCTCATGACATCTACATAATATATCTTTACAGACCACTGAAAATTGATGTTTAAAATCATGTGGATTTAATAGAAGATTCAACCGTTATTTAACCATGTTAAATGTGTATTATGAAACCAGTAGTCTACTTCAACTTTGGATACCTAGTAAAACAGGAAATTTTTTTCTCTTAAGCCCTGGAGACAATAGGATAGTATGTTCACAACTAAGCAAGTTGTGTTCTAGAAAACTCCTTTATATGGGAGGTACCTCTCCCCTCTGTACACCAATCCCCAGGCTCGATTTCTGAGAACGAGTACAGGGCACATATCAACAAATACACAGGTTTATTTTTGGTAAGCGCTTCCAACCTGAGCCCTGCGGGCCTTCTTTCCTTTCCTGATGGTCTAAACAGAATATGACCTCTTTATAACTCAACCTATCTCACTGCTTCTCCATCTCTGACATACAGGAGTTTCCAAAGATGGAAGACACCTTTCTACTTAACACAGAAAGAGAGCAAGCAAATGTAACAACCCTGTCAGGATGGATAACTTTCCACATTTTGTCTGTAACTCTGATCTCTGTAACTGTTTAGTCTTAGTCCTAGAGTTAATTAAAGGGAATTAATACTCACCACCAGTATTGTTTGCCACTGTGTCTCCATTTATTTCTTGGGTGGCTGAAATTCACTCCATGTTTCTTCAAAAGAATTCATAGGCACTACACATCCTGAATTCTTGCAGGTTTAGTTTGCTGCTTTTATTCTTACATGGGAATTTGGGTGGATATGAAACTGAGTTACAATCTCATTCTTTAAATAAACACCGTAGGCGTTAACTCCATTGTCTTCTAACTGTTCCTGCGGAAATTTTGGAAACGAGCTGGGTGTTCTACCATTTATCTGTAGATATTCTGATCTTTGTACATAAACATTTGAAAGGCTCTTTTATCACTTTCGAAGTCAAGAGGTTTTATTATTCCAAAATAAATCGGATATTCTATATTCATTTTTTCCCCTGGGACATGCTGTTCTTTTTCTGTCTCTGGATTCATTATTTTTTTCTAATTTCTGAAAATGTTTTTGCATTATATTTTCAAATATTTTTATGTCATTATTTTCTCACCTTTAGGGGAACCATTTATGTATATGTTTCATTCCATAGTAATTATTTTTTTCTGTAGTCCTCTTTAGCTCTTTTTTTCCCAAGTTTTATTGAAAAATAATTGACATATACCTATGTGTTTTACGTTGTGTATAGCTTGATGGTTTGATTTACATATATTATGAAATGATCACCAGAGTAAGATTAATTAGCATCTATCATATCATATAGATACAATAAAAAGAAAAGAAAAAAAGCAATGTTTAAATTTATAAACATAAAAAGAGATGAAGATTTAATACCTCCATCTCTCCTCCTTTATCATCTCCTCAAAATTTTATCACTTTTAATTATATCAATAATTAGTATTTCCATCATTATAACAATGTAAATATTGTTCACTGTAAAACCTATTAGAATACTGTGATTACATGTCCTTTCTTTCTTTTTTTAATTGACATATAATTGACCTACAACACTATGTTAGTTCCAGCTTCACAACACAGTAATTTAATATTTCTGTACATTACAAAATGATCACAATGAGTCTACTTACCATTTGTCTCCATACAAAGAGTACAATATCATTGACTATATTCATTTTATTTTGTACCTAGAAATTTGTACCTCTTAATCTCCCTCACTGATTTCTCTCCTTCCTCTACTCCCTTCCTCTCTGGCAATCATCTATTTGTTCTCTGCATCTATGAGTCTGTTTCTGTTCTGTTATGTTTATTCATTTATTTTGTTTTTTAGATTCCATAGATACGAGAAATCATATGGCATTTGTCTTTCTCTGTCTGATTCATCTGACTTAGCATAATACACTCTAGGTCCATCCATGTTGTTGCAAATGGCAAGACTTCATTATCTTTTATGTCTGAGTAATATACCATGGTCATATACCATTGTATATATATGTATATATACACACACACATATATATACATACTACATATATACATATATATACACACACACATATACACGCTACAACTTCTTCATCCATTCGTCTATTGATGGATATTTTGGTTGCTTCCATAGCTTAGCTATGGTAAATAATGACGCTATGGACACTAGGGTTCATGAATCTTTTCAAATTAGTGTCTTCATCCTTTTCAGTTACATACCCGGGAGTGGGGATCTGAGGGTGGTGCCAAACTGCTGGTGGGAAGGGCCAGGTCCCTGAGCAGCTGGCTGCAAGGCCCAGGGGTGCTGGGACTGACCCACTGGTGGGCAGGTAAGCACCCAGCACTAAACGGGTAAAAGGCAGGCTCTGAAATGGTACTCGCCAGCACCAGTGTCTTTGTGGTAGAACGAGCTCCCTAAACGGCTGCCACCAGCATCTATGTCCCCAAAGGGAGTCTCAGCTGCCTCTTGTCTCTCCAGGAGCTTCTCCAAGATCAGCAAATGGTTTGGACCCAAAGTCCTTTCAAATTACTGGCCCTGTGCTGAGACTCAGAGCATGTGAGATTTTGCAGGCTCCCTTTAAGGGCAGAGTCTCTGTTTCATACAGCCTTCCAGCTCTCCAGTAAGAAAGCCTGTTGGCCTTCAAAGCCAGATATTATGGGGGCTCATCTTCTCGGTGCAGAACCCCCAGGATGAGTAGCCTAAAGTGGCACTGAGACCCCTGCCTCTTGGGGACCATCTCCGCATTGGTGATTATCCTCCCGTTTCCGGGTTGCCTAACTGGGGATATGGGCATTGACTAGATCATGTTTCTGCCCCTTCTGCACATCTCGTTGTGGTTCCTTCTTTATACCTTTAGCTGTGGAAAATCATTTCTGCTAGTCTTCAGGTCATTCTCATTGACAGTTGCTCTATAAATAGTTGTAATTTTGGTGTGCCCATGGGAGGAGGTGAGCTCAGGGTCTTCCTACTCTGCCATCGTGGTCCAAGCAACTCCTCTTTACCTATTTCCATTTCATTTTGCTTGCTCGTCTTAATGTTGTACATCATGCTCCTTGAGTATTTTGTCTTATGTAATTCTGCCAACATAGCCTTTATTTCTGTGACCGTTTTACTTTCTATTCCACTACTTTCCTAAGCTCTTTCAGTTCACATTTCACTCCTTTGTTATACAGTCTCATGTTCTGTGATCTTCTGTACCTTTTATTTGGGTAGCTGCTTTAAAAAACTAACCACTTCTTTCGAGTGTTTTTAACTTATGACAATATTTTGGAGCTTCAGCTCTGTAACAAGTTTATTTTGGTGAGTGTTCTTTGTAACTTGCTTTTCCTATTTCTTTCTTCTCTCATGTGATGTTATGTTTGATAAGAAGAAATGCTGATTAGTTTTTGATGATGTGTTATCTCTGAGGGTGGCTCTCACCCTGCACCAGTAACTTGCAGGAGGTTCATTACAGGACTGGACAGTTTGTAGTGTCGTTGAGTAGTTCTTTTCTCCAGACAATATAAATGAGCAGTTGGGGGGCTGCTTCCATTTACATCACTATCTTTGGCTCTGTCCCACTGACTGAAAGCTTCCTGAAAATGAGGCATGTCAGTGGGATTCTTCATTCAGCTTTACTTACCCTGATTTTTTGTTGCCATATTAGTTCATGGAAGCTCCCAACATGAGCCCACATGTTCTGATGTCTCAGTTGAGTTGATGTTGACTTGTGTTACTCACTTTGGAAATTCTGCCAAGTTAGTCTGAGATCTGCAGTCACAGGCATCCAGCTTCCCCTGTTTACCTCCCACTATTTTACCTTCTCTAAATCTGGAAGTCCTCACTCATATTACTGTTATTCTGATTCACAGATGCATCTCCTATGTCTATTAAAAATAAATTTTTAATGTTTCTTGTTCTTTTTATTAACTAGGATAATATCATCTTTTAAACTAGAGGCATAAAAATATGATTTTTTAAAAACAATGTTTAAGGATTACTCAAAAGCACTGGAAAACCTTTATAAATTTGAATTAATTTTTCAGTGTAAATATCATTATCACTCTTCTTGAAAACATAAGACTTCTGCCATATGAAATGTCACAAAGTATACTTATCAAATATAAGCTCCCACAGAATAACCCAAATCCATTTATTTATTTAATAAAGAAGAATTGCACTTAGAAAACTTTGAAGTGATTATGAAATTGAAACTAATTAAGAATCTAATGTAATGTTGACTAACATGGCTAACAATGGAAGCATCTTCTCAGTAATTAACCATGCTGGACTTAGACTTCCACAGCGCTTATACAGATGCTTAGTTACAAAGGGCTTTATTTGGACGTTGTAAAGATTCCCCACAAATCTTTTATAATGGATTGCTAATACTCAATTTTTGCAGAAAAGGAAACAAAGTGGATTTTTTCCCAACCATCAGGGACATGTTGATACATAAAATCCTATTAAAAGAGTATTTGAAGCAGAAATATGTAAAGAGAAAAATGGAGGGGTTTTGAGAGATGAGCCTATGTTTTCAGAGGAAAAATGTGCCTGCATGACAAGCACCCTCATTATATTTTGAGGGTGAGACTATCCGGGGGTAGAGACTGTGCCTTCCAGGTTCCTGTGGTTGGGAGTTCTGGTGTGGTTCAAATTTCTGCTTCTCCTAGTAGAAGTATGGGGCTGTCTACTTACATGTTTATTGTACATTCAAAGGTCGTCATGGAGCTGAAATATATTGTGTACTGTAACATTAAAAATACCACAATTATGCTTGAAATTATTGTTTAGTTCCACTGTCCTATAATCAGGAGCTACAATTTTACCATACCAGTCTGGTGGTAACCAATATAGTTTAAAGGGACAAAAACATATTTGCTAAACTTAAAATAAATATTTGTAAAAAAAAAAATCAGACATTGTTTATAAAAGGAGATTCAATTAGATTGACAGAATGTTCAAAATAAATCTTAGTTGGCTTTTTCTCAGCATTCAGTCTCTTCATGGATATTAACAATTATTTTGTGATTTTATTTTTGTCCCTCATAATTTTTATGCTATATGAAATTTTACCACTCCGTATTTTTCAGATTTAATGTGTTACTTATGTTTTAGAAAGCCTACTAATATAACTTGTCTCCAATTGTCAGATACCTCTTCATTCTAAAAATGTATTTTTTCAGCCTATACGGTGGCTCAATAATGCATTTGATCAGAGAGCAATTAAAAGGGGCTAAAAGAGGGTCTATATTTAATAACAGCAAAAAAGCTCCCCACTATTTATATCTAAGGTCTATATGTTTCAAGAATACGTTATCTTTCCTATCTTTTGAAGTTCATGTTTCCTGACCTTACTGTGACAAGATTTTATTTTCTATTTTTACTCCTTTGTAATCTGCCCTACTTTACCATTTTTCCTGGTCTGCATGCTCCTTTAACCAGTCTCAGCTATCAACCACAAGACTAGAGGAGAAAGTGTCTGCCACTTCTTTGTACTTCTGCCCTGCTTAGTATAGTGCTAACTTAGAGAAAATGCCTCATAGACATACACGTGCTTTCCAACACTTGATCACAGCTTTTCCAGTGATGGAAAGCCATTAATGGGTTCATGCTTCTGATAAATTTTCATGTTCTATCTATCTATCTATCTATCTATCTATCTATCTATCTATCTATCTATGATTGCCTCATCTCTTTTATCTCTCTGCTTATAATTATTTTTCTATCATTCTACCCAACTTCTTCACACAATTTGACCTCAGCACAGCCTCACATAATCTTCTTCTACAAGCTCCCAAGATTACCAAAAATCTATTTTGTTAAAAAATTATTTCTAACCCTACTTCAAAAAGACACCTGCACCCCAATGTTCATAGCAGCACTATTTACAATAGCCAAAACATGGAAACAGCCTAAATATCCATCAACAGATGACTGGATAAAGAAGATGTGGTATATTTATACAATGGAAAACTATTCAGCCATAAAAATGACAACATAACCCTATTTGCAGCAACATGGTTGTCCCTGGAGAATGTCATTCTAAGTGAAGTAAGCCAGAAAGAGAAAGAAAAATACCATATGAGATCACTCATATGTGGAATCCAAAAAAAAAAAAAAAAAAGTAACAAATACAAAACAGAAACAGACTCATAGACATAGACTACAAACTTATGGATGCCAAGGGGGAGGGGGTTGGGAAGGGATAGACTGGGATTTCGAAATTTGTAGATACTGACAGGCATATGCAGAATAGATAAACAAGATTACACTGTATAGCACAGGGAAATATATACAAGATCTTGTGGCAGCTCACAGCAAAAAAATGTGTCAATGAATATATGTATGTCCATGTATAACTGAAAAGTTGTGCTTACACTGGAATTTGACACAACATTGTAAAATGACTATAACTCAATAAAAATGTGTTAAAAATTATTTCTGCATATGCTGTTGCTTCTTTTTCTGGTATTACTCACATTTTTTAACACCATTTTTGTCTTAGAGTAAAAATAAGTATTCAAACCCATAGTGTCCTAAGAACTCTAGCCCCCTTCAGACTCCTCACATGTGCTCAGTGGATTGTCTTAAATGATCCACGCCGCCTCCTTCTCCTTTCGTTCTTTTTCCTTCTACTAGTGGTGGGGATAGCTCCTCTTGTTGCTGAATCCAAAGCAGCGACTTTGCTGACCACACCTTCTAAAGATTCTGCTGCTGCTCTAGCTTACTGAAGCTCCACACCAGGAGCCTGCTGTGCGTGCTAAGTGCACTCTCGTATCCCTGGCGAGCAATTTCCTGTTGTGACTGGCTGCATCTCCCATTGCTGCAGAAACTAGAACCATTATAGTGAATGCCTTGTACTTGCAGTTGGGTTCTTACCCTTTCAGATTTTACTTTCTCTTTTATTGCAACTCCTTTAGCCTAGAAGCCACGCAACAGCCTGGTCTGGCTTAAAGGACAAACTGAGTAATAATCAGGCTATGCTCAGAACCGTACTGATAACTGCCCTATTTCCAGTCTAATTCCTTGTCAGAATGTAAATATATTGAAAAACTGTTGGTTTAAATGTTAATTCTCTCTTTAAAAAACCCTACTATTGAAGCAACGTGAAGTTATAAAAATTAGAAATGCACCATTCATTTCTGAGAACAAATGATAAAGCACTATTTTCCCCAATTATTTTTCTATATGCACTTCCTCTTTATTTAGAATGTAGGATAAGAGTCACGGCATTTACCTCCTTCGAGGCTCACCTGCACTTAACACAGAGCTCTGAAAATAGGGAACCTGTTATATACAGTGATGATAACCTTCACTCTTAGATGTAGATAGTTATTTGAAAAGTATTAATATGAATAAAGCATTTCCATATGTTTAGTCCTTTAGTCTATTAGTTTAATACAATCATGGTTACTGGATTGACATAAATGCCATCACATATATGAAAGAGAAAGTTGAGTAACTGTTCTTCACTGATTGCAAGGTAGAAGAGGGAACTCAAACACTAGCAGGAGAATGCTGACCACATGCTCCTAATACCGTAAACTGGGGAACATAAGTCAAATTCCAAAGAAAGGCATTTGATTTTCTCTCCTTTACTTTTATCTAGGAATTAGATCATCATCTGTCTCAGGTTTAAACCAACAGCCAGACCCGGATAAATCATAGTAAAGAAGAAGGATAAATTTTCAGTGTTTTTAGTGAAGCCGTCTAAGGTCACTGGCACATCCAGCGCCTAGGGAGAGAGAGGATGCTAACTCTTTGAGTAATGGCTTATGTCAACAGATGTTACGGGTAGCAATGAATCCTAAGACATATGGGATCCAGGAACAATTATGGCTATGGACATAGTCTTTCATATTTTTAACTATCTAATTACAGAATGTTGCATTTCTATGCCTTCTGAGATCTCTAGTCAAATGCTTACTAAGCGTGTGGCAATTTACTAAAGTATGTAGCATGAGGATGCTAATTCATAGGGAAATTATCAGGTATCTTCTGATCTAGAGAGCTTGGAAAATTGTGTGTTAAACAAAGTCAAGTGGATTTCCTTATTGTAGGGCTTTTCAGAGCTTTTATTATGCTAATGAATTTATAAATGACCAAGAGAAGAATATTATGATTTATGGGTTGGGTCAGCAGCACGAAACAGAAATCCAATTACACTGGCTTACCTAAAGAGAGATTTTTTTTCCTCCACATAAAAAGAAGTCCAGGGCAGGCAGTCCAGGGCTGGTTTTGTGGCTTCATTAAGTCATCTGAGCTCTTTCTATCTTTCTGCTCAGCTAGTGTTACTGGGTGATCGCCTACCTAAAGTTTTCAGGAAGAATCCTACATCTGTAGGCATTATATTACAGTTGCTTTCTTAGGTGTCTCACCCAGTAGGCTATTACTTAAATTTCATGCCAGAATTGGACCAGATGCTCTCAGGAAGTCTGATGTCTGTGGAAGTGAGATTTTAAAGCAGGAACATTCAGTCTGAACCAAATCAGGATTCTAATGTTGAGGAAATTGGGAAGAATGGACATTGGGAGGCAAATAACTGTCTGTCGCATAGCATTCTCTATGCTACTGGTGTCCCCTCATCCAATTCCTTCCTTGTTTCCTATGGACTAACAGGACATATGGAACATACTGATTCTAGTCTCTTTATATTCAAACAAACTGATACCCAAATATATAAGAAACTTGCTTAAGTTCACATGCTTCTAGCAGTTTCATTATTAGTACAATTTTGGACAATTTGAAGTCAATGTCCAAGAAAATAGCTAGTAATAAACATATTTGCATTTCTCTTGATAATTAGCAATATTGAGCATTTTTTCATGGTATCATCTCTCACCAGTCAGAATGGCCACCATTCAAAAGTCCACAAACAATAAATGCTGGAGAGGGTGCGGAGAAAAGGGAACCCTCCTATGCTGTTGGTGGGAATGTAGTTTGGTGCAGCTGCTATGGAAAACAGTATGGAGAGTCCTCAAAAGACTAAAAATAGACTTATCATATGATCAAGCAATCCCATTCCTGGGCATATATCTGGAGGGAACCACAATTCAAAAAGACACATGCACCCCAATTTCAGAGCAGCACTATTTACAATAGTCAAGACATGGAAACAGCCTAAATGTCCATCAACAGATGACTGAATAAAGAAGTAGTATATTTATACAATGGAATACTACTCAGCCAAGAAAAAGAATAAAATAATGCCATTTGTAGCAACATGGATGAACCTGGAAAATGTCACTCTAAGTGAAGTAAGCCAGAAAGAGAAAGAAAAGTGCCACATAGTATCACTTATATGTGGAATCTAAAAAAAAAAGAAAAAGAAAAGACAAACAAACTTATTTACAAAACAGAAATAGACTCATAGACAGAGTAAACAAACTTACGGTTACCAGTTGGGGAAAGAGGTGGGAAGGGATAGATTGGGAGTTTGAGATTTGCAGATACTAACTAATATATATAAAATAGATGAACAAAAAGTACATTGTATGGCACAGGGAACCACATTCAGTATCTTGTAGTAAACTACGATGAAGAAGAATATGAGGACGAAAGTATGTATGTTCCTATGTGACTGAAATATTATGCTGTACACAAGAAACTGATATAACATTGTAAACTGACTGTACTTCAATAAAGATATATTAAAAAAAAAAAAAAGGATGCCAAAGAGACTTGACAACTAAATGCAACATATGATCTTGATTGGGGCCAAGGAGGGGGGAAAGCTACAGAGGACACTTTTGACTATAAACTGTATATTAAATAATATTATTGCAGCTAAAAAAATTTATTTGCCTGGAAAAATCTGAAAGTATTTCTTTGAGCTGTTACACTGTTAGCCACTTTAGGCCTTTCTTTATCCTGTTTCACAATTCAGAATTTAAAAAATTATTTAGCATTTATTTTCATTTGCAAATTGAAAGGCTTAGTTATTGAGATCATCATAAAAAGGACCAATTTTAGAAGTTCGAGCAGACATTTTTAATGTGGGCCATTTGTCTCTGATATCAGTTTTATCTGATTACTTTATTGCATATGCATGCTACAAGTGACAGATAGCTTTAATATCAGCGTGATTAATAGAATATTTTTCTTAGGTTCTCCTGCAGAGAAGAGTATCATGATGAAATATTGATAAAGCTCTTCCAAGAACAGCAAAATTGTCATGGTACTTAACAAAGTCTTTAAAACTAGGCCTGTATTTTCTCTGACTAAACAAGTGAGATTTTTTACAGCTGAAAATACAAATTTATATTATTTTGTTATGGAAAACCATCTTATGATATCTTTGTGTTCACCAAAAGAGGGTTTTTCCAATGACCTTGGTTCTCATGGACTTAGGTTGTATTTGACTGAATAAGATTAAATTTGTCAATAACAGCAAATTTGAAAGTCAGTAAATTAGGAATATATATTCAAAATCACAATGTCTGCACTAATGAAACAAATGGTTATGAAAAGAAAATGAGTATTTCTTTAAAAATGAGAACATTCAGTAGTAACAAGTGGGGTACAGCTTACACAGAGAAGAAAAAAAACTTGGTAAAGAACATAAGATGGGACATTTACAAATGTATGTAAATAGTGAAGGAAAAGATCTTAGACGAAGGGAGAAAGGCAACAGAATGTAGAAATACAATACCTGTGTAATAGACTGTGTTACTCAGTTTCTCCCTGACCTTGCCCTGAACTCCTATAGACATTGAGTTCCCACTGGCATTGACCTTGACCATGTCACTAGTCTAGGGTGATGGAATGTGAATAGGCAGAGTATTGAACATGCTTGTGTGGCTTGGCTGTGTCCCTCAGTGAGCATCTGCTTTCTGCTATGAGAACATTATACCCCAGATTAGTGGCTGTTCTTTAGCCTGGTACTTAGGGTGGGAAGATTTGTGGAGCTAAGTCAAGATCAGCAGATCTGCAGCTGATTACAACCTTCATGTAAAGTGAGCAAGCGTTTGTTGTGAGATTTGGGGAATGTTTGCTGCAGTATCATAAGCTGACTAGTACATCTGTCAGTAATGCAGGGCTGAAATACCTTAACATGGAAATGCATTCACAACGTCAAAAACATCAGTTAATCCTCCTGTTGCTCAGTGTTACCTAGATTGCCTCTGGTACTGTTTCTTTATTTTTCTACATAAATTTGCCTTTATTCTTACAGAGAAAATATTAAGGAAAATATAGTTAGACAGTGAAAGAGCAAGTATTCCATAGAATCATACATTCATATATTAAAGTAAAAAAGTATTGACAGACACCTAGCAGATTCTGTTCCACATACCAGAGAAGTGAACAGTGAACAAAAATGGTAAATGCCTGCTTTTTGGAAGATTAAGCTCTAGTCAATGGAGATAAATAATCAGCGAGTCAATGAAGAAAAACAAGGCAGGATACAGCAACCATGAGTGACTGGAGGCAAGAAGGACTCACTGAAGATACAGTATTTGTACCAATTGTCTAACGCAATGTAAGAACCTGGGCTTTGTCGTCAGTCAGAGCTGAGGTTGACACACAGCTCCAGCACTCATCAGCTGAGTCCCTGGCCTTAGCTACGTTGCCTTACTCTTCTGATCTCAGTTGCTTTGATAGTAAAATGGGAATTGTAATATAAACGCCATAGGCATACTGGAGGATGAATAAACATTTAAAGGGATCAGCACAATATTTAGCACATAGTAGGTCCTTAATAACCGCAGTAATCTTTATAGCCATTAATAGCAAGAGACAGCTTAGGGACACGTGATCAGGTATTGCTCTTACTCTGAGGGGGAACTGGGAGTGGCTTTAGTCATACAGGTTCCACAAGAGGGATTTGCACAAGGTCTTACCAAAGAAATTTTGTGAGGTGATGGGGCCAGCAGTCAGAAAACCAAAGTCTTCATGTCATGGAATAGAGAACAGGACATGGCAGTCAAGATTTGGGACATATAAATCCAAGTACTGTAGCCTCAGGAGCCTGGGGCAGCATCAGGTACCAAGAGGAAGGAAATCCCAGTTGGGGTTTATCTGAATGAGTTGCTGCTTCCACTGACTTTAGCGGCCTTTGTTGGCCTAATCCACATGGATCACTTAATAAACATCTTCCTTCTCTAGCCTAGAACATCACTCCTCTAATTTCTCTCTTTCTTCCAAAGACATAAAATAAAAGTAAAAATGGCAACTAACTGGATTCAGAAGACCTACATTCACATCTTCACTTAACAATTATCTTAGTTTTTTTCTTATCTAAAGTTACTTCATGTAATTCTATCAAGAGTTAAGTAATAAAAAATATATATTTAAAAACTTGTAAACTGAAAAAGCCCTATTCAAACATCCTTACCACCCAAGAATAAAAGTTCATTCACTTGTTCATTCATTCACTCATGTCCTGACTCACTGAACACTGATTAACTAACTGGGCTAAAACATGACTCCTATTTTAAAAAATCTTTTAATTTGAGGGGAAGGTAGGAAACACTGCCTAACATCTTTTATTATAAAAGAAAAATAAAACATGCTATGAGTGTGGCGTGATAGAATTACGAATATTCCCTCATTTTCTCCTCAGTTCTTTCTCCCTGCCTCACCCAATGCAAAAGCAAATTTTAAACAGTAGAAGATACTTGGATGCCAACTTGAGGAACCAGTTTTTCTTCTTTCAGAGACCAAGTAGATGGAGCCTGGAGAAGTGGATAGAAAAGTAAGGGTGGTAACAGGCAAAGGAGAGGAAGAATGGCCCGGAAGGACAAGGAGAACCTCCTGCTCTGTTATCACCAAGGAAACGCCAGCATGCGGCAGTTCTAGGCACTTGTAAGACTCTGAGGGGAGGCAGGGTGTGGGGAGTGAGACTGGATACTGTGTGTGGGAACAGCGGCAGGAAAGGAGATTAAGACTCCTTGAATCAAAGTAGAACTGAATAGCTAGAGACCAAACCATCACTTTTTCATAAAATTCACTATTTTATCTTTTCTTTAACCTGAGATGTACTTGCAAAACCTTTTCTGTTATTTTTACTTGAATGTGTGTGGATGTATATATATACATTATTTTAAATGTGGATACTCTAAAAATAAGAGTAAGTTTAAAATCTGGTTTATTGTCAAGGGTCCTTTTACCAACCTGAGAGACCAAATGTCTGAGACAAATGATTACTTAAACTCTGTTTTAAGTATTTACTAAGATTATTATAATTTATATAAACATTTTTCTTTTCTAAGACACAAGTTTAGACAACAAAGTATCAGGTAAATAATGTCAGCAACTACAAAATACATTTTCTAAAAAGGAACTTGGTTAACACTCATAAACACATTTCCTCTGTGTGGACTAAACCCAAATAACTCCTCCTCCTCCAATCTATCTTCTGGACATCGCCCACACTTCCAGCTGCTTGGAAGAAATTCACATTTCGGGATCCCACTGGTAGCAAACATTTAATTTGCTTTAAGCTGAATTCATTTCTCTTCCAAAACTTGATCCTTATTCTGAGCTTTCTCAGAAACTCATGCTCAACCTTAGAATTATTTTTAATCAGTGTCTTTCTCTTTTCATCCATGACTAGCGTCCTCATCTTATTCTACTTCCAGCACCAAGTGTTATAGGGTTGGCTCTGATATCACAATGCTACGGCATCGCTCATCTCTTTTGGGGAGGATACGGTATTAGTTAAGTTGTGACTAATAACCAAGTTGCAAAAAGACTCCTGTGCCCTTTTCCCACTCACTTCCCACAAGATAAGCTCTACATACTGTAACAAGGATAGAAGACAAATTACACATATTGCAAATTCCTGTGAGAAATCTCTTTGTCTAGCCAATTATATACACTTGCTACTTGAAGTTTATTTCAGAGAATAGAAAAAAATCTTGTCTTTTGGCACACAAATGAGGTTAAGAATGTTGTGATTTGATGTCACCACTGAATCTGCCTCAAATGAAGTAAGAAGTGTAACTGGATGTCACTTGGGGTCCTTGGTTTCTGCGCCAGGGAAGGTAATAAAACAACTTAGAATATACCTCTCCATGAAAATAACTGCTTAGTAACTACACTGAAGCCTGTCTGTGGGTTGCCTTCTCTCTGTATTTTTCCAGGGGACAAGTAAGCCAGGGGAGGTCAGGTGTCCAGGCTGCTTGGCCTATGAAGAAGTATTTGCTGGAAGACTGCAAGCAGCATATGCAATATCTGGTTACTGCTTAGGATTTTCTTCATTAGATAATAAATAGGTAGTGAAACCTTTTTGAATTGTCTCTGTGTCTTAATGTCCTAAAACTTTTGTTCCATTGTAATGGAGCTAAACAAAACAAGGCCTGGTCAGAGGAATGTCAGCCTCTAGTTTTTGTAGGTCCCAAGACACTAAAAGAACTCGTCACATCCCTGTGTAAATGCACATGTGGCCATGCAGGCACTATGTGCAGAGGAAGCATCACAAGGTTGCAGTTCTGTGCCCTGGGCTGCCTACTCGATGTCTTCATGGGGAGACATCCCACTCTTAACATAGATAATATAAAGATTTTTGACTGTTATTAATTAATAATAAACATTCCTTAGTTACCTTACAGATATGATTGATGCCAAAGAGGTATATTAAAATCTCCCAGCATAAAGGTTTTTTTTCATATTCTCCTAATAGATATTTTATAGTTTTTTTTTTATAATATGAGTATAGTTGCTATGTTGTTTGATGCATGGGCTTATGACTGCTATATTTGCTTCATAATTATGCTTTCTATCATAACTTACTGTCTCTCTGTCTGAGTTAGTTACCGATCCTTATATTTCACCCTGACTAATATTATTTGTCACTCTTGATTTTTTAATTAGAATTTCTTAGCATCTTTTTGACCACCCTTACATTTTCTAACTCTAATTATCACATTAAGTTTGTTTGTTGTGGATAACAGATAACTGTTTTTTTTAAAGCCCATCTTGTCCTGTTAGAGAGACTTGAATTAATTTGTTTATAAAGTAATACACTTGATGTTACTTCTTTAATCTTAGCATACTGTTTATTTTAGTTTGGTTTTTTCCTTATACTTTTCCTATTAGGAGTGTAATCAGCTTTTCTTTTCCTCTTTTTTTTTTTTTTTTTCTTAATTATATACCACTTTTCCAACGTGTGAACCACCCACATGTAGGGTTAATCTTAATGTCTGCATTATTCCAAATTTGATATATAAGTTACAAGAGGTGTCATGGATCAAGTGTGTTGTGGTTCTCTTTTTCAAAATTAAATCCTTGATCTCTCTTTCCAGAGCTGTTTTTCTGATCTCCTCAAGCCAGAATCCTGGCAGCCAACTCTCACTCCTGTCTCTTCCTCATGGCTACTGCCAATCTTTCAACAGGTCCTGTCAATTGTGTTTCCAAAATATCTGTCTACATATTCACATATTCATGGCTACAACTCCAGTCCAAGCAACTCTCATTTTTCACCTAGATAACTGTGCTAATCTCAACTGATTTCTCTATTCCCTATAGGGAAAGAGAATGGGTAATATTTGCAAAATTCTTGAGAAACTTCTCTTGGTATTTGTCTTGTTAACCTCACCAATACATTTTCCACACAACTTAAAAAGTATATATATATATATATATAAAACCTGACCTTATTTTTTACCTCATCCAAAATTCTTCAATAGCTTCCTTCCATATGGGATGAAATTTCAAATCCTTATCATTACATAACATGAACTTACATGACCTGACCATCAGCCTTATTCTTTAACTTCATGTCATACATACATACATATTCTTTTTGCTCAAAATGCCCCAGACACAAGGGCCTTCTCTCAGCTTCTTAAATGTACTAACCTCATTCACACTGCTGGAGCCCCTCATGCCATGTTCCATCTGCCAGGAATAACCTTTCCCCCTAAAAGTGTGCATCACTCTTTACTTCTTGTTGGTCAACTCTCTTCTTAAACATCGCTGCCTCAGAGACTTTAACTTGTTACTCAGTCAACAGTAGGGTCTCATTCTCCATCATGCTTACTTATTACAAATTGCAAGTAAGTCTTTCCTTGTGTGCTTCCGTGTTTATTGCCTTGTCTATCAGCCTTTTCATGAGCCTATAGTGCCATGATCATTGTCTGGTTCACTTGATATACACAGTACCCCACCCCAGCCCTCTGCAGTTTTAGGCAGATCAGACAGTGCCAGTAAATACTTACTGAATGAATAAACAGGTGTTTATAAACACCTGACTAAAAGGTGACTAAATATATCTACAGTGTCATTAAAATCCCAGTTATGCCATAGGAAGTACATTCTTAGACCCCCAAATCAGTAAGGGCTATGCAGTACAAGATTTCTGATTAACTTATGCTTAACCCAAGCAAATGCAGCTAGGAAAGCCTTTCTTAAAACAACAAAATTATGTTTGCTAAGCATCCGTGTTTATTAGACCCAAACTCTGAAAGTTTTAGTAGGTTCTAAATTTGGAAGGATCACTTTTTCACTTCCACTTATTAATACTTATTGTATACAATAAATCACAGTTACTTAAACTGCTAAAAATATCTTATGCTTTCTATCATAGCAGTAAATTTAATGAATACATCTGGTCCTTATCCGAATATATACATTATTATACCAACAGCCTAAACTTTACTTTTTTCCTAGTACAAAATGCACTATATGTTTAAAGTTATCTTGTTTTAGTTTGCTTGCTTTTTAGAAAATGTACATATAAAGCTGGTACATTATGGATTGTCTTTAGAAACAAGACAAAACAACAAAAAAAATTCCAATTCCATATAATGATTAATGGATGAGGGTAAGAATTATATTCTTGTCAGAAAAAAAAAGAAAGAAAGAAAAGTAAAAGTCTGACAACTGAAAATTGGAGTTGTGTCCAAAATCCCATTTTAGGAGGAAACAGTAAAATATAAAGAGACACCAGAGAATGAGGGCAAAGTCAAAACAAAGCATCCTACAAGGCTTAAAAAGTAGAACTTCGAAAAGTACAATAGTCTATGTTGCAGTTTAATCTAAAGAAAAATGAAATCTCTCTACAAGACTTCAGCTTGAACTTGTCATTGTCACATTGACTGCTTCCCACTGACAGCGCTTTGCAGAGAGAGAAACACTCAGCTACCTTCATTAATGGCTTTTACCATATTGGTTCCATCATTAGAGGAGATTCTGAAGTCTTCTCCATGAATTGAGAAAGCAGATTTCTGACTGCAAAGTTTACTATTAAGAAAGGGAGTCTTAAAGGAAAAGTTCTGTTTCTCTAAAACATTTTTCACTTTTATAGAAGAAACAAGAATATTCCCTAATGATTGACAGGTCCATTGGCTTTAGAAGCAGATGGCTTCATACAATAGATGAAGAAAGAAGATGAAAAACACATAACAAGATCAGGGATGAGAGACCTTTGGTTGGCTAATTGAGTCCAACTCTCCTCTCTTGCTTGCCAAGAAAATAGAAGATGGAAAAGTTAAATACTCAATACTCTAGTAACTCATCTAACTAGAGGGTGACATGTCATACTTTCACCTAATAAAACCTAAATGAAAATCTGCTGGGGGGATTTTAGGAAAGGATATGTTTTTTTCCTAATAAAAATATCAGTCACTAGCAGCCCTTGGCAGTACCCCAACCCCTCTTTCTGCCATAAATTTAACTGTGTAGCCTGAAACTATGAAGTCATTTTGTGGTCCTGGGGAAAGGCTGAGTGCTGCCCTGACATTGTTGAACCACTAAATCAACATCAGAAGCTGTTTTTTCCCCAGACTTTTTGTTAGATGAAGATAAACCTATGTTTTAAAGCCACTGTTTTCTTTTACATGCAGCCAAAAGCATTCCTACCTTTACATGAGAATAGATCTGAAATAAGACCTTTAATAGTGGTTTTCAACATTTCCATGCAAATTCAACTGTATAATTATTGATCCCTTACCATTGAGCATATTCCAAAAGTTTTAGGGTCACTTCAAATTTTACTATTTTCACATACACATACACACACACGCACACACAAGTATGCTACAAACTAACAAATAAGAAAACTTGAAAAGGTTAATTAATTTCAGTTCATCCACACTTACTTGATTTTCTCAAATCAAATCAATCAAATTTATTCAAAATCAAATATACTTTGAACAAATATATTTTTAATTTTAATTATTTTTCAGACAATCTTTGCCACCTTAATTGGGAAGGACTAAAGCAAAAAATTAAGTCTACTGATCAAAAGTCCTGAAATAAGTAAGTATATGTGAAATTGAAATATATCTAAACTTTCAAATAATGCTTCCTGTGAGTTAGTGCCATTCAAACTTCTAAAGTTATTAAAGCTTAAAACTGCACTGTGAGTTTTAGGAGGCCTTGCATACTGGGCAGTATGGTAAGCACTGGGATAAAAAGGCAAATGAAACATGGTAAACAATTTAAGAAGCTCATAATCCATACAGGCTCTCCATCCCAGCTGCACACCAAATTACAGGAGAGACTGAAAAAAAGGAAGAATGCACAGTCCCCAGCCCAGACCCCTAGGATGCTGGTTTCACTGGTTTGTGGTGGAGCTTAGGCACTGGCAGTTTTCAGTCACCTGTGATTCTCATGTTCCACCAGAGTTGAGAACCACTCATCTAGTGTGTAGGCGTTCATATTCATTTCCAACTAAACCTAGGCAAACAAGCTTTCTCAAGGAGGGCTAGATTACGGAGTCAAGTAGTACAGAATGTGTTAGATAAACCTCAAGATTAGAGGAGGTAGTGGTCATCCTTTAGCTCAGGACTTCAAAAATGAAAATTAATTACCATGTGTGGAATTTCCATAACACTTCTGCTTGTGATTTTTCTGGATAAACAACAGGTAGCCCTTTTCTGTTTACGTTCTTGTTTATATCTTTCTGAGATGCAGAGGTCCACACACTGGTCTACCCAATGCTGTCCATAATAAGCCCTCTCTTTGATGGCTAATAACAGGCAGTCCTGAGAAATGCAGCCTTGTTACTGATTTATTTCTTACTAAGAAATATGCTCCTTGCCTTCCTAAAATGGAACACAAGAGAGTGGTTAATTAAGGATTTCTATTCATTATACTTCATTTATTTGAGGTTGTTTCCTATACTGCATTAAGTACTTGACAAAGGAATACAAAGGTACAGTCCTTCTGTATTGAGTCTTTCCTCAAGTTATTTTGAAATTAATAAGAGATGTGCAGTGGTGTTAAGAATACGTAGAGATGTTAATATTTCAGTTGTTTTATGTGCGGAGAGTTGTTCATGAAACAAATATTCATTAAGGAACTGCTTCTTGTCAAGTATCTTTCTAAATACTGGGAAGACACAGATGAACGGCACAGAAGAGGTCCTTTTGCTGGGAGCTTACAATCTAATGGGGTAATTCTATTTTGTTAGAATCTTTTCCTTAAAGTACAAAATTTCTTTCTGAAACATATTTTCACTAATTTTTTTATGAGTAGCTTTTTAAAATAACTTTTTATTTTAAAACAACACAGACCTTTTGTTTTTGAGGCAGATCTGACTATATTGTAGTCAAAAAATGAATAAAAACACAGGTAGCAAAAAGAGGACACATTTAGATTAAAAAAAAAACTCATAATCTCAGAATTAACTATAGATGATATTTTGGCACATTTTCCAGACATGTCTTCATACATGTAAACACAAGTTTTTAAAAATGAAATCATGTTTTTATAAAGTAGGTTAAGACATGAATTATTTAAAATACATGGTCAGTCATCAAATTTTGCTACTTTGCTATAAACAAAGTATATTAAGAATACTACTTTTAGAAAAAACCTGTAAGGCAATATCCTTGTCAGAAGGAACAGAAGTTGACCCAGGTTACTTTCAAAGGTAAGAATTCATTTTAAGAATTCATCTACACAATGAGGGAGCTGGAAACCCTTCCAGACAGAACAGCGAGACTTCTTGGCCATGGTGCCAGTGTTTGGGAACTGGAAGGTCTCTCAGGTTTCAGACTAATTTTCATGATGAGGTAATTCTGACTCTTCCCCAGCTTCACGTTCCCTTCTTGTCTTTCTCCCCTCCCTGCTCCACTAATGTGACCCATCTTCCCCATTGTGTGTCTTCTTACATCACTTGTCACTTCCAACTCAACTGTTCTTCCCACAACACAAATGCCTATTTAAATACCACCCATGCAGCCTGACTTGCTATAACAATACTAAAAATACTAACATCAAATTATTCCTCAAACACACAAAAGACACACACATGTGTGTGTATAAATCGTAATAAAAACATTCCAACATAAACAGCTTGAGTACATATTCATCTGAGCACATTCACATCTATTTTTCTTTCCTCACAATTGGACCACTCGTGTTTTTTCAGCCAATGAAAGCCAGTTCCACAGATGGTACTTTACACTCTGGGCCAATGAGCTTTCTTCATCATGTTCCCCTCACCGTCAGAGATGAGTGGATTCTGCAACATGTAGCTTCCAACCCTTGGTCTTTATTTCTGTCATATATTTTGTCCCTTAACGGCTGACAAGTTGTGTAAAAATGATAATGCTGGATCTGTTACAAAAACTAGAGCAAAAAAAAAAAAAAAGAGAGAGAGGAAAGAAAGTACATTGGAAGATAAAATGAAAGTCTGGAGACTGCTTGATATGCTTTCAAGAAAATGGTTAAGGAATTAGAAGGTAGAGAGAACTTGGCGATAGGAGTGGGTGGGTGGAAGTCCTTTCATTTCAGCAACTACATCTTATCACAGCAGCTCAAAGAAATTATTGCTGGAGGCAAGTCATGGTGTCAAGTGATTTTCAATGTTTTATACAAGTGACACTCCTGAAATAGACCGCACCAGTAGTCCTCAAACTGAAGAGTACTTAGACCTGGAGGATACCCAGAGACTTCCCAGGGACACAGACAGTTTTAAAGGAATTCATTTTCCAGAGGGTAAACTTCCATGGGTACATTTCCCTGAAACTGATCTGTCTGAGTAATGTCAAGATGTTCCCCTTTTTCTTTCACAAGTGTCCTTCTCCTCCTTTACTCCCAACCCACACTGAGTCTTCTTACAGGATATAAAAGCCTCCAGGTTTCAAATAACAGGGAAACTTAAAAGAATGGTGTCTTTAAGTCTTCTCTAATCAAGGCACCATAAGATAAGTGTTATCTTTTCCTGTTTTTATTTAGTCATTGTCTAGGATGGTACTCAAGATTCCCAACCCCTGAAGTGTAACACTTTGCATAATTTCTCCCCTCTAGAGTGGGTGGGCTATTATGGGATAGCTACTCCCAAGATTACATTACAGTGTATAAAACTATCTTAACACACCAGAGGGAGAGGTTCTCCTATTGGTCTTGAGGAAGTGAGCTGCCAAGCCCTGAGATGGCTTGTAAGAGCAACATGGACCAAGGAACTGTGGGGGGCACCTAGGAGCTGAGAGCCAGCAACCAAGGACTAATGCTAAGGAACTGAACTCTGTCAACGACCACCTTGGAAGAGGACCATGGGACTCAGGAAATAATGTTGCCCGGCTGACATCTAATGAGATTCCCACATCCTGGTGAGACCTTGAGCAGAAGTACCAGTTAAGTCAGCCTGACCCAAGGACCCAAGGGGTCCTGACCCAAGGAACCTGTGAGATGATAAATGCATGTTGTTCTAAGCTGCTACATTCGTAGTAATTTGTTATGCAGCAGAGAAAACCAATGCAATCATTCAAAAAAGTATTCACTGAGCATATATTTTATTTCAGACACTGAGAGATAGCCGTTAGTGACACTTTCCAAAATCTGTGCCTTCATAAGACTTATTTTTTGGTTGGTAGAATAACTATAAAGAAGTTTAAAATATAAACTATCTGGCACATGAGGGGTAGTTTTAGAGAGAAAACATTAAAGTAAGAAAATGGGAAATGACTGGTGGGAAGGATAGGGATGGAGAGAGGGATGAATGGGAAGAGGTACTGAAAGTTTAGCTTTGCACAGATGGAGTAGGGTCTTATAAAAATGAAGGTAACTGGCAATTTTGAGGGAAGAGAGAAAACTAGTGCACAGACTCTCAAAGACTGGTGGAGTCTCAAAGACTGTAGGGCGGGTGGACCAAGCAGTGCACTGGATAAGGATAGGAGATAAGGTCAGAGAAGGAAAAGGAGACCAAGGTCTTACAGAGCTTTGAAGGTCGTGGTAAGGTTTTCGGCTTTTATTCTGAGTGACTTGGGGAGCCAAGGGTGTGATACGATTTTACTTTTAATTTAACAGATTCACTGTAGCTGTTATAATATAATGTGGTATAGGTTGACAGAAGGCAAGGATGGAAGCAGGGACACCCATTAAGATCCTGCTGTAATAATCCAGGCAAGAGGGGATTAGTGGCTGGCTGGGTCAGGGTGGTGGCAGTGGAAAGGAGCTGTTAAACTTGAATTCTTTCTTTTCAAGAAAATTGAGGGCAGATACGGTTGAATGAGAATTAAAAGCTCCTTCCATTTCCTCTACTTATTTATGTGAAGAAAGTTTCTCAGAACTTACATTTCTAAAAATGAACACGTAGAACAGAACTGATGTTAAAACCTAACCCTATGCTAGCAACAAGTAGTAAGTATCCACAGCTACATGAACTAATTAAAGCCTCCCCAGCTATCTCATTATATGATATATTTTTGTGTTCAATATTTTTATCAAGACTCTTGGTATACTTTCATCATTTGCATGTTAATGATGATAGTAATAATACTCAGCTCACAAATGTGTTTTTAACATGGATGCAAAAATAAAAAATGAATTTCAATTTATATACTTCTTTGCAGAAAAGATTGATAGCCTGGTTAATAACAGGCCTTTGGGTCTAAGTCTATTTAGTAGAAATACTGCGTTATGAGAAACATCTGTGGGGAAGTGAAATGGAAATTTGAGTACAAAGAAAGGAACAATGTGAGTTTTTGACTCTTTAAGAAAAATGTGATGATTGATTTTTTAAATGGGTGGAGATGAGCATCAAATCACTATGGCAGTTAGATTCTATTCGATACATTCAGGCTGGGCTGCCCCAAATGTTAGTGGTGCCTGGACCATGAGAATGAGTGGAGGCCCACCTACTACAGTCTTACATATTTAAGAGTTTCAAGTCAAGCAAACAATCATAAAGCAAAATGTTTTATTCTACCTTGGAAAATGTACTGTCAATGTGACAGAAAAACAATTCATGTAAAATTTTGTTTTTTATAGGTCTTGTGAACAAAAAATACTGCAAACCATATCAGTAAATAAAGAATGCTGAAGCCATCAAGTCATCAGTGGCTGCCACTGCCCCCCACAGTGGAGACAAGCCTGCAGCCCAGCCTCTGCAGCCACTCACAATGGTGCACCCTGAGGGGACTCAGAATAAGAAAGGACAGGATACTGGCCCTAGATAGCTAGGTGCTTGTCAAAGGAATGAATTCAATGAGCCCAAATGTTTGCTTCCTCCCATACATAGAAAAGCACTAAATTCTTTTAACTTGAGATGCCTGTTCTTCTTTAGGTAACAAGTAATATTTTATTGTTCCAACTACCTGGTCTTTGTTGTAAAGCTCCTATATGTCCTAGCTCCTCCACTACCTCTTCAGAGCAGTCTCTCAGACTCAGATCTGAGAGGCTGTCATCCCGGCTCGAGTCCTCCTGCCAAATAAAACAGTAACTCTCAAGTTTTAGGCTGTGCATTTATTTCAGTCGACAGTTTCAAAGTTGGCAAAATATTAATGAGGACTGAATTTACTTATTATTGGGTATGTTTGGGTGTTGGTAAACCAGCTGCATTTGGAAACAAAAAAAAGATATACATGTTATATAAATTGCTAAATGTTTTTCCATAAATTTCACTTTTGGCCCTACTTCATCAATAACTTATTCTGTTGTCTTAATCAAAATTTTCATGAAATTTGCATTTTACTGACGGCAAAAACCTGAAGATTAAAAATAAAACGTAATTATATTCAAAGTGCACAAAATTGAAAAATGTTTATAAGGAATTACATAAATGTGAAAACAATATGAACTATTTTTTCATGTTTTAAAAAGTTACTTTTACTGAAATAATCAAAATTATTCATTAAAATTAAAAGGTAATGTACCAACTGTAAACAATATGCATTGAACTTTTACATCAAAATTAACTTTTTTTCTTTTTTGTGGGGGTAATCAGGTTTGTTTGTTTGTTTCTTTCTTTATTTTTAACAGGGGTACTGGGGATTAAGCCCAGACCTTGTGCATGCTAATCACACACTACCACTGAGCTATACCATTCCCCTGAAAATCAATTTTTGAACACTGAATTACATATTATTAAATACATTTATAAAAAGAAAATTATTTGTAATTCTACTGTAATTCAATTTCCAACCTAGTTGCTAGTGCAAAAAATGGTCTAGATATTCATATATGCAAATAAAAGAGTATGTTTATTATCGATAAATAATATTTAGCTACTACGTGCAACTCTTTCGAATATCACTTTAATCAGAAATCAAAGGGGCAAGAAAATGGATACTTGACCCTCTGGGAAATATTACTTTGTTCTTACAAGAATATGTTAACTTTCGTGCCATATGGTACAGGGATTTGATGAATTAATTTGTCCTTCTCTTACTTAAGCACTTTGTCTACTCAAATCTACACTGCTTCCAAAAAAGTGTCTGACTCAGGCATCAGTGACAGCACATTCTACATTTACGACACTGAGATGCAGTCTCCCTCTGTGTGGAATTCAAGGTCATGAGATGTGCGAAGGCAATTCCCTGGGGTTTGAATGGTGTTTGTATTGAACACAGATACCTAGCATTACAGGTCCTTTCTGTGTGAGCATTAAATGCCAGCTCCTGAGTAATAGAGTGTCCTAAGAGTTTTTAAAAATGAATTTAGATGTTGTGCCTTGTGGTAAGCAGGGTTCCTCTTGCTCATGTCTAAGATTCTACTTCAAAAAAGACAGACTATTTCTATTTTTAAATCTCAATATTTACAAATGTTAGAAAATGTATCCTTTGCAACTTTAAATTTATGATAAAAATAGTACAACTTAAAATGGGCAATAAGGTACAAAGTTTTGCAAAACTATTTTAGAGCTACTTGAGTAAACAAGTTTTGAAATTTTTAATAAGAAGCTGTATATGGAGCTAACTCCAAAGCCTTTCCATTTCTCAAACTAAATATGTCTGTGTCTTACATTCAAATGGGTGAAATGAAATCTGGTCAGGTCCATTTAGTTTCCCTTTTCCCTCTCTGGGCAGAGCTTTTTTGCTAGGATAGCTCATGACCTGTGATTTCACTTATTATTTGACCACCTCTGGTCTAATCAGCTGTGTCTGGGACTTGAGTCAGGGATCTCTAAAGCTATGAACTTCAAATAGGTACTATGCTCTCTCATCTTTAATTGGGCAGGGACACATCCCAGGAGGAACATAAGAAGAGGAAAGAGTGCTATACTAGAAAGAGACCAAAAAAGATGAATGCTTAATAGGTATTACTATTTGATGAGTGTGAATATCAGCTGCCAAGCAGTAAAGTAGCTGCATGAACCCTATGGCCATATTGTAAATGCTCTCAGAAATAAGAGTATTTCAACTAATTTTCAGCAGAATTCTTTCTGATGGGTGCAAAACAATGGATTGTTAAGTGTACGGTTTCTGGAGTCAGACTGCTGTGGGTTCTCCAGCTCTACCACTGACTAACTGTGTGAGACCCTGGGTAAGTTACTTGGTCTCAGACTCCACATCTATACAACAGGAATAGTAACAGTAAACTCCTGATAGGATTATGAAGATTAAATGAGAGAATCCTTGTTATACTTTGAAAAATGCCTGATACATATTAAAGACTTAAAAAACACTAGCCAGTTGTGAGTAGAAAGCTCATTGAAGTCATTTTGTACTAATGCACAGTTTTGAAAGTAGCATATGAGATAGCGTAAATCTCAATTAGTCTCATAAATGGAGGGAAGGAGTGTTAATAATATACACAACCAGAAACTGGGTAAAAGATACATTAACTCATCTTTCCATCATTTCTGGAAATGATCATCTATTTAAAAAAATAATTTTCTGTTTTGTACTGTTTTGCCTTTTTTATGAGCACTTTTATTATGAACACAGAAAAGCAATAAACATAAAAAGCAATTCACTCCTAAAATTGAAACAATTCACCCTCATTTGCCAATACTACCACTAACTCTTTCAAACTCCTATAAATCTTCTGAAATTATATGCATTTAGAAATGAACGGTGGATTCACTCCTGCTCCATGGTTGCTTAATACTCATATGGATGCCCTATCAAAGAGGAAAACAGTGAGAGATCATGTAAAATACAATCAAGCAATTCTAGCATTTAAATCCAAAGTGAAAAGACACGCATGTTGTAGCAAAGTAATACTAAAAACAACATGAGTTCATTTATTAGCAATAATTTCCAAGTGTGCTTTGGTAGAATTATTACTCAGTAATCTTGTTTTATGTTCCAAAGGGGGAAATTAAGAATATTTAGGTCCTGCTAAGTTGTTATTTTCATTTTAGAAAAACAAAATCTCTCACATTTTCAAACCACAGAAGATGTCACACAAGTGCACATGCGTGCGTGCACACACACACACACACTTTTAAAAGCCAGGCCACAAATTACTTTCAACTATAAATTTACAGGAATAATTTTTACTAAAAAAAGTTTGTAAAGTGGCATTTTATATTGTATTACTTTGTTAAAACCCAAGAAACAATCACTAGACCTTTTTTAAAAAATCCATACAAGACAGAAGAAAAATTATATTTGGATTCTGGCTACTTTAGAGGCACTCCTCATCCCTCATTAGGCACTTGATGTATAAATGTAATTACTTAGTATAGTTATAATCTCCCTATGGAAAAAATTTTAGTCAAATTACTGTGTTTCAGATAGATATCCCATTCTAATTCTCAGTCAGAAGTCCTTTTTAAGTTAGATGATTAGTAATTTCCATTTAGCAACTACTCAGAAAATCATGAGAGAGAACTGAAATGCTCTACATGATACAGCATGGTTTATGAAAATGTTATGTCAGAATTTAGGACAACTAAATATGGCCCTGAAGTTTGAACGAAAGGGGGTTTACTTCTTTCTCTGCAGCTGGTGATCTCAAGCCTCTTAAAATGTACATGATGCCAAAGCTGCAAAGCTGTGTTTCACAGCAGGTTGGAAATAGAGCCCTACAATATGTGGCAGAATCCTTACACAGAGATGGAAACCAGGCTGTCTGGGTTCAAATCCTGACTGTGCTCCACTCTAGATAAGCAAAATATTTAAACTTAATTCTAGGATCCTCATCTACAAAGTAAGGGTAACATCATATCCACCACTCAGTGTTGTGGTGAGGATTAAGAGTTAACCCTCCTACACTATTGGTGGGGATGTAACTTGGTGCAGCCACTATGGGAAACAGTATGGAGATTCCTTAAAAAAATAAAAATAAAGTTACTATATGTTCCAGCAATCTCACTCCAGGGCATATATCCAGAGAAGACTCTAATTTGAAAAGATACATGCACCCCAATATTCATAGCAGCACTATTTACAATAGTCAAGACACAGACACAACCTAAATGTCCATCAACAGATGACTGGATAAGAAGATGTGGTGTTCACACAGACACACACACACACACACACACACACAGTGGGATACTACTCAAGCCACAAAAAAGAATGAAATAATGTCATTTGTAGCAACATGGATAGACCTAGAGATTATCATATTAAGTGGAGTAAGTCAGACAGAGAAAGACAAATATCATATACCACTTATATGTAGAATCTAAAAAAAATGATACAAGTGAATTTATTTACAAAACAGAAACAGACTTAAGGACATACAAAACAAACTTATGGTTACCAAAGGGGAAGAGGGGAGGGATAAATTAGGACTGTGGGATTAGCAGATACAAACTACCATATATAAAATAAATAAACAACAAGATCCTACAGTATAGCAGAGGGAAACTACACTCAATATCTGCTAATAACTTATGATGAAAAAGAGTATAAAAAAATACATATATAACTGAATCAGTGTGCTGTACACCAGAAAATAACACAACATTGTAAATCAAATATACTTCAATGAAAAAAAAGACAACTGCAAAAAAAAAAAAAAAAGAACATATATGTTTAGAACTGAACCTGGATATATGGGAAGCATTTTAATTAATGTTACATTACTACTATTATAATTGTATTGTTGTTGCTGTTAGTCTTAATTGTATGATTAGGATTGGGCTTATGCACATATAATACGAAGAGTTGCATCTATGACGTAATATCCTGATTACTAAGATGACCCTTTTCCCTGACAATTAAACTCCTTTTCCAGATGTTTGAAATTACACATTAACAACTTGTCCCTATTAGGACTGTGGAAATGGGGCACAGTCACAGAGGGCCTTGAGTGACCAAAAATTATGCCAATTTTCCATTGTCCTTGGATCAGACAATGAAGACCATCCAGGTTGGTGGTCAATCATCCCAGTAGGTAGACAGACTATAGGTGAGGGATGTGGTCATCTGTAGATCATGGGCAGCAAGCAACTCATGCCAGGGAGGTTTGGCATCACATATCAATGGCCTAGTCACAGAGACCAAGGTCAAGAGCAGCAGTCTCACCTGTAGAGAGTCTGGGGAGGCCTGCAATGAATAACAGCACAATGGACAGGGATAGGATCTCATTGGTGGATTATGTACAAGTCAGCATCCTCGTCACCCAGAAGAAGGCAATGATCCTTCCTAGCAGAAATGACAGAAAACTGCTCCTATGGCTCTTTGCCCACTCTGTTTTACTTTGAGCTGGGCACTGGTTGTTTTGGCCACACAGCGTCTGTAAGTTATGATAATTATACCTGATTTTACTTTGGGGAAATCAGCCCTCTCCACCCAGCCCATGTGCTCTGGGTCATGCTTTTCTCAATTTCTCAGACTGGAGAAGCTGACCTAAACTAAATCAGTCAGTATATTCCATCCCCCAAACACAGTGATGGGGCGGGCACATCACTCAAACCATCTTATGAGAGCCAACGAGACTTAAACCCAGAGCTTTATGTTATCAAGAAGCCAGATTATTTCTTCTGGTTTGAAGCGTGGTGCTGATATGATCCTGAATCTTCTTGGGATCACACATGGAGCCCGAAAATGGAGTCCACTCAAGAAAGCAGAGGTAAGTCTTGGGTAGATCCCTTTTTCAAAAGTCTCCAGAACTTTTGCTTACACGAGCCAGTATGCTATCTTTTGCTTAATCCCATTTGGGGAACGTTTACTGTTTAATTGCAACAACAAAAAATCTAAAACGATACACACTTACCTTGTCAACTTACGATTTTTCAACAAATCTATCTTTCCTCTGGAACTCTGAGCTCACATGGGGAAAGACTGTTTCAGTCACCTTTCTATTAATATGTCCTGTCAAGTAACTGATGTAGAGTAGGTGCTCAATATTCATTTATTGATTGAGTAAGTGGGTAAATGAATGAATGAGCACAGCTAACTGGCTTTATCACCAAGGGTCTAGGGAAGAGGTTGGCAGACTTTGACTTATGAGTCATATCAGGCCCACAGCTTGTTTTTATAAATAAAGTTTTATTGGAACACAGCCATTTCCACTCATTGGCATGTTGTCTAGGTGGAGGGGGAGTGCATAGGTGGGGAAGTATGTGTCTTGGGGGAGGGGGTTTGGGAGGAATGTTTAAAAGAAGAAAGAGTGAAGATAAGAGAGATAAGGTTACTGGAGACCAACTTCTTCTCCTCTACAATACTGCTTCAGGCTGATCCACTCTCCTAAAAGTCAAATAGTTTGGTTTTGGAAGGCCATCAATATCTGTCCTCTTAGCACACTGCGTGCAATTTTCTATGAAGCATAGAGGACAAATAAGAAAAAATTTAGAGAACAGTATTTCTAATTCTATTAGGTCAATGGACAAATTGTACTGATAAAATGGAAGGAGTATTTTGTGCCAATTTATAAAAACAAGGATATGATAAAAATGTATTCAGAAAAAAAGGAACATACCGTTCCAAAAACAAGAGTTTCTATTAAAAATTTTTAAAACACTGTCTCTAGAATTCTAGGAATACAAGTTTATAAAAAAATCTCTTCTACCTGAATTCTGAATGTCTTCCCATCTCAACTAATAGAGATCTTATAAAATGAACACGCTTTAGTATTATCAGGATACAAGATGTGAGCAAAAAAAGGGAATAAGTAACTATTAGAAATCAACATCTACAAAAATGTAAAACTGAAGGAAAAAAGAGCTGCCATTTTTGTTCTCTTTAGATTTGTCAGAGAAACTAGGTTGAAATAGCTTGGGGGACCAGTTTCAGTCGAATAGTTTAAATTTGTTTAACCTTTTAGTCTGTTAGCAAAATATATACAGTGTGCAAAATCCACAGAGTTGCTTCTGCTACCAGAATTAGCTACAAGAGGGTTTGATTTTTCAGCACTGGTTTGTTGTTTTTGTTTTTTTACATTTTGTACGCTAATGTGCCCTTTATTTTTCCCAATTTTCACTGACAGAGGAATACATTTGTTTTAGAAGAGACTTAGCATAACTTGAAATCTCTCTGAAATAATTTTCCCAAATTAGCTAATTTAGGGAGAGATGTGAAGGGTATATTACATCTACTTCCAAGACGATTACTTTACTAAAAAGCAAATTAAAGCTGATCAAATTTAAGTTTATTGCTTAATTGTTTTTTTAGTCATGTTTGTTCCATTTTGTATATAACAAAGGATGAAAATTCTGCCTTAGGCTTTAAATCATCTCAGGTTGAATGTTTTTGCTTATAAACAGCAAAATAAATAAATAAATAAATAAACCTAATTGTAGGAATGCCTGCAGTAGCTTTTCAGACAATCCTAACCATCAGGAATACAATTGAAAACTAAAAATAATAATAAAAATTATAATAGCAAAGTGCATTACCTGCAATGTGTACAATGGGGCTAGTATCCAGAATTTTATAAAGAAATCCTACTCCATTATCACTCAGCTGGGTGACAGGCATCATCGCATTGATACTAATTCTTATCCAGTCACTAATTAAGCCCAGCATAATACACAGTGGAGATGTACTCATCGGGAAAATTTTATGTGCACAGATCTGTTCTTTCTGAGATCTTCAGACATATGAATTAGATTTCTATCATAAGGGAACAAGTTGATTGTCTTCACTGCTCTTCATTGTTAAAATGTAGCATATAATTTCATTAAGTGTGTGAATACCTTTTCTTTCCAGTACTGCTATAAACTAAAAATGAAAATAATATTGAATCACAAGTGTGTGGCGGTCCTGAAATACCTTTATGTAGATCACTTTGGAATACACTGGCCTGGGCCATGTAATGTAAGGCTGGCAGTATGGGCTCAGAGTTAATCTGAGAGGGACACTTCCTATATAATCTGCAATTTGGTGGGTGGGGCGCTTTTCTTTTTAGCCAGATATTTCTTTCTTTTAATGTGTTTGCTTGTGCTTTTGTCTATCTAAATTTTTACTCATACCCTCATGCTGGCAACGGTTTGGTGAACATTTGGGATATTCTTCATATAAGCCCAACCTTGCTCCAATATAGTGTGATGTTTGGCCAAATTTCAGAAGCTCCTTCATGACCTTGTCCCAGATCTGGCTTTCAGTCACACACTACTCTGACTCTCGGTACTAAAGCCATTCCAGTCAGACAAGACATGCTCATATCAACAGAGAAAGCCCAATAGCAAACTTATTAATTTTATTAGCAATATCTGTATTCTAAAATCAAGCTTAACTCAGTATAACTTAATGGACCTAAACAGAATAAAGACTTGTGTGTATGATTTCTCTTTATTAGACACACTTTCCTATAGAGCTATCTGGTCTCCTACACCATGCCCAACAGATAAAGAGAAAAGCAGCCCCTGACCTTCAGGATCTGACCTGGCGTGATCAGCTGGGACTTGGACCTGGTGCTCACACCCAGGTCTTGGTGTTCTTTTGCTGAACATAAGCAATGCCAGAGAACATCAACATCAGACCACGCCATTCTGTGACTATGACGGATGAAGAGAAAAAACAAGACTGCTCTCTAACCATGCCTAAATGCAGGCAAAATGGGAACACGGTCCTAACCACAAAGACAACAAACACCACTTCTTCTAGCTAACATGAGTGACTGCTGCTTCTTTATCAATCACGGCTTTAGCCTCACTTTAGTTTGCCCTCCCTGTAGGTAAGATTTATGGTAATATCTAACTGTAAAATTGTTCCCACATTTTGGAAAACCTGGTCAGGAGTGAATGCTCACTACCTTGCATTAGTTCCCAAATTACCCAACCAAAGCCAACATCATATAATAAATTCTTCCTAACGCTCTCTTCCTAAGATGCCCCATTAGTTTTCATGGTGAGCATTCTGCCTTGTTGCAACAAGTAACATACTCACTTGTTCAACTACAAGTGTCTTCCTGTGGTCTTTGACTGGAAATGACATTGACACAATGCAGTTTCTCCAGCCTGGTGATTCAGAATCTTTACTCACTATGCCTGATCTCTTTCTTGCCCTTATTATTTTATCTACACTTGATGCTAGCAGTACCTTAGGCCTACATCATCTCTTAAATCAGCCATCTGCTTTGATTTGTCTCCAGGCTGCCTCCACCTATATCCAACTCTTGCTGTCTCTTTTACTAAAACCCTAGACTACCAGAGTGACTGCCTTTTGCTTTTCTATATATGTCAGATTCCTTAGTAAAGTTGGTTAAATGCAGATTATTTCCATGAATAGTAAGATTAGACTACTAAACTCTTTCTCACCTCTCATATTGGATATGTCTCTGAGCTTCATTTAATTGTACCCACGAAGACACATACTCTCAGGGTAAAAACTAATCAAAATAAAGAAGGCCAAATGGTATTTGTGCTTTCAAGTGGTGAAGATGGAGAAATTTCATTTGGAACTTGTAGACAGCTATGTGGAAAGAGCCTGATCTTATTATTTTAGTGCAAACTCTCCACTCACAATGATTGAGATTTAATCCGTCCTATTTGGCTCATATTTATTTACAAATGTTCGTTAACTTGATACTCTTATCTTAAAATTTGATGTTCCAGTAAGAACTGCTGTAGAAGAAAGGGATGTATGTCATGCATGAATGCACTATGAAATTACTGCTCTCAGTAATATGTAAGCCCTCATTTGTAGATTGCTAAATTTTTAAAAAATGGGGGTAAAGTAGAAGGAGGACTGGAAAAGGAAAGGAAACATGTTTTCTCGTCCCAACTCTATCACTGAGTTGATTAAATGGCTCCAATCTTCAGTTTTTCTAATCTTTCAAATGAGATAATTTGTCAAGATTTCTAAAATGCTATAATTTTATTTAACAAACATTTCATAAACATAAAGTGGGCTACTCTCAGTCATGTACAAGTGTTCAAGAATCATACAACTAACTATTCAGAAGAACTAGGTTAATTAATGGCATACATTTCTCTCAATTTACTCCTCTATGACTCAATGTTTGGTAAATGTTCTTTTGGTAATTTCCAGAAAACAGGAAACTGGGACATTTTAAGGATTTGCTTAAAGTCCAAATGACAGAATAGTGTTTACAATTAGATGTCTTATTTCCCAGTCTACTTTTTTTTTTTATCAGCCATACATAGATATTCTGTCATCCTTAAAATTTGTATTTTAAGTGTGTGTGGGTTTCTTACCATTATGTGTTTCTATGGAAAACAGTATTATGCTTCTGGGAAATTTACCATAGTTAAAATACAGAATCAAATCCAGGGGAATGGTCTAGACTGCCAACATCTGTCATTAAGAGGAGAGTGGAGGAATTGCTCAGAGGACTGGGACAATCAGTTGCCTTGCAAAGCTCTTAATAAAGTTCACATAGGCTTCCCACATGATTCAGGATTAAGTTGAGGCACTAAGTATTCCCACAGAATTTTTCTCACTTCAATTAGGATATAAATGAGACAAGTTGAGTCACAGCAAAAATCTTGTCATGTATTCTGTGCCCTTTTCTCTAGGATCGCCTAAAGGCCCAGCTGAGACTGAAGAAAAATTAATTAGATACTAAAAATTTTAAAACCTAGGGCATTTTGATAAGTTTATTCTTGCTTTCAACAAGAGGAACTGCCCAATTCCTATTGTTTAAATATTTTAAAAGTAAGAATATTAAAGTAGACCCCTGGGAAATTAAGTGGATCAACTGAATGAAGTGTTGTATATCCTGTCATCCTCCTGCTTTCCTCTGAAATTAATTGTTGAATTTTCTATCACAACATCCTTGTAGAAGTGTGCACGGGAAGGAGAAACGGTAAGAGAAGCAAAAGTAAAAGGAACAGAAAGAGAGAAGATATAACTTATGAATTCAGGACTGAAATATGAAATATTAGGATAACAGAATTCTACAAGCAACACTATAAACTTGAATTTGACAACTTATGAAAATGGACCAAGGTCTCAAAGAACACAAACCACCACAACTCACTCTATAAAATCCATAATTTGTTTAACTCCATAACTAATAGGGAAATTGAGTTCATCAATTAAAAACTTCCCATAACAAAATCTACAGGCCCAGATGGTTTCTGGAGAGAATGGTATCAAATGTTTAATGAATAATTAACACCTAATTCTACACAACCTCTTCCTAAAATTACAACAAGACATAGCACTTTTCAAATCAATTTATAAAATATAGATTACCCTGTATCAAAACCAGATGAAGATGGTGCAAAAATGAAAACTATACACTGAATATTCTCATGAATCTAGATGTAAAACTCCTTAACAAAATGTTAGCAAATAGAATTCAGCAATCTATAAAAAAAATTCTGCATCACAACCAGGTGGAGCTAACTACAGGGATGCAAGGTTGTTTCTATATTTGAAAACCAAATAATGCATTCTATCACATTAACAGACTAAAGAAGAAAAAAATCACCTAATCATATCAACTGATGCAGAAAATACATATGGCAAAATTCAACATCCATTCGTGGTAAAAATAGGTAATAAGTAAGACAGAAATGCACATATAAGTTCAGAAAGGAAATGTGCAAGAATGTCCATAGCAGCATTATCTGCAATATCCCCAAAGTGGAAACTACCCAGATGCTTTTCAATAGTCGAATAAATAAATTGTGGTACATTCACTTAAAACAGGAGTTGGCCAACTTTTTCTATAAAGGGTGAGATAGTAAATATTTTAGGTTCTGTAGTCAATACAGTCTCTGTTACAACTTTTCAACAGTTGCCAGTGTAGCCTGAAAAGAGCCACGGACAATACATAAACAAATGGATGAGCAATAAAACTTTAATTGGCACTAAAACTTGAATTTCATAAAAATTTTCACATATCCTGAAATAACGTTCTTCTTTTGATTTTTTTCAATCATTTAAAAATGTAAAAACCATTTTTATCTTGTAGGTCATACAAACACAGGTGTGAGTCAGATTTGGTTCATGGCCCATATGATGGCCAACCCTTGAGGTAGAAAAATAACAGAGAAATGAGAACGAAAGAGACTACAATTACATGCAAAAACATGGAAGAGTATAAAAAACATAATGTTGAGTGAATGAAGTTGGACACAAAATAATGCATACCATATAATTCCATCTATATGATTATATTCATAGAATTCATATTCATTCATATATATAAATATAATGTATTATATATATTCAAAAGTAGGCAAAATTAATTTATGATGTCAGAAGTTGGAAAAGTGGTTACATTTGACTGAGGTGATTTAAAGCGGGCATGAGTGGGGCTTTGGGGATCCTGGTGATGAATCTTGGTATAGGTGCTGGTTATCAGGGTATGATCGCTTTGCAAAACTTTATTGCACTGTGCCTTATGATTTATGTACTATTCTGATTATTATTCTTTAATAAAAGTTCAAAACTGTTTATAATTTTAAATTTCCCAGTGTCACTTTAAATCTTTTTATCTGGAGAAAATGTTTTCCCCTTTCACTGGGTAAAAACTCTTGACAACCATGAGATTTTCTAGTCTCTCTCAGGTAATAGATGGTCTTGTGCAAATTATAGCTTTGATCTGGAAACTGTAATATATTAATCACACATCCGTCTTTGTTCAAGCTTCTCTCATCCCTGTCCTGAAGTGTACAGTCTGTAGAAAATTGCTACCTGATTTCAGGCACTAGAGCGTTTCATTTCTCCCCTTTTCCTCACTTGCCAGTAATTCTTAAAGACCACGTGGGTTGGCACAGAGAGGGAAGAGAGAATGGAACAGAAAGTTCTGATTGGATTGGTATTGTTGAAATACACTTTGGCTTTGTGGAATTGTTGGAAAAACTGACCTTTCTTTCACATGTACCTTTGATGGAGTTTTTAAATCCCTCCTACTAAGACACTCCAACTGCAACTCAGCTGATCTTGATATATTCTGTTTCTTTGGCAGATGCATTACCTTCATTCTCTGGTTCTCCCACTGTCCTTTCCATGTAGACTTTTTCTGCTGGAGTCCTACAAGACAGGTAGGTAGTCTTATTAGGAAGAAGTCAAATAGCTCCAGGCTGCCTCTCTCCCCGACCCGGCCTACACATGGTTCACAACAAACACTAGTGAATATTTTGTTCAAAGTCATACTAAAAGCACAGGCAAACCCAAATATTACCTCCCCTTCACTCTGCACTCTGCTTGGCAGTCCGTCTGTCTCACTGTCCTGTCTGGCAGAAGTCAGATGCCAGTCCACTATCTTTCTCAAATTCTAGAAGAGTTGTCAAACTCACAGAGTGGTTCTGGTACTACACAGATCTCCAGGCTTGAGGAAAGGAGAGCTATATCCATCCTAACTCATGTGTGTGAGTTTGTGTGTGTGTGGTGGTGTACGTGGGGTAAGCGGGGAACTCATATATGGCATCAGTTCTCTCCACAGAAATACCCTTACACATCTTCAGAACTCCACAATTCCTGACCCTTTCTATATCCTTTCGATGGTAAGGAATTTCTAAAATTGTGCAACCATTTCCTAAACATTCCCTTTGAAAATCTACATTTTGGGTTATTTCATAACGCATCTGGTGCCACATTTAAAACCAGCAATTTAACTTGCAATTACATTAAACTTTCTGTTATGAAAGGAAAGCGGAGCTCAGAGAGGGAATTCACTCCTAGTTTTAGAAAGGATTTAAGACAATTCAGTTCTCAAATTGATTTCTAGAAATATTACATCAAATTAAATTTTCAAGAATATTTGAGAATTCCCAACTCACTTCAAGAATATTATTACTAGGAGGGAGGGTATACCTCAGTGGTAGAGTGCGTGCTTAGCATGCATGAGGTCCTGGGTTCAATCCTCAGTACCTCCATTAAAAAAGTAAGTAAGTAAGTAAAATAAGTAAGTAAAAAAATAGATAAATAAATAAATAAATAAACCAAATTATCTCTGCCCTAAAAAAATTAGAAAAAAAAATCTAAGCAAACTATTATTTTTAACACTCTAATTTGATGGGTAAAAAAATGAATGATTATTTCAGGAAAATTACTTTATTACAACATTGTATACATTTTCTATACTGCTAATAATCTTCTCAACATCATACTCATTAAATACTCTTAAGCTCTATTACTGTTATCCACTTAACCATATCTGTTATCTTTCTCAAATGGGATCACTGTTATTGCTTCTGTCCCGACTATAACTTTCTTGACCTTTCCTACATGCTTCCAGTTAGGTTTCAGCCCAATATATTATTTTCTCCTTCTTCTAATTTATATTGTTTTTGTGGTACAGTAGTGTTTTGCCCTTAATGGACTGACTTAGCTCTGCATTATTAATCACATTCTGTTGGTGTAATGTCTCATTTAGTTTCATTGATTTAATTCCCTTTTAAATTTCTTCTGTATACAAAACAAATGTTATGAAATATTTTCTTCTTTTCCCCATATTGAACTTCTTCTCTGTCTTACATAATTGAGAGTCTTTCCCCCCTTTCTCTTCATCCAAAATTTCACCTAGTCATCGTGTTATTTCTTTTCATTCTATCATACAGGATCAATTCTATCCAAACCTTCCATTTGCCCAGGTATAAAATGGATAACTTGTTCTAGACTCTCATTTCCTTATCTGGGGTCTACTGGTATTTCTCTCAAAGCATCTAGTGTCGCATGTTCTCACATCTTGTCTGTTACATAAGAGTATGGGGGACTAGGATTCAATTAGGGATGTGGGCAACAGTTGTGGGTAGAACAGGTTTCTAATTTTTTTTCATAATTGTGTTAAAAATCTTGTAGTGGCATTCTACTATTCAAGTGCCTCTCATATTTCTGAAGGGGTACTATATCATTCAAATTTCAACCAGAGAAATATAAACACTAAGATATATATATATATATACACACACATACACATTTACACATATACACAGATATATTTTTGGGATTTCGCCTTATGTAGGTAGCTGGTTATTCTCTGCAAAGCTATTTTCTTCACATATGAAGCTGCAGCTTAGAGTCTTCAGAGCAAGCAGTTGGGAAGGGAAGATAAGTGTAAAATAGGGGGAGACCGAGAGCAAACTAGAACTCAAAAGCATAAGCTGGAACTCCACAAGAAAGGGCTGAAACCCATGCCAGTTCTTGTTGGCCCTAGTGTGGGTGACATGGGTGTCTTGCAGAAGCCAGGTCCTTCCTCACAGAACTAAACACACATATATGGCCCAGGAGTCAGAGAAACAGAAGGAGAAGGCATGGAAAGACAGAACAGTTGCAAGCTCAGCTGGGTTTCACACCAACAAGATGAGTCAACCAATCAGCAACAACATGTCTGAGCTACAAAATGGTGGCTGCTTTCTTTCTGCCTTCTAAATCTCCCAAGAATCTGTCTCATGGACAATCCTAACTGGAAACATAAAGCAGGGGATTCTGGGAAATATAGTGCAACCTAGCCAAGTGAAAAAAGGTAAAAAAGTACCCTTGGATTTTTTTATTATTATCCTCAAATAGAGCCTTGCCTTGAAACTTTTATTTTTGACAGACACAACAAGACCTGAGTCTTATTTCCTATTTCATTCATTTTCCCCCTGAGGCTAACCAAGAAAGTGACAAAAACCTAAGCAATGTTATAAATTAAAGTCATACTTACATTATCATGAGAAAATAAAAATAATAACAGTCCTTATGATTTGTTATACTATGTATTTTAATTTACTGTTCAAATTCAGGCAAATTCACTCCAATAACAATTATATTTTTCAGGGCTGTCTATGAAGCTGGCCTTACTACAACCGTATTTTCTATGTGCAAAGTGAAGCAAAAGAGGAAGGTTTTAGCCAAACTTACCTCCACTGAGCCTTTTATTCCCTCAGAAACTTATAAGCCCAAACAGCAAAGTCCTCATCAAAGAGCTTCCCTGAAATTACCTTAGCTACCAAAAGCATTTTTACTCAATGAAAGCTTTAAAATAACTCAGCTTCATTAGACAATTATTTCAAAAGCCACAATCAACATCCAACTGTGAAAAACACAATAGTGACTTAAAAAAAAAAATTCAACTGGTGATGTGAAAACGTCAGCAAAAACCTCAAAGTGAAAAAAAAAAAAAATTTACTGTCAAATGACCAAACCAAAAAGAAATCCATGTACCTAATTAAGAGTATAGCTGAAGAACACTGAAACTTCCATCAAGAGCCAAGAACTTGCTCCATGGCAAATCCCCAAATTAAAAATCTAAACATACAAACTAAGCATCTTAAATCACCCAATATTTTCACTGCTTGCCAGATTCGGTAATTATGAGTTGTTAGCTGAATATGCTCAGAAAATAAAACAATTTAAGAACCTAACTTTAGCTTCAATCTTGGTCTTGTGACGCTTGTACACATAATGTTTGCATACTTTTTAACTTAGTGCTATGAAACTATTTTCTATTCACTTAAACAGTTTGTATTCTGTTTTCCACATTTTAAAGAGAACGCCACAACAAGGTCATTTCATAATTGTCCCATACAGCATGGGACATTTCCCAAGATAAGGCCTTTAGTTCTTCGTTTTCTTATCTGTAAAATGAGGATAATAAGACCTATATTTGATCATCTCGCAAGACTTTTTTTTTTTAGTTCTCCAAAGTGATATATTCTTTTAAACTGCTCTGTAAAAATGATGAGTAAGTTGTTATGGTTAAGCCAAGACTGAGTTTTTTGAACCTTTATATAAGAGAACAACCAAACTCTTTAACTAGTAGTTATCTCTCTTATAAGTAGTAAAGATTTGAATTAACATCTTCAGAGGCTCAACTGAACTAGTAAATGAAATCCTCAGAAATAGCTGGGAACACACTGAAAATGGTAATTTCCTGGCAATCAACCCATACATTAAAAGGGAATGAGACCTTACTCTGCAAAGTCAGGTTGGTGAATTTAGGTCATTCAACTGTTTATCAGTATTGGAATTGTACATTATTTTGCCTGCTCTTAACCTGTGGTTAAGATAAACTATTACCAGTTATAAGCTTTTAGATTGTCCTCCTAAAACAGGCCACCTTGAGCTATCTCTTTGTGTTTGTTCCAGTGACAGGGAAAAATCAAGTTCTTTTACATAGTAGAATGATGGCTCAAACAATTCCTGAGAAAGGCAATTGACATTAACTATTAAGAGTATAATTTTAAAACAAATTAAAAACCATTAAAGACATAAAATGAACATGTCAAAATTTTTATTTAAATCACCAGTTGAATTTAATTCATCAATTAATGAGGGAACCAATAAAAGATTAAAACTGGTTCAACTGGTTTTCCAGGAAACAAATAAAAACCCCTGACTTGTAGTAGCTGTCAGTTTTTGTAGTCCAGGTACTCCAAGCATGGCTGATTTTAAGGTACCAACGAGAAGTCAATGAGCTTTCAAAATTCTTGAAAATTAAATAATTGGTTCTCATAAGCCAGTCTGAGACGGATCCAGCACACCAGTGTCGTAGATATATGCATGATTTAATAAAGGAATGTTAAAATAAGGTATATGGGTAATGAAATCGGTTAATGTCTCGAGAAGAAATAAACTTTGAGAGTTATTTTTCCACCAGACAGGACCTCTGCCGAACAAAATCTATAAGTTAACCTCTGCCCTAATAGAGTTGCAGAACAGCCCAGTCAAAGTCAAGCCCAGCACTTCACCGAAAGAACATCTAATAATTTTTTTCTTTCCCAAGTTATGAATAATATTTTCTCACAGAACAAACCATTAAATCAAGAATGAATTAATGTTCCCTGATTCATTTTAAAACTATTAAGTTTCCTTACTAGGCTATGAGGTACTTGAAGGTAGGAAATCTTTTTCAGTCTTTGTTCTTTGACCCTCATCAAGGACCCAGGACTCTGTAGGTGCTCAATGAAAGTTTGGTAAACTGATGAGTATAATTTTATAAGGGAAAGTAGAATCTAGTTTCTCAAAATGGACAATATCTTCATTCTTCTCCCTCTCTTTAAGATTCCTGCTAAGAAATATGACTGAGGACAGTTAAGGGCAATAAATGTTCTCTGGCCTCAAGGGAAACTTTAAAAGCAATAAAAACAAACATTTTAAAGGCAGTAAAAAACATGGGCTAAATGGTGGAAATGGGGAGGTCATAAAATGATGTAGCAATTTAAACTTATTATTGAAGCAGTTCTTCAAATTTTGACCTTAATTCTTCTTAAGAGTATAACATACAGTTACATTAAAATAAAAATTCATTTCTAATGAGGCAAGGCAATTAAACAAACAAGATAAGACCATTTCTTAGGCCAAAGTTGAAATACAGTGGCCGCTAGATTTACTATAGCTAAAAATTAAACAAACAACCAAAAAATCAAAGCATAAGTTGATCACAATGTGTTACATTAGGTGATCACTGATAAATCTAGTCTAAAGAAATAATCAAAGAGTAAAGAGATTGGCACAATAGTTTGTATTGTGGTCCATCCATTCATTCATCAAATTTTTATCTAATGCCTACTATATGTAAGGCATTGCTCTAAATGCTAGAAATATAGTAGTGAGAAAAAAGATAAGGTTCCTATCTTTGTAGAATTTACTCCCTGATGTCAATGTATGTATACTTTGTGAAATGATCACCACAGTTACCATCTGTCACCATACAAAGTTAATACAGTATTATTGAATGTATTCTCCATGCTCTACATTACATCCCCATGACTTACTTATTTTATAAACAGGAAGTTTTAACCTCTTGATCTCCTTCACTCATTTTACCACCCCACAACCTCCCTATTCTCTGACAACCCCCAGTCTGTTCTCTGTATCCTTGAGCCTGGGTTTGGTTTGGTTTAGTTTGGTTTTCATATTCCACATATAAGTGAGATTATACATTATTTGGCTTTCTCTGTCTGACTTGTATCACTGAATATAATACCCTTTAGGTCCATCTCTCCTGTCTTGAAGGGCAAGATTTCATTCTTTTTTATGGCTTAGTATTCATATATATATTATATATATATATATATGACATCTTCTTTATCCATTCATCTACTGATGGACACTTAGGTTGTTTCCATATCTTGGCTATTATAAATAGTGCTGCAGTGAACATAGTGGTGCATATATCTTTTCAAATTAGTTTTTTTATTTTCTCCAGGTAGATACCCAGAAGTGGAATCATTGGACCATTTTTTAAAATTATTTATTTTTAATTATTTATTTTTTAAATTATTTATTTTAATTTTTTTGACCCTCCATACTGCTTTCCAGAGTGATTGCACCAATTTACATTCCTACCAATGTGCACAAGGGCTTCCTTTTCTCTGTATCCTCACCAACACTTGCTATTTCTTGTTTTTCATTTGGATTTTTTTTTCCTTTTTTATTTTTATTTTTTGGTAATAGCCATTCTGACAAGTGTGAGGTAATATTTCCTGATTTTGATTTGCATTTCCCTGATGACCTGTGATGTTGAGCATCTCTTCATTTACCTGTGGACAACCTGTATGTCTTCTTTAGAAAAAAGTCTATCCCAGGTCCTCTGCTCACTGTTCAATCAGACTGGTTTTTAGTTGTTGTTGTTGTTGTTGTTGTTGTTGTTGTTGTTGTTGTTGTTGTTGTTGTTATTGAGTTATACAAGTTCTTTATATATTTTGGATATTAAGCCCTTATTGGATATATGATCTGCAAATATCTTCTTCCATTCAGTAGGTTGCCTTCTCATTTTGTTCATGGTTTCCTTTGCTGTACAGAAGCTTTTTAATTCAATACACTTTCATTTGTTCACTTTTTTCTTTTGTTGCCTTTGCCTTTGGAGTCATTTCTAAAAAGCATTACTAAGAGCAATGTCAAGGAGCTTACTGCCTATGTTTTTTTCTAGGATTTTTATGGTTTCAGGTCTTACATTCAAGTCTTCAATTTATTTTGAGTTAATTTTTACATACAGTGTTAAGACAGTGGTCAGTTTTATTCTTTTGCATGTAGTTGTCCAGTTTTCCCAACACCTTTTATTAAGAGACTGTCCTTTCTCCAGTATATATTCTTGCCTTCTTTGTTGTAAATTAATTGACCATATAAGTCTTGGTTTATTTCTCTCTATTCTCTCTATTCTGTTTCATTGACCTATGTGTTTGTTTTAGATCAATACCACACTGTTTTGATTACTGTAGCTTTACAGTATAGTTTGATACCAGAGAGTGTGATACCCCCAGCTCTGTTGTTTCTCAAGGTCATCTTTGGCTATGCAGGGTCCTCTGTAGTTCCATATATATTTTAGACTTCTTTGTTTTAGTTTTGTGAAAAATCTCACTGGTATTTTGATAGGAATCATTGAATCTATAGATGGCTTTGGGTAGTATGGACATTTTAACACTATGAATTCTTACAATCCACAAACACAGAATATCTCTCCATTTATTTGTGTCTTCAATTTCCTTTATCATTGTCTTGTAGTTTTCTGTGTACAAATCTTTCATCTCTTTGGTTAAATTTATTCCTAGGTATTTTATTCTTTTTGACGCAATTATAAATAGGAGTGTTTCCTTGGCTCCTCTTTCTGAAAATTGTTATTAGTGTATAGACATGCAACAGATTTTTGTATATTAATTTTGCAGCCTGCAACCTTACTGAATTCATTTATTAGTTCTAACATTTTTTTGCTGAAGTCTTTAGGGTTTTCTGTGTATAGAATCATGCTATCCACACATAATGATAGTTCTACTTTTTCCTTTCCTGTTTTTTCTATTTTAAGAATGTCTAGGTATTTTTTATTTCATATTTATGTATTTAAGTACTTTGACCATTTTTCACTAATAAAGAATGTCCAATTCTTTACTATTCTGACTGTTCATTGATAACTCCACAAACATTTAAGCATATATATTCATGTCAGCTTTTCTAGTTATCAACAGAAGGACTGGTCCTAATCCACCAATATCAAAATTACAGAGATATATGTATAAATATAGGAGTATTTATTTATTTCTGCCATATGGGTATATGACAAAATTTCAATGCTCAGAACACTTCAGACATCATTAATGAAAACTGTACTTTTAAAAAAATCTCAAGTTATTGGTTTTGACACATAGGAACTTAAGGTCTCACATTTTCTTTTTTCTTGCATTAGCTCTATGCTATTTCCCTGTCCATAAAAAAGCTTTTTTTTTTTAGGAAAAAAAATTGATTTCAGCACAGGATTTAGTGCTGATAATATCTGTTAGGAAATGAAGAAAGGGAAAGATAAACACAATTTCTGAATATACATACATCTTTCAATTTAATGTCAGGGTATTGGGTGCTTCCTGTCTTGATTTAGCAAATTGTGATGAGAGCAAAAAAGGCTCTTTCATAAACTTAGCTATGAATTGTTAATCCCTCAAAGGTTTTGTTCTCTGTAAAACAAACACAGGCATACATATATATTCCAGAAAAAAATCTAACTTCCGTGTTACACTATATGATTTCTATTTCAGCCCTCCCATGCCTGTTCCCCTCATTCTGCCCAATGCATCCTGTAAGCCCCAGTGTTTACCTAACTGCCTGACCCATGTCTATTCACCTCCACCCCTTTCCCTACCACCACACTAGTACTAAAGTACACCTGTCATGATAAGAACATCCTGGCAATACCTGCACTTTATGGCAGATACAAGTCTCAACCTTTGACTTTGACTCTTACTCTGGCCACAGCTATATGTGTAGCAACAAAAAATATACATAAAAGAAGAGGAACCCACCTGCCTCTGTAACTCTTCTCTCTTTAAAAATTTCCTACCTCCTACTTATTGAATTAGTTAATCACACTATAGACTACAGTAAAATTCTACCTAAAACATGAACAAAGAGGCTCTGAGTATGTCCCAGATTAGATCCTCCTTAAATAAATTAGTATGTTTTGTATTATATAGTTTAGCTGGTCAGGCACCTTTTTGTTTTTTGGACTCTGGATGTTTGATGTTACTAAGTAGTCGGTTCCTAGATAAGTGGAATAATAACGTATTAGAATCCGAACACTGATCTCTTAGGGCTCTGGAAACAATCTGATTTGTAAGCCCAGTAACCAAAACAGGGATGAACAGACATTCCTAGCTGTGAATATGTTTTAAGGAGAAATAGTTTAGACTCAAAATATGTTTAAAAAATAAATTTCTTGACAGTTCTCTGTATCAGTGTTTTGAAGTGATCTATACACTCTTATAAAGCCTGCTCCTAACAATCATTTCAAGACACAACTTAATGTTTAAAGAATTACTGGAAGTAGGGGTGCAGGTATAGCTCAGGGGCAGAGTGTCAGCATGCATGGGGCCCTGGGTTCAATCCCCAGTACGTCCATCAGAAATAAATAAAGAAACTTAATTACCTCCCCCCTTAAAAAAATTGATAAAAAAATGAAAAAGAAAACAAAAGAAAGAATTACTGGAAGCAAGTAGAGTATAATAGTTCAGACATAAACCTGTCAAAATTAAAACAATAAATATTTTCTTTTATTAGAGGAAAAGTTCTGAGTTTCTCTAAATTTAACACATCTCAAACAATGGTCATAGTTAGCATGCCACTGAATTTTTATTTCCTGTATTTTAGCTAGATTATCCCGTAGATTCCAAAGGATGTGTTTAAAGGGAAATACATTTCCAAATGAAGGAACCTGAAAATGACTAGACTCAGGGTTTTCAAATGTAGGTCTTGGTAAGAATATTATGCACCAAAATATGTATTGGCTTATGTTAAAGAAGTCTCTAAATTTTTACTAATGACCTTGTATGATGCAAGGACCATCTACTTCACATCATCTTTTGACTGAAGCTCAGTTTCTTACACGTGATGTTACTTGTTTCTAGAATCATGACAGATTAGTATTCTCCTTTCCAAGTCTGAAAAGAGATCAGTTATTATGATGCTATTACGGCTGAGATCTGGTAGTTGTTTTAGTTCAGGAAGGAGCTAGTGCATGGAAAAGAAAATACCAGTGCCTATCTCCTTTGAAGCTGCATAAATCTAAGTCTGTTGTGACATGAAGGAAGGCCATTTCAGTTGCCAGAAAGAGTCTCATATTCAGACAACCCCAGTTTAGAATCACAATTTTACTGCTTACTAGCTTTGTTGCTTTAGGATGTTTACTTGATCTCTACAAGTCCTGGTTTTCTACACTGTACTGTGGGTTATTACGGCCTGTGTCAGAGGAAAACCATGCAGCGTATGGCACTGTAACGTGCCTTAAATAAGGAAGGAGCAAGGACGTGCCATTCAGAAGTGAATTTAGTAGCTATGTTTAAGAATGGCTTGTGTTGCTGGTAGCAACTCCAAAGAATCCATGTTTTTTTTTACGGGGCTCTTAAAAGCTGGCTAGGTAGACACAGGTTCAGTAGTTGCTGTTTGCGGAAACGACAATCAACTTCATCAAGCATTTCATTTGCTTCCACATTTCCTCACATCCTTACAGTTACGTGGAGTTTTATGACTAGCTCTGACCAGTGAAATTTTAGTCCGGTGACCTGTGTGACTTCAAGTGCTGAAGCAGTGAAAAACCTGTAAAAGATTCAAGCCATTCCACAGAAGCAAGATTCCTTCATTTTCGATGCAGCTACACAATGCCGGAGCCTCCACCAATCTGGGTCCCTGCCTGACAATGTGGAGCACAGCTCCCCTCCCCACCCCAACAAACTGTCATGAACATGTAGTATGAGCAAGAAATAAACCTTCATTTTGACAATGCATCAGGATTTAGGGCTTAATTAATTACCATGGTATAAAGTAGCCTATTGTGAGCAATACCCTGGTTTAGGGTAGCCACACTTTCACATATATTTTCCCTTATGAATTGTTAAATTTAATTAATGGCTTTTATTAAGAATTAGAATTAAATACCCTGAGATTTCCAGATCAACACAATTATGTTGTAGTTATTGAGGATTATGCTATATATAGCTTTCACCTAATATTAACATGCTCAAGGTCAGTGAAAATGAGAGATAAGATCAGGAAAAATCTATGAGTATAGCAATGAAACACTAGCACGGCTGAAATAGGCTGATTGCTAAAATTGATAATAATTATATTTTGAGCTCGTAAAGCATTTTGTAAAGTACTCAATTTGCTATTTATCTTCAGATAAAATTCTGGATCCAAATGATACTGAGCTCAGTGGGTGACATATCCAAGAATAGCATATTGAACTGTAAGGGGACTTGAACTTCAATTGTAAGTAGTTAAAATTCTCTTCATGGAAGCAAAAAGGACCCTCAAACTATCCATCCTATTCGAAGGATAAAATTTCCATTAATACCTAAAGAAGGATTCAAAGCAGCCCAGAAACATTACTGGAGCATCAGAACATGGCTCAGAAGTAGGCAAGAACTATTTGCCCTCGTTTTTCAGGCCAAGAAGAGGCAGTGAGTAATAACTAGTTAACTAGTTCATCTAGACATAATTAATTTAGTAGTAAAATCTAGAAACTAGTCCTAGCAGGGTCTTATAGCTATGACCACAAATACAGCACAGAAGATATGAGTGCTGACTGCATCAGAGGAATTTGATCTCAAACCCAAGCTCTGCCCTTATTTTTTGTTTGTTTGGTTTTTTAGGGGGTAGGTAAATAAGTTTATTTATGTATTTAGTTTAAGTTCTTTAATGGAGGCACTGGGGATTGAACCCAGGACCTTGTGCACGTACTCTACCACTGAGCTATACCTGTCCCCTGCCCAACTTATTTTTAATGTGGTCTCAGACAAGTTTATTTCAGTATAGATGGGAATAATCATGTCTCAAAATGTAATAGAAGATTTAAATGGCAATGTAGGCAAAGGGTTTAACACAGTGAATGACCCACTGTAGGCATTTCATAAATGGAATTTTTCATCCTTTATTTACTTATTATTTATTCTATTAAGAGAACTAATGAGTTCACTTCTGAGGAGGTAAAAAACAAAAACAAAAAAATCAATGTCAGTATAACCATTTTATAACCCTCAATTGACACTATTCTGAACGTACATGTGAACTATTCAACAAACTGCACTCTTTCAGGGTCCACCAGGTTTTATCACTCTTCTAAGTTAGGGTCTCTGAACCAAAAGGAATCATTTTCAGTCTACAGACTCCTGATTTAAAAGCGACAGTGCATCTGCACAGATGCTTTAAAAATTGGCACCACAAATGTCTTTGTACAATTTTCCCTTTCTTTAAAAATACTACATTGTAAACTCAGGATTCCTCTCCTCCCCCCATAAAGAATCTTCAGAAGTCCAATTTCTTATTCAGGTACATTGCTATTGTAGAGATACAAGCTAGATAATTCCCATTCATGAAGTTACATTTTCAGGACTGCTTAGTTTAGGCACAGTGCTGGGATGTGGAAGTAAAAAAACTTTTGACCTAGGTATCCACTTTAAGTAACTACATACTACGTAAAATAATTTAGTGGCATTTTGTTCCCAGCTCTAGGAATGTTTGAATGCTATGTATATTGCAAATGCTATGTATTGTAGTTTTTATTTGAAGGAAAATTATTTCTTGTTTGTCTGGGATTCTTCCTGCCTCTTTCTTTTGTCTGTTGTCCCTATGCCTATTCTTGTGAAAATTTGTTTTGGCTTTATTTCTCAGAGTTTCCATGACAGAGGCCAGATTTAAAAGCTCTTTAACATAAAATCCCACATTACACAGAAAGATCACAGGGTTATGTCAATTTATAAAGAAGAGTTATAATTTACGTCTCTTGTTTCCTTTGTGGCCTCCTGTCTAATCACACCCCCTCTTTGGCTGACCTCAAACTCTTCTTTCTTTCAAATACACTGTAATTCTCTACCATAGCTCTTTACTTTCTTTATAAATAGAAAGCAAACCTCTTGCCAAACAATACAGACTATGCTGTGGTTATAAAATCTGTGGAAGTCATTTATGCAGACACTTATTTTGCACATAATGAAATTAAGACACTGATCATAATCATATCCAAAGACCAGCAGCCAGTGAGATGCAAAGCTGAAAGATGAACTATTTTCACTTTTGGAGAAAGAACCAAAAAAGCATTTACCTACAACTGTATTCTTATTCATAAGATTATATATTGTTGGAAAGATATAGTTGGTCAGAGTGATATCAGCAAAAGGCATGGAAATTTCCACCCCTTGTTCCCCAACCCCCTGCAAACATCAGTTTGAACGACTGTCTGCAGAAAAAACCTTCACAAGAGCAATGGACTCCAGGTGAGGGATTACAGCACCTGTGTGAAGCACAGAAATAAGAAAAGACATGTTGAAAGGGTAGAAAAGATAGAGTCACACTGCCTCCATTTCCTCTCCCTCATGCTCAGACAGTCCAGCTTAGAGAGAGACAACTTTCCCATGGAAGAACAGTAACGTGAGCACTGGACTTCACCACGGACCCCAGGTCCACCCTGCCAACTACTGCAAGTGATTCCCTGTGGGCTTGCTCCCAGTGGAACCCCAGGGCCCAGATCCTGGCTCACTCCAAGGCCTGCCTACTTCGGCAGCCCAAGCAGCTTCCAAACAGCTTTCACCCTTCAATCCATTCCAGCACCTGCCAGCACCTGCAGCCCCAGGCAGATCCAGCGGCCCCAAGCACCCAACCCCCACCCTTGAAAGCCAACTCCATGGCTCCAGGAAACCCAAGTTCCTGGCTCCCCCCAGCACTGGTCCTCTATTGTGGCCCTGAGCAGTGAGTGTGACCTCAGGAACCCAATCAAGCCCATTGGCACAAGCTCCAGGGGAGAACCTGTGAATCTGGGGTCCTGACAGGGCCCAGTGCCAGGCTGACTACTACCATTCCAGGCTTCTGACCTAACCCAGCACCAGGTCACCCAAGGACTCCAGCAGCAAGCCCACCTGTGGACACCATCAGACAGCCCTCCCAGAATCTCTGGATGGGCTGACTGGTAAAGGACTTTGCCTGCTAAAGCCACTCTGTAAAGACTAGAAGAGGAAGCTACGTCCTCAAATGTGCACACACCGATGTCAGGCCACAAGGAGCACGAATAACTGAGGAAACAAAACAGCACCAAAGGAAACTAGTAACACTCTAATGATTAACCCCAAAGAAATGGAGATCTATGAACTGTCTGGAAAAGAACTCAGAATAATCCTCTAAAAGAAATGCAGTAAGCTACAAGAAAACACAAATAACTATGTGAAATTAGGAAAACAACGCATGATAAAATGAGAAATTTAACAAAAAAGGAACTATTTAAAAAATCAAGCAGAAATCCTAGAATTCAAGACTACAATGACTGAGCTGAAGAATTCAATAGAGAGCTTCAACAGACTCCACGAAGCAGAAGAAAATTAGGAACTGAAAGACAGGTCATTTGAAATCATAGAGTCAGAGGAGCAAAAAAAAAAAAAAAAAAAGAAAGTGAGTTATGGCATACCATTGAAATAAACAATCTATGCATTATTGGAGACCCAGAGGGAGAAGGGAGGGAGAAAGGAACAGAAAGCTTATTTAAAAAATAATGGCTGATAACTACCCAAGTCTGGGGAGAGATTTAGATATCTAAGTTCATGGAGCTAATATGTCATCCCAAAGTTTCAACCTGAAGCAATCTTGTCCAAGATACATTATAATAAAACTGTCTAAAGACAAAGAGAAAAATTTAAAAACATCAAGAGAAAAATAATTTCTCACATATAAGGGAATTTCTATAAGGCTATTAGTACATTGCTTAGCAGAAATCTTGCAAATCAAGAAAGAATAGGATGATTTATTGACAGTGCTGAAAGAAACAAAAAATGCTATTCAAGAATCTTTACCTGGCAAAGCTGTCATTCAACAATGGAGAGATAAAGACTTTCCTCAAAAAACAAAAGCTGAGGGTTTTCATCATCGTAAGACCTCTTTATAAGAAATGCTGAAAGTTCTTCAAGAAAACATATGAAAATATAAAACATGTTGGTAAAAGAAAGTATGCAGTCAAATTCAGAATATTCTAGTACTGTAATATGGTGATATATTAATCACTTTACTATAAAAGTTTAAAGGATAAAAATAATTTTAAAAACTATAGCTACAATTATTTGTTAATGAATACGCAATATAAAAACAGGTAAATTATGACATGAAAAACGTAAGTTATGGTGGGGAAATAGAAGGGTAAAGTTTTGTATGCAAAGTTATTAGTATAAAATAGACTTATATCTATGAGGTTTTATGTAAGTAAAAACTCTTTAACAAAATACTAGTAAACCAAATTCAACAGTACATTAAAAGAATCACACACCATAATCAAGTGGATTCATTCCTGGGACATGAGAATGGTTCAACATATGCAAACTGATAAATGTGATACACTAGATTAATAGAATAAAAAATTAAAATCCTATGATCATCTTAACAGCTGCAGAAAATGCACTTGACTAAATTCAACATCTATTTAAGATAAAAACTCTTAACAAGTTGCGTGCAGAAGGAAAGTACCTTAACATAATAAAGGTTATATATGAGAAACCCACAACAAACAACATACTCAATAGTGAAAGGTTGAAAGCTTTCCCATTAAGATCAGGAAAAAGACAAGGGTGCCTACTCTCATTAGGCCTATTTAACATAATACTGGAAGTCTTAGAGCAATCAGGCAAAAAAAAGAAATAAAAGGCAACCAATCATAAAGAAGTAAAACCGTCTGTGTTTGCAGGATGATATCATCTTATATAGAGAGAACCCTAAAAACTCCACCAAAAAAGCTGTTAGAACTAATTAACAAAGTTCAGAAAAAGCAGGATACAAAATTAACATACAAACATCACTCTATATGCTAACAAAGACCTATCTGAAAAAGAAATAAACATTCTATTTACAATAGCATCGAAGATATAAAATACTTGGGAATAAATTTAACCCAGGAGGTGAAAAGTCTGTATACTAAAAATCAAGACATTTATGAAAGAAATTGAAGAAGATAGAAATAAATGGAAAGATATCTCATGTTCATGGATCAGAAGAATATATATTGCTAAAATGCCCATACTACCCAAAGCAATCTACAGATTCAATGCAAGCTCTATAAAAATTCCAATGACATCTTTCACAGAAATAGAAAAAGCATGTAGCCAAAGCGATCCTGAAAAGAAGTACATGTGTCCCTTGAATAAAGCAGAGTGTTAATCTGACTATAACTTATCACTGGCCCTCCTTAGATGAGGTTCCTCTGCATCTGTAGATTCAAGCAAACATGGACCATGTAGTACTGCAGCATTTACTACTGAAAAATATCTGCATATAAGTGGACCTGCATAATTCAAAGCAAGTTGTTCAAGGGTCAACTGTACAAAGCTGGAAGCATCACAATTTCTGATTTTAAATGTTTTTACAAAGCTATGGTAATCAAATCAATATGGTACTGGCATGAAAATAGACCTATAGACCCATGGAACTAAATGGAGATCCCAGAAATAAACTACATATATGGTCAACTGACATTTGACAAGGGAGCCAAGCACACTCAGTGGGGAAAGGACAGTCTCTCCAATCAGCGGTGGTAGGAAAACTGGACAACCACATGCAGTAGAATGAAACTGGATCCCCATCTAACCCCACTCACAAAAATTAACTTGAAATAAATCAAAGACTTAACTTGAAATAAATTTAAGACTGAAACTGTAAAACTCTCAAAAGAAAACGCTTGACATTGGTCTTGGCGAAACTTTTTGGTTATGACGAAACTTTTTGGTTATGACACCAAGAGTGTAAGAAACAAGAGCAAAAATAAACAAGTGGGACTATATAACATTAAAAACCTGCACAGTAAAAGAAATAAGCAGCAAAATAAAGCAACATACAGAATAGAAAAAAAATTTGCAAATTATCTGTTAAGAGGTTGATATCCAAAATACACAAATAACTCATGTAACTTAATAGCAAACAGAACAAACAATCTGATTTTAAAATGGGCAAATGACCTGAATAAAAATTTTTCCAAAGAAAACACACATATTGGCTAACAGGTATGTGAAAAGATGCTTGACATTACTAATCATCAGGGAAATGAAAATTAAAACTACAATGACATATCACCTCATACCTGTTAGAATAGTTATTATTAAAAAGGCAAGAGACAAGCATTGGCAAGTCCGTGGAAAAAAGAGAATGCTTGTGCACTGTTGATGGGAATGTAATTTTGTACCGCTACTATGGAAAACAGTACAGAGGTTTCTCAAAATACTGAAAATAAAATTACTATATGAGCTAGCAACTCCACTTCTAGGTATATACCTGAAGGAAATGAAAACACTATCACAAAGAGTTATCTGTACTCTCATGTTCATAGTAGCATTAGTCACAATAGCTAAGACATGGAAACAAGCTAAATGTCCATCAATAGGTGAAAAAAGAAAGTGTGGTACACACACACAAACACACACACACAATGGAATATTACTCAACTGTAAAAAAGGAAGGAAATCCTGCCTTTTGCAATGACACGGATGGACTTTGAGGGTACTATCCTAAGTGAAATAAATCAGACAGAGAAAGACAAATAATGTATATTTTTACTTGTATGTGGAATCTAAAACAGCTGAATTTACGGACATAGAGAGTACAATGGTGGTTGCTAGGGGCTAGGCATTGGTGCAGGGCAAGGAGGAGGAAATGAAGAGATGGTCAAAGGGTACAAACTCACAGCTATAAATGAAAATTCTGGGGCTCTAATGGTGACTATAATTAACAATACTGTATTATATACTTGAAACTTGTTAAGAGAGTAGATTTTAAAAGTTAACACCACTAAAAAAAAAAAAGGTAACTATACAATGGGATGAAGGTGTTAACTAACTTTATGGTGGTAGTCATTTTACAATATTTACATGTATCAAATCATCACATTGTACACTTAAACTTACATATATTAGAGTCAATAATATCTCAAAAAAGCTGGAGAGAAAAAAAGTGACTCAAATGTGCTGAATAGGCTGTAAATGTGATACCCAGTCTCCCTCACATTTAGTGGACTCTGCCTTATATGCAGATCTTGGATAGGAATACCAAAGGAAGGGGATGATAAATACCACATGCTCTTAGGTAATGTCATTTAACATTCAGGAAGATCCTTGATCTTGTATACCTTCAGTTGTACTTAGCAAGAAATGTATTATTGGGCAAAGTCAAGAGCAATGGTTTATATAATACAGTATGGGTCAAACTGGTAACAGAAGAGTTCTAATTTGCTTCATGTAAAATTATGTATGCAATTAACCAAGCACAGAAAAAAATGTCTTGTTTGGCCAACTGATTCCATATCCTTCTCACCTCCCAAGAAAAACTGCTTAAATATTCAAAATTGTCTCAAGACTGAATGCATCTTGCAGAGAGTTTGAGTCTAACATTTGGCAAATTTTATGAGACACTAATTTGGAGAGAAGTCTCTAATTTAGTCCTCAGATCCCAATACTGCTTGCAGTTCCAGTCTTCTGATACCCAACGCCAAACTGTCAAAGTAGAATTCTAAACATTTGGGAAATGTTCCTGATAGAAGACAATCTTCTCACTTGAAAGCAGAACTGAATCTATATTTATAACATGAAATGTGTCACTTTTATAATAGGTTGTAAAAATAAACAAACAACCCTCAGTTCATATTTTTAAATATTTGAAAAGCCTCTCTCCCTCAAATAAAATATTATCCAATGTTAAACAAAAAATCGGATATTCATTAGTGATAAAGCAAGCTGCAAAATGAATTCAATGTTGGCAGTGGAAGGCTTTATTTAAATCTGATAATGTACTGCGACTGTCTCAAACAGAAATAGCACATACAGCAAAATAAAAGATTCTTTTTCCTGCCCTGAGGATACTTTCGTAATAAAATATTTTTCTTGGCTGTCTTTTCGCTTCCATTTATCACTCTAACCAACATAATCGGGGGGGGGGAGGGGAAATTATGTAACTTTAAAACGTCAGGCAAATAGATGTAAAGTCAATTATGCCTATTAGATTATCCTCGTTTTATCAACTGCAAATCATGCTTCTAGTTCTAGTAAGCATTATCACTTCTTTGCCTTATTTGCCGTAGTTCTATGGCGCAGCTAGGAATCTGATGTTCATTGTAGTTAAGCACTTACTTCAGACGCAGCTCCAAGAAAGGTCACGTTTCTCCTTGTCTCCTCTGTGCTCCAAGATCTTTATTTCGGTCGCTTAAGGACTGCAGTCTTAACCATTTCCAGTAATAACAGATGTCTTCACTCTCGGCCCCAGTTCCAAAATCTGGGTCCCCGACTCGTTTCGCCACTCTCTCAGACCGTGCCGCCTCCCGCCATGTATCCACTTGCAACAACAGCGAAGTCCAGCTTCCCGCGCAGGAAGGGTCTGCGCACGCGCAGTTGGCCTGCGCGCCACGCTCGCTGCGTGTTTCTCCACAGGTCAGAACGGCCTCGTGACTGTGGTAACCTGCGCAAGGATTTTGGCAAGGTGAGATTTCAGGTGTGTGAACCGCTAGTTTTCAACAATGAACTCTAGGGTGGAAAGGAACTGATACATTACTCTCTTTTTACTATTTACAAGGACGATTAAGAAAAGGTAGGACTTTCAGACTTTTCTAGAAACGGCATCTCCTCGTCCTCCACGGCACCTGGCTGTGGGTGGAGAAGGATGTTGATCGTCCCCTCACTCCTTCATAGGACTTTAATTTTAGTCTGTTGATAGTTCTCTGTCACGTGTATTCATGAACTTTGCCCCTGCCCCCAGAGTTAAGAAAATATGCAGAAATTGCACTGCTCCTGTACTCTTTGAAGAAAAGGATTCTTTTTCTTATTATGAAATATTTCATATGTGATGGTCTATGGGAGCGGTATAATAAATCATAGTGAAGCAACCACCTGTCTGTACACCACACATTTTTATGATAAATATTGCATTATCTGATAATCAAATGCAGAACAAACTTACCTACACACAATTTTATAAAATGAATGTAATGAAATAACTAATATAAAGAGAAAAAGAAAGAAAAGTATAGTAAAATAAAACGTATTTCAATCTGTAGATGTTTGGGCACAGGTACGCTAGAGATCTCATGGAGCAGTTACATTTCTTCTCATATGCTTACAATGAATTTGTTTGGATATAGAATATTTAAGAGCCATTCCATATGGGAACGGAGTCAAGGATGGACACCTGAATTAAATAGATAAACCAAGCCTAAAGTTTGGGTAAGTAATTACAAACTTACTAGGATAGGAAAAGCCAAAAAAAAAAAAAAAAAAGCCAAAACCAACCAAACAAAATTACCCCAAAACCATGTAGGGATAGCAGTTCAAGTCAAATTACAGACTGCTCAAGAGAAGAAAATGAGGTCAACCCTAGTCTCTGAAGTGATCTTCAGAACTGTATTTGGAACTGTAGTGTCAAAATTATTCACTCTAGCCCAGGACGCTGCCATCAGTGCATTATATCCCGAAACCTTTTTCAGTTAAAGATGTAGCTGGAAATGCTAGAATATAATGAGTGGGTAACATGTGCAGAGTAAAACATTAAACAGTTTCAAGATGATGTCTTGATTCCATTTAAGCTTCCCTCTGGATAAGGTCTGTTACATTACTGAGCCTTTAGAGTAATTTCTTATAAAAATGTCTTAGTATTATCAGGAATTAAAATATTCCCAATTTATATTTGTAAGGGGTTTAATTCAGCAAGACATTCAGAAGTCCAATAATGCCAATACAGTGTACTCCTAACCATGAACTTCTGAAATGCCCCAGAAGAGGGTGTTACTACCCATGTTAAGAAGTCTGAATTCCCCACTCTTCCCTTCCCCATCACAGATCCCTGCATCTCTGCTAAATATTACCCTGGATTTTGTGTTTCCAGTTCCCTTGGTTTTCATTCAGTTTCAGTATGCATGCATGTATTCCTAAGAATATAATTAGTTTGGGATATTTATGAAATGTGTATACATATAATATGCAGTATGATAATATACTGTATATTATTTTCTCACATCTTGCTTTATGTAACACACTATGTTGATGAGAATCATCCATGTTGATGCATGTTGCTCTGGTTAATTCATGTTGAATGGCAATGTTCTGTGGAATGACTGCAACATGTGTATTTATTCTCTGGTCAATGAGTATTTGGGCTGTTTCCAAGTCTTTTTTTTTTTCCCTAATGTTATGAAAATAGCATTCTTTTACATGTCTTCTCATTTTTGTACATGAGAATGTCTCTGGGGTTTTAACTGGGGATAATATGCATGGAATTTAGAGTAAGCTCACGTCTAACTCTAGTAGGTAATGCCAAATGATTTTTTTCAAAGTAATTATACTAATTTACAGTCTCACCAGATGTTTATATGTGTTCCTATTGCTATACATCTTCACCAGCACTTGGTATTAAAAGAGTTTTGTTTTTGATAATATATAGATATGAAGTAGTATCTTGTAATTTAAGTATTCATTTCCCCAAGTACTAATGGTATTGTCTTTTAAAATGAATATGAGCTATTTGAGTTTTGCCCATTTGTGAAAGGCTTGTTTATGTCTTTTTTTTGTTTTAATTGTAGTATAGTCAGTTTACAATGTGTCAATTTCTGGTGTACAGCATGTTTCAGTCATACATATGCATACATATATTCGTTTTGACATTCTTTTTCACTACAGTTTACTACGAAATATTAAATATAGTTCCCTGTGCTATACAGAAGAAACTTGTTGTTTATCTATTCTATATATAGTTAGTATTTGGAAATCTCGAACTCCTAATTTATCCCTTTGAACCCTGTTTCCTCCCTGGTAACCACAGTCTGTTTTATGTCTATGAGTCTGCTTCTGTTTTATAAATAAGTTCACTTGTGTCTTTTTTTTTTTTTTTTAGATTCCACATATAAGTGATATCATATGGTATTTTTCTGTCTCTTTCTGGCTTACTTCACTTAGAATGACAATCTCCAGTTTCATCCATTTTGCAAATGGCATTATTTTGTTCTTTTCTATGGCTGAGTAGTATTCCATTGCATAAATATACTACAACTTCTTTATCCAGTCATCTGTCAGTGGACATTTAGGTTGTTTCCATGTCTTGGCTATTGTAAATAGTGCTACTATGAACATTAGGGTGCATGTATCTTTTTGAATGAAGGTTCCTTCTGGATATATGCCCAGGAGTGGGATTGCTGGATTATATAGCAAGTCTATTTTCAGTCTTTTGAGGAATCTCCATACTGTTTTCCACAGCAGCTGCACCAAACTACATTCCCACCAGCAGTGTAGGAGGGTTCCCTTTTATCCACAGCCTCTCCAGCATTTACTGTTACGGACTTTCGAATCCTAGCCATTTTGACTAGTGTGAGGTGATACCTCATTGTAGTTTTGATTTGTATTTCTCTTATAATTAGCGATATTGAACATTTTTTCATATGATTCTTTTTCTTGTCTTTTGTTCTTTTTCTACTGGATTTCTTACTGCTTTTGAGTTCTTTGTATGTTCTGAATATGCATCCTTTGTTGTTTATGTGTTGCAAAAAGCTTCTCCCAGCGTTTGGCTTGTCTTTACATTTACTTGATGATGTCTTTTGATGGACAGAAATTTCAATTTTATCTAATGAAATTGATCAGACTTTAAAAAAATGATCACACTGTTTGTGTCTTGTTTAGGAAATCATTCCCTTCTGCAAGGTGATAAATTCTTCTTTCAATTTTTATGATAGTTTAAAATTTTTTGGCTTTCCTATTTAAACTGTTAATCCATCAAGAATTGGTTTTTTGTGCAGGTATAATCAGTTGTCCCCTCATCATTTACTGAATATCATTCTTTTGCCTCTGATATGAAATTCATCACTGTCATATTAAGATGTTACCTATGAGTGGACCTGTGTTTCTGCTTTCTATTCAACTGCATTAGTCTAACTTTGTAACAGTGACACACATTTTAAATACTAGACCTTTGTAATATGTCTTGTATTGCTACGTCCCTCAAATATTCTACTTGAGAAGTATGTTAGCAAATTTTGGACCATTGTTCTTTGCGTGTTAGAATCCAGTTATCAAATTCCAGGCTAGTATTTTTATTTATAGAAGTTTCTATTTGGCTCTTTTTCAGATACATCCAGTCATATTTGATGGTCTCTTTTTCCTAATTCAAGCTTAGAATTATTTCTTCTATATCTTTAAAAATTACACATACTTCTTTTTTCTTTTTTTGTTGATGTCAATATCTAATGTCTCTGTGGATCTGATTCTTTGTTTCCACACACTTATCCTGTTCATTGCCCCTTTTTTCCTTACTGTGATTTGCATTGTTGCAAGATGGGCCACAGCCTGGTCCCAGGATAAAGTTGGGGAAACAAGACATACTGATTCTCTGCAGCTTCTCAGCTTGTAGGCTAGGATTTCAATGTGTGTTTTCTAGGTTTTGCTTCTGGATATTTGGTAATTGTTTGTTCAAATTTCTATGTGCCAATATAGTTTCAAAACTATACACCACTATATGTTCTGTTTTTCTTTCTCTTCTGTACTGTGTGATAGTGCAGAGTAATGGTTAAAACTATGGGCTCTATTATCATACTGTCTGAATTTAAATCTGCACTTCACCACTTACTAAGCTATCCATGACAAAATGTACCTTTATGAACCTAGGTTTCTCATATTATGTTAGGATAAACTTGGCTCACTGGTATATTGGGCTCTTGGTAGTAATGAATGAATGAATGCACATAAAGTATCGTGACTGCATGTAAAGAATGCATAGTGCCTCGTCCATAGTGACAGCTCAATAAATAGTCATTATCATTAGTTCTTTTGTTCCTCCTCTAAGCATCAGCACAGAATCTCTCATATACTTGATATCAGTAAGGATGTGGATTGATTGACAGGTGCCGAATGTCTGACTGTTCGACAACTAGGACCTGTAAGTCCAGTTCGGAAAGTAAAACTGAAGTGCTAATGGGAGGGAAAGGGAAGTTCAGTAGACACAGTACAGACACAAGAGGGCTACCCGTGGGCAGCACAGACACGCACTTGAGTGTGATGGCTGTCTCAGGGAGGTCCTGCCTGTGTGATGATGCTCTGCTCCTGCATCCCCAGTTCCCAGGAGGTCTGAGGTGTCAGGGCAGTGTGGAATGCAGAAGGGAGAAAGAGAAGCATTCGGTCCTCTGGAAAAGTACACATGTTGTTACAGTAATTTCTCCTGGGTTTGACTCTTATAGTCAGTCTCAGAAGCACAGATGAATCATCTCAGTCATCTTTTCCTCCCTTCATGTCCACAGAGATAAATTTACTCAAAACATTTCCAGTGATAGATCCCAAAAGAAGTTTTTTGAAAATGGGAGCCACAAAGATAAACAAACCCTAGACTTAAGTTACATTGTTTAGAAGAATGAGAGATTTAAATGAGTGTGAGTGATTTAAATGCAATGAAGAAATGACCATTTCCCCCTTAGCTTCAATTTAAACATTTTAGATGAAGTTAAACTTGAAAATGTAATTTTAAGAAATCCTTTTTGTTGTGTCTCAGAGTATGTTTCCCTTGATACTTCCTTTCTTTTGATTCTCCAGGAGCTACTTGCCTTGTCGCTACTCATTTCCTCCGCTCTTTTGAAACTACAGGTTCTCCCTAAAGCTAAAAGGGATTTTTCAGCTCCCATTTTCTTTCTGCACTCAGCTCAACTGGTAATTTTCCTGAGGTTTATCATATATGACTGCTGTTAAAATATTCATTAACACATTGAATCAGATGTCTCAGTGTAGAATTATCCTAAGTCTGCTAATTAGTCCAGGTGAGACATTTAGCACATTAAGTTACTTTTACTTAGTTTTACTACTATTAATGACTCAGCTTATTATAACTGAACAGTTTTTAAATCCTTTAAAACAAAAATCTCTGAAGTTCTTGAAGAATCTACTTTAATTTCCAATGTTTAAGCTTACTGTTCTGGTTGGTACTTAACTTAATACATGTTGCATGCATTGCAAAGAGACTTGCAAAATAACACTTTTCTAGAGATGTTTTGTTTGTGAAAACAGCATTAGGGAACGGTGATTTTAGAGTAATATAAGGCCAAATAGTGCGTGCCAGGGTTAATGCCTGGATTTCTGCCCAGTTAATTTGGCTGGTTTGATTGTGTTGCTGTATCTCTATCCTCCCAGGTAGCAAGAAAAGTCTTTCTTGCTCTTCTCCCAAGACGAAGACTGGATTTCAGATTTATACCTGAATCTGGGCTTAGAGCCAAGAAGGCTAGAACCTAGCAATGAAGAGATGACATCCTGGAACTCACTTCTCCTTTAAAAACTATTCTTAGATGTGCAGGAAGAAAGACGTGACTTTTAAAGGAGTGATAGCTTTTGACTGAATTCTTAAAACTACATTGATTTGCAATCTCAGGAGAATTTACCATTCATTTAAATGCATAAGTTTTTTTAAAGATGACTAAATGTATTGTTCTTATTCAAATAAATATTTGCAGTATGCGTTAACCTTGAGAGTGAGAAAAGAGTTCCCTGAGAAAACAAGCTGGCAATAGGACACAGAAATTTATGAGTGATCTCATGATGTGTATTGATCACAATGTTTCAGTGACCTTTCCGAGGTGTTGCCTTGCAGTTTTCTTTCCATACCTAGATAGAAATTTTACTAAGCTTGGTCATGTTTTTTCCATTGTCAACTCACGACCCTCACTCATCTCTCCTGCAGTCTACCTCAGGGCTTACCTGTACAAACAGGATGCCAGTGTAATGATTTTCCCCAGGTACCCTCGTGTGGTAAAACAGTATATTTAAACACTGACTACAATCTGCAGTAAGAAATACAGTTTATTTCACAATAGTGTATACACATATACGTGCATTCACCTACTGAAACCGAGTAAGAATGTCGAGAAACAGTGGACACTTTTACTATTTAATAATTTCTAGATATTTCTATAGCATTTCATTAAAAATGCTAGTTGGGACACACTACATTAATTTAATGATCTGTAGTTTGAAAAATGCTATTCTAAGAGATGTCTACATAAGAAAAATATATATGTAGGTAGTATTTTTCCCTTTTCTTAATTAAAACTTACACTGTTACCAATCTGAGCGTTGTATAATCAGTTTTGCCACACAAGGGTGATAAATCTCATCCCCAAACAAAGAAAGCTCCCATTTTCATTTCTGTTATGCTCTATCAAGTAAGAAAATCATCCTACTGACCCAGTACTTTCTCTCCAGAACTCAGGTTTGAACTATCTTCCTGTAGGTTGTGGGTGAAGTATCTCATGGGTCTTTTTATAGTTGGAAAAAATACACTTACCCAACATCTATAGTTTACTTATTGCTCTGTAGGCCTTGTGTGAAAAGTTTCTGACTTTCAGCTACAAGGCTCACATGGAGAAAGAGAAGCCTGCAGGAGAAAAGTCATAAAGAAAAAACCCTTACATTTATATAGTGTGTATCACATTTATATAGTGTATATCAGCTTTCTTGGCTGTAATGAAAAAGAAAAAAATAAATCCATCTCCTGTGTGTTTCAGAGAGCTAAACTACTGATGATTTGATGATGCTGCAGGAGCTATTACCAGCCAGTTAGACTCAGGTATTGACTGTTTCATTCAAGTTTTGCTATTAGATGAGATGAAACTGACCCCGAGGATAGGAAGTGCTTCTCACAGTTGGGTGACTGGATTGGTGAAAAGAGCAAGAGGCTATCATATAACTTCTCATCTCATGGCTCATTCAAGTGTGCTTAGAATTTAAGGCAGGAGTTCTCTCTCACTTTTCTCCTTTTTGTTTTCTTAAATTTCTCAGCAAAAAAAAGAAAAAGTAGGTTTTAATACCTAAGAGACAAAAAGCTTAAAACCAAAGTTATATTAGGTAAGTTCATATAACATCAGGGCTTCTGTACTATTTTGGATAAAAATCAAAGCGAAAGATTTAGAAATTTACCTTTGATCAGAAGTGAGAAGGGAAAGAAGTGATGCCACATGGAGTCTTTAATATTCAAGACCCTGATAACAACCAACATCAACTCTTCCATAGTTATACCTAGGATCAATTTGTCTGAAGACATTCAATTTTGAGAGTGTGGAAATAGAGAAAATAAGAAAAATATTTAAACTTTATTGAAATAGCTTATAAATGATGAGCAGTATTTGATTAGGAACCAGAATACCCAGGAATTTTGCAGGATATTTACACAAATGGGTTTTCTTTTTTTGGACCTTCTTGCAAAAGTACCATTTTAAGGTGTACATAATTTATATCAACTTTGTCATTCTATTCAGCTTGGGACTATGGAATAACTATGTCATGCAGTTATTTGAAATACAGACAATTTTCTGTTCACTACAATAGAAGTTTTCAAAGTTTCAGAATTGACTCGAAATCTATATACTTTCAAGAAAGTAGGAGCATTCAATGTTTCAATTTGATAAAGCTTGTCATAAAATGCAATGTTCTTTCCTGTGAATGAGAAAACAATGTAAACATGAAAAAAGTACACCAATCCCTTCTGAGGCATTGCACGTATATCTTACTGATTCAAATAAATAGCAGAAAACCAGTCGCTTCACCTGGGAGCTTTCATCACAGACTCTCCATGCTGAGTCTCCTAGCACTCTGCTCTGTGATGGGGCTCAGCCTTGACATCAGTCTCCCAAGGGCTACCTGAAACATGGCCCAGAGACTGTGGAGAGGGTGGGGTGACTGCTCTAAATGCCATTGGTGGAAAGTGCATAGAGTAAAAGGAATTCTGCTGCCAACCCCAAAGTCCCTTGGTTCCCAAGACTACAGGTACAACCATAAGCAGAACATAAATGAGTCCGAGGTTTGAGCTTGTGTCGATGGGAGAAAACCATCCCCATCAGTAGGTCAGAGGCTTGAACTTGTCCTGTGTCTGATGTGAATATCACCAAAAATCACCATATCAGTTCCATTCTGGCAGTCCATTCTCCCATATTCCTACTAAAAAAAAAAAAAAAAATACTACGCCAACCAGCAAGAGCAATCTGCTCACCTGGCCATCCTCCTGGAACTGTGACTAATGTCAGAGTCTGTAGCAGTTCTAGACATATGAGTTCCAAAACTCTTTGGGACATTTGGTGGACCCCATGCAAGGAGCAGAGGATCGGAAAGTGTCCTGAAGGGAAGAAGCAGGGCCCAGCATCCACATCCTCTCAGGTGGCACTGCCATCCTGTCCCAGGCATCCAAGGGGACTTACACAATTTTGAGGAGAATACTTCTGTTGACCAGGACTAGTGTAGAACTTGGTCCAGACCTGTGATTCCTTGATGATGGCACTGCTTTCTCTGATCAATTCCAAATGTTAAAGGAAGACTTGGAAAATTTGAGAACATGCCAAGTTTGGGATCTGTAGATGCTCAGAGTGGTACTTCCTGTTTGCCCAGGTCTAAAAATAGTACTTCCTCCAATACCCCTTCCTCCTTTCAAAATTAATTGTGTCTGTTACCATGTTCACCACTGCCCTGTAAGTATCAGGTGGTGAAGTATCCTTTTTTCCCCTGAAGGTCCACTGTCCATCTGTTTTCTAGGTCATTTTCTCTCATTTCCTTGGAAACCTCATTCTATCAATTTTCTCCTGTCTGCTCTACTATCAACTTCCCCCTTTCTCCTTATATGTTGTCTTTCCTTCTCAGTCTCTTGTTGATTTATCTCCTTTTCTATTTCTCTTTCTCTTTGTTTCAAATACTCTTCATGAAAAAAAGAAGTCTATATTCATTTTTCCCTCATATTTCTATTTTTTTCCTCAAGTTGTTGAATTTTAGGCTTCCTCTATCCTGGCTGGCATGGCAAGTTATTAGTGACCAACATACCATCTAACTCAATTATTTTATTTCTTTAGGCACTATACTTGTGGTCTTCTCTGTTGCAATTCAGACTGTTGGAAGCATTCACCTTGAAACTCAGTTTTTCTCTAAGCCTGGTCCTACTGCTCTGAGTGTTTTTTTTTTTTTTTTTTTTTGGTTTCTTCATGGGCTACTCTTTCAGTAATCCTTTGAGCCTCTGCATTTGCTGCGTTTGCTACTTGTATTCGTTTTCTACTCGTACCTAATAAATGACCACAGATGTAGTTTAAAGCAACTCCCATTTATTAGCTCACAGTTTTGTAGGTCTCAAGTCCAGGCCTGGGTTAGCTGTATCTTACAGATTCTCATAGGCTGAAATCAAAGAGTTGACAGGGCTGTGTTCCTTTGGGGAGGCTCTGGGGGAAGAATCTGTATCCAAGCTCATTCAGGTTGGAGCAGAATTCAGTTCCTGTGGTTGTAGGCTGGAGGCCCCCGTTTCCTTGCTGGCTCTCAGCTGGGGCCACTCTCAGCTCCCAGAGGTCACCTGCGTTTCTTGTCGTGTGGCTTCTTCTATCACAAAGCCGGAGAATCCCCTATTCATTAAGCCCTCCTTAAACTTTAGATATTTTTCACCAAGAGTATGAATAAGAGTAAGGTTATGCTTTACTTGGATAATCTCCCTATTTTAGAATCAATTGACTTGGGATCTTAATTGCATCTGTAATATCCCTTTGCTGTGTATAACAATCACTAGAATGACATCTCATCATATTCATAGGTCTGGCTGCACTCAGCGGGAGAGGATTATATGAGGGAGTCTTAGGTCTTAGAATTCCGCCTACCACATGGCTCTTCCAAATCCACGTGTTCTTCTTGAGATGGTTTCAGTTACCACCTATAAACAGGTGAATCTCAAATCCGTATCTTCGGCCCCCCAAACACCAGCAGACCTTCAGATGCTGGCTGTTTCTACTTGCAAATCTCATAGCCATTTCAAATATACCATGCTCTAAAATGGATGAAATAAATTGCATAGTTCCATAAATGGAGTGCTGAACATCAGTGAAAGTGCAAACAATACAGGTAAATATGAGAAACACAGTGCTTGGTGAAAGGAAACATACAAAAGAATACATACTGCATGATTTCTCTCATAGTAAGTTAAAAAACAGGCAGAGGTAATCAGTGGTGTTTGAGAAGCAGGAGAGGTGGGGCTTAGGAGGGGGCACAAGACAGGTTTTGGATGGTGGGGCGGCACTGGTAACGTTATGTTCTTTAATCCGGAGGTGGTTGTATTATTCACATTGCAATAATTCACTGAACTGTTCCCATACGATTTATGCAGTTTTCTGGAGCTATTCCATTCTTCAAAAAAAATTGAAAAAGAATAATTGGTTATGTCATGGCTTATTCCTCCCCTTTACCACCTTGGTCACCAAGACCTCTCACAGTGTGGCTCCTACTTTTCAACACTTCTCTCCTTGTCCTCTATGTTCCAGCCACCTTGGGCAACTTCTCTTCCTTGAACCTGTTGCAGAATTTTTTCACTTCCCTGCCTTTGCTCACTGTTCCCCCTTTCCTTCAAACACCCTCCAAACTGCCTCCAACCATTTTTTAAGTCTCATTCCAAATGCTGCTTCTTATTCAGAATTTTCTTGATCCTTCCATTTCAGCATAATCTTTTCTTTCTCTGAAATTCCATGCTATTTTCTACTTCTTTTTTGACCATTTTTTACTTTTAATAGTAGTAATTTTAGTTCTTGTTCTGTCCTATCTCCCATCTGGATCCCAATGAAGGGGGAAATATGGAAAACTAATGTATGTAATAAAAAAAAAGTATGGGGTTGGGATTTAGACTAATTTTTAATGGAAATTTATTGTAGAATATTTCAAACATAGAATGAAGTATTGAGAATAGTATGATAAACTCCTATGAACTCATCACCCAGCTTCACCAATGATCATAATTCTGGCTCAATTCAGTTTTTTTTATTGACAAATAATATTTTATTGTAAGGTTATACCAAAGTTTATCCATCCATCAGCAGTGGTGGGATGCCAGCAGCAGTTGTGGGATGAACATTGGGTTGTTTCCTCTTCTTGGCTATTATGAATAATACTGCTATGAACATTCATGTCAATTAGATTTTTCACATTGTTTTAAAAGTTAGTCATTGTAATTGTTTGTATTAAAAGCAATAATTTAACTGTATACATCAAAAATCTACCATATTTTAAAAAATTCAGTTTTGGTATTTCATTTTTTTTCAGTTCAATTTTGAATCCCTTATTAACTGAATGATGATGGGGAAACTGAGATGGAAAATAAGCTACTGACTATAGGATAGATATAAAAGGCATAGAAACAAGTATAATTTGGACCTGGGTATGGTTATATGTTCAGTATCATCCCCTTATTTGCAGTCATGGATTTCCATTTGACATGTATTAACTTTAATATTATTGTATTAACAGTTTGGTTTTAAAGTTTCTCATCTTCATTATATGTGAGCATCCAAATGGTTTAACTAAGTTTCATAATAGGATGAACCAATGATTTTGGTCTCTATTTCAGAATACTGTAATCTTCATCCTCCCTCTCCTTGCCTCTTTCTCTTGTCACACCTTCACTCCTTCTTTCCTTCTGACATGTTTTCAGCTCTGAAAAACAGAACACCTAGGGGTTTCTGGGATGTTAAAGGTAATGAGACTTCAGAACAATAAAGTGGCTTTCCCACTTGAATTCCTTTATTTGTGTGTGTGTGGGTTGGGGGGGAGCTTTATATAATAAACAGCAAGTGCAAAATATATTCTAAAACTGAAAGAAAGACATGGGTTATGCACTAAAAAAACCCTAATTTTTAAATGTCTATAAAAAAGATGATTTTTCTTCAGTAGCACCTGGAAGACTACTTCTAGTGAAGACAGACAAATTAAAATCCACATTATTTTAAAACTGAGGAATTTGTATATGTGCTGCCGAAGTGAGCACTAAAACTGAGGAATTTGGAATGGACAGAGAACACTGAGTCTTTGTGTGGTTCTTTAAATGAGTTATTCATGTGTTTTAGGAAGAAGGCATTATGGGAAATACAAGTAAAGCTTGATAAATTAAAGATGTACGGTCTTAGTTTTCCTATCTAGAAAATAAAAAGGATATTTTTTTCTCCTTAAAGTATAAAAAACATGAAAAATAAACACAAATCTAATAGACATCAGTCATCCTTAATTATATCTATTACTGAATAAGTGCATAAAGACACATTCTTCTCACTTTTCTTACAGTAAGAGCTTTTCCATTAAATGATAACCACACCTCCACACAAACATGAGCTATGTGAAGACTATATGTCAGCAGCAGTTGTGGGTAATAAATAGGTTTAATTTTAAGCGATTAGTTTTTGTAGAATACTTGAATATTAGATTGACTATTTGGGGATTTTGAGGGTAGAGGGTGAAGGGAGCAGCAAAGTGATGAATAAATAGTTCTTTCCATGGATCTGTACAATGCCCAGCAGAATGATGGTCTTTGAAAGTGTTAAATTACAATCCATGCAAATTGGTTGGGATGCTGGGTGAGCACAGAAATACAGATGGGTAACAATGTTTCCTGTTAGCATTCTTGAGATGCTTCATTGGTTCATTAAGTTCACATAGAAAAGCTTGTCTTTTGAAAGGTTTTTCAGCACAACATAATTCTTTTTCCTTCAAATTATTTTCATTTTCTGCCAAGCCTTGCTAAGGAAGTTGGCATTTTGTGCCAACCAGTCAGTGACTCACTCACACATTTTGTTTTGTCCACACTGGTTCAGTGACTCTTGCCATCCTTACTAACACAGTAATTATTCTGGCTTGCACTTACATTGAACAATTGATTAATGCCTGCCCCCTTCCATCTGCAGTAAAGCAAAAGCATTTGCACAATCATTTTAACAATCACATTAAAGATCATAGAGATAGACTACTTATTAAGCAATATTTGTACCACAGCAGCAAAGGATTTTAATGTTATATTGTTGCCAGGCAAAGGAGAGATAGGGAGGCAACTGGAGGTGAGAACTAGATGTTTAGTGAAGACTTTTTAAAGAGCATCTTTGAAAACACTAGATAATAATCATAGCACGTGTAAAATGTTGCAGCTTACAGGGTGTTATGTCCTGTTCCAATTATATTTACTGGGTTGAAGGTTAATTAAATGAAAAAGTAATTCTTTGCAATCTTTAGTGAAAAATTAAACTATTGTTTTAAATGACATCAAAGCAAGGGAAAAAGCCCTATACTTTAATTTCACATTACAAGGCATATACATGCTTTACCTATAGATTTATATTCAATGTATAGTTTCTTCTCAATCATTTTTTTTTATAAAGATAGGTTTACTCCATTGTTTTCTCCAGACTCCTTAACCGTGCAATTGTAATTTAAATGAACTTTGAACTTCTATAATCAGGAACCCATGATTGTATTTAATTCTTGGCCTCCCTTGTCTAATAAAGCAAGGATGCTATCTTTGCCTTCATTCTCAGTCTAACTTTTCACTTCTTCTCTTCCTCATCATTAGCAAGCTCTTAAAACACATTGTGTTAGTAGTAGCTTACTAGATAAACCATCCATTATGACCGCTTTAATCCATGTCTGCTTTACTTTATGGCTTTACTGAATGCTACCGGTAGAGTCAATCTACAGCATGTTCATTTTATTGTAATAATACCCATTATTTAGTACATGTGTACCACATTTCCTCTCAGGTATTTGTAGCACTTTAACCAAACATTGTCATTAGGAGGTCCTTAAATAAATAATAATGGCAATACTTTGCATAAGATTATAGAAAACATTTTTTTTTCAGGGCTTATTTATTTCCACAGAATAGCAAAATGCAGTCATTTCCAAAATGAGAAAATTCAACCATCCTCCACATCTTTTCTGAAATATTTGATATTTTTAGCAACTTAATTTCTCTCCAGGTAAAATAAGTTAACATAATATTATTCTTAACTAGTACTTGTTATTCATGTGTGCAGTCAGGTAACATATTATTGATAAGACTATAATTGACAGCACGGATTCACTTTATATTTTCACCACTCCTTGCCTTTTCTAAACAGAGGGAAAGAAAACTTTCAGCTGAAAGAAGTTCCTTGAGTTCACAACTCAAGATTAAATTTCCCATTCACATTAAGCTGAACAACTATGGTGCGAAAGGTAGAATGAGAAGGTTCAATAACATAGGAAACAGCCCCAGGTTATCCATCATACAAGAGTATGAGAATAAAAATTAGGCCATTGAAAAAGTAATAAAATTAACTTGGAAGGATTCCAGCCTGTCTGTAAAAAGCAAACAATGATAAGGGACAGATAAAAATGGATGGAAAATTGCCCAGTGAAAAACGAATATGCAATTGGGACTTGATTTGTATTTTTAAACAGATTAGTATTAGGCTAGGTCGGCATTCTCCAGTTAGCCTTTATCGCATGTCATCGCTTCTTCATTCTGCATAATCAGTTTATATAGTTTTCAATATATTGGTTTATGTTCTAATCCAAATAAAAAGTGCTGTTCATTACTGCAACCATCCCAAGAGTTTATTATCCAATTAACCAGCTATCCACATATTTCAGATATGCTTGGGAAGTCCTGCTTCTGGCTTTATAGGAGTCTTCTGTTGAAGTGAAAGGTGAACCACAAGTTCAGCCCCAGATAGGGACCTGTTCTGAATGTTTTATACCATATTCTTGCAGTAGTATTTCATCATTCATGAGGCAAGAACTAAACCTGCAGCTATTAGTGGAATGTTTTTGCCGGTGCATCTGCTTTGCAAGGCTAGCAACTGAGAAGAGGAAGTGAGTGGAAACTACCACTTTCAGAAGACAGTGAAAGTTAATGGAAATTGTCTGTGAGTGGGCAAGGGCACTCTAAACTGCTAAAACTGTATTTGCAAATATTGCATATTAGATTTCCCTCTTGAAGATACCCAGTATGCCTGAGAACATTAAAGGTGCTGACAGTAAACTTTGTTTAGCCTAGAACGTCCCAAATTTATTTGGCCACATACGCTTGCTTTCACCATGGACTTACTAGTATATCTAGGACCTTTTGTTTGTTCCACACACACTTTAGGAAAGAGTATATTCTCACTTCTGGGAAACAGTAACAGAGGATAGCTAGAATGGAAGTAGACGAAGGTAGCTGGCTGGCTGGTAGGCTACAGTCACGTACAGTGGCGTGGAGCACAGCTCCTGAGGCTGTGATTCAGTGATTGAATAGGGAGCTCTGTTCCAGGCAGATTGGGAACTAGCTAGCTGTTCAAGATACATTATTTGACTTTTGCTTATGCCCTGGGTGGAGACATGCAATACCTGTAGAGGAAAGGTGTGGGGACAAAGACATGGGAGTCTGCTGCAGAAATTTGTCTCTAATCAGAATTTGAGGGCGCCTTTATTTCTCATATAATTGTCCCAACTTTGACCCTTCTTTATTAAAAAAAAAAAAAGTACTAGAATGTGTCATCCAAACCATCTCCAAGATAAATAAGCATCTTGGAGAATTCATTCACACTGTTGTGGGCTCTCCCACTGGGAGAAAAAACATTTGGGAAGAACAAGAGCTTCAGGATCAGGCTGAGTCCAGTTCAAATTCTGGATCACAACTTAATTAAATGCATGATCTTGGGCAAGGTATTTCATTTCTTTAATTCGTTTCCTCAAGTGTGGGTCATACTGTATACCTCACTGCACTGTCTTTTGCTAATATGTTCTTGATGCTCCCAGCCAAAGCAATAGAATGTTTCGTACAGGCATTATGTTGAATGTTTTGCATGTGTTATACTGTTTATTTCCTGTAATAACCCTATGATAAGTGGTACTATTATTATCTCCGTTTTACAGGGAGGAAACTGATACACAGAAAAATGTCACAAGGTTACCTAGATAGTAAGTGGTAGAGTTTGGATTTTAGTCTGATTCTGACTCTTAAGACTATGTTATTCCACCTAGATACGCAGTTGCAGGAGGGAAATGATAAAACGTAAATTACCTCTGTGTTCCCAGGTGTCTAATATTAACATATTAACAATTAAACTAGGATTCTGATAGCTCTAAATCTCCAGCTACTTACTCTGGAACTGCAGTGTCTACCGAAGACCTCTCTTTGTAAAAGTATTCTTAGCCTCTTCCAGATAATCACTGTGATAATCAAATCTTTTTGTAGTACCTCTCTCAAAGGCAAAGACAATAGATTGTTCCTGAGTTACACAGTGGCACCTGCAGCATATTTGATCCTGAGTTTAATGATGCACACCATTTAGCTTACTGATACATCCTTTTCTTTCCCCTGGCACAAATTAGCTGTATCTAAGTAACTTTCCGTAATCTTCTATCATTCTGAACTTGACTAACAATATCCACTCCTCTCTGATACCTAGGGTTTATTGCTGAATTCAGCATATCATAGAAACCTTTCCTTTTGATGGTTTCTCTCTTAATGTCACTAAAATCTTATTTCTTTTACCCTTTTCCCTCTGAGTTTCACAGACATATCTGTACATTTCTGAACCCCAATTGCAGATAAAACATAGTACAAAAATATCCCTACCTGGGGAAAGCTCCTCAAGTCCACTGTAAGTCAAAATTGTGAAATCAATATCTGTAGGGAGATATGTCAGGTAATATGCCAGAGGTAACTAAATCTCAGTTTTTACCAATCCAGGACTCTGATTCACAAACAAATGAATAATTTCACAGAGCTGGAAATGGCTCATATTGGCTGTCGGCAGCCTTAAGTGAGTGGGCCATGGGGCCCAGGCCAAAGTTCACAATAGCTGGCACCTGGTAAGAGGTAAATGTACGCACGCACCAGCAGCGTGAGTCAGCATTATGAACACTATGTATGCGCCACTAGCTTTATAAGAGGACAAGTGCATACACCTGAGCACCGCCCGCCATGTGCACCACCTGCTTGTACTGCAATAAAGTGCTGTTTTGCTCCACGTTGGCTCCTCGTACCTTCTTCCCATTGGGCAGCTCCCCTCCTCGAATCCCTCTTCAGCCTTGCTCAGCTGACATTGGCTCAGAAGATTGTTAAATTTTTCAAAAATTTACAAGCCAGTAGTAGCTCATGGTGAAAAAGAATATGAAAATGAATATATGTGTATTCATGTATGACTAAAAAATTGCACCGTGTACCAGAAATTGACACAACACTGTAAACTGACTATAACTCAATAAAAAAATTAAGAGAACTATAAAAAAAAATTGCAAGCCATTTGATAGCTTGAAATCGTCCACCATGGGAGTATATACACTATGGAAATCAACAAGTGCTACAAATCAGTGCTTCCTCCATCTTCCCTCATTCCAGCTCCAGAGAGTTCCTTGTTCACCATTTCCCAGGGCACCACTACTTCTCCATCTTCTTTTGTTGAATACTAAGAAAAGTTGGGGGCAGGGTCTTAGCGAAAAGGAATGTTGAAAGTGGGACAGATAAAGTCAACCTTTTATAAATCCAGCTGAGATATTTCTGAGGAGCTACAGTTTCCTTCTGGCAAGTCTAGCTTGTTTTTTGATACTTGTCATTACAGGATAAGAATTTAGGTGAATGTTTTCTGATTCAATTAACGTGGCAGTTGGCAAAAAAAAGAAAGTCTGAAATTAAGGATATTTTATTTTTGTTGCCATGATTTCAGTGAGCTAAACCTTTAAAAGCTTGTTTCTCAAGTAAAAATTAACATGTGATGGAGAAATTAAGAACCCAAGATGTTTTACTTTAGTTTGAATCAGTTTGAGGTTTAGAACAGTGGCTCTCAGCCCTGCCGCATATTAGAATCACCTGGGTGCTTTGAAAACCCTTTGATGCCAGAGGCCCTTCCCAGATCAATTAACTCAGATTCTGGAGGTTCTTCAGGTGATTTTAGTTTCACCGGGGATTGAAAGCTGCTGCGGAGAGTTTGGGATCTTCCCTTGTGATTGAAGGCAGTTATTTATTTAAGGCAGGACGTGCAGTGGTTTTCTGAAGAGTTGGCGTTTCTTTGGAGTCTGGGGGTGAGCACAGAACTGTAAGTGTTTTGAATTTATCTTTTGTTGTTCTTGTATGTTTTTGTAACAGTGTACTATTTACCGCCAGCACATCTTGAAGTTGTAGTACAAGCATTTACGTAAAAAACACTGGGGAGAAATTTTGGAAAATCAGTTGCAAAACAAATTTACTTTTCTTCTTGATTGTAGAAATAAATCCCAAGTGAGGAGCGGTCAGAATTTCTCTGAAAGCATGTTCTGGGTATTTCTCCATCTATCTCCATGATAGTCTTTCACTTGGAGAGGTTGTGTAGAATCTGAAGTAGTTGCCTGCCAATTTGCGTTTTCCTTGTTGCAAAGTTTTTATTTGTAACTTTTCTTCTCTTGTTGTGTTGCAAAAAAACACACAATTCTTATCTAGTAGTGTATTAAAGGAGGCCCTGACTAATCCTTTTGTGGCCCTAAGTGGTGGTGGAGGGAAAACATGGTGTTCCCACATCAAATGTGCTTAAAAAACAAACAAAAACAAACAAACAAACAAACACTAAGCTTTAAAAGAAGTATGAGAAAATCTAAAGAAGTTCCAAGTTTTTCCAAAGTATGTTGACTCCCTTTTAAAAACAAATATAAAACTCTCTCAAAAATATTTTGGGTGACTTAATCCTGTTCACAGGCTGCCCCTTAGGCTGAGTAGTCCAGCACTAGATTGAAAATGATTTCTCTGTTTTTGCTGACTTCTTTCCCCAAAATTTACCATCCATGAATTTCCAAATCTTGATGACACAATGACTGAGACTACAGTCTGAAGATGATAAATTGTCACATAAAAATGATAGATTTGAAAGAAAAAGTGAAAAGTCAGAATAATATAAATCTGGCCCAGATGACAAATGCTGAAATAAGAGGCAGATTTGCCAGGTAATTATATTTATTTGAAAAGCCATAGTTTTAAACTCATTTCTTTATGAAAGCATTCATTTCTTTGCTAGGCTTTCTCTAGAACTGACCGTTGTTTTTACTTTACCCCCGTGTATGGGAGAAAAACCACTTCGTTGGCAAAAAAGAAAGTTCTCACTATAACACCTAATTATAAAAGCACACAGATTAAACTGCAGTTATATGAAAGTTCAGTTATGTTAATTTCATACATATTAAAGGGGTTAAAGTCAATTTAGCTTTTTCACTTCTAACATTAAGTGGGTATCTATGAAGAAATTAGAGAGTCATATTTAAATCCAGTCACACTGAAAAAAGGGTCAAGAGAGTAGTTTTCAGAAAGGTCATAAAAGTCGAATGTCATTTTCAAACTTCTTCAGGAAGAATATGAAAAATGTAAGTGGAGTGTGTTGAAAATGACATAGCAGATAGCTTTAACACTGCAGATTTCTCTTGGTTTCTATTCTTGAATTCCTCTTACACTGAATAGTCATATGACTTTTATAGAGTTAAACAGTGAGGCTGACAATCATGTGACAATCATGGGTCTAAGGATTCTTTCTTCTAGAAGGACAAATCCTACACAGTCTGAGTGATGACAAGAGAACTTCACGGTATAGTTAGAAATTTATGGTTTTATTGGTTACAGGATGACAGCATGGGGGGAACACGTTTGGATGTTTGAACTGTCTAAAGATGGGCCCCAGAAATTTTTAAGTTTTAATTAAAATACAACCAATACATAAAGGGTAAACAAATCACATATGTATATAGCTTGATAATATTTTGTGAAGTGGACACACCTGTGTAGCCACCACCCCAATTAAGATATGGAACACCACTAGCACCCCAGAAGTATCACACATCACCCCTAAAGGAGGTAATTGCTATCATGACTTCTGTCACCAGAGATCTGATTTGTCTGTTTGGGACCTTCATATGAATGAAATCATACTGGATTACATTGTTTTACTTTTGCTCAACGTTTTCTGTAGATGCAACCAGGTTGAAGCATGAAATTTTTTTTCAATACTACGTGATCTTTCATTGGAAGAATATACCAAAAACTTATTTATCCCTTCTATTGATAGACTTTGGGGTTGTTGCCAGATTGTTGCTATAATGTCTAATATTGCTATAAATACCCTGTGCATGTCTTTTGGTGCACACATATACATGTATCTACTGGGTATATGTCCTGAATTGGAATCCTGAGTTGTAAGATAGTATTTTCAAAAGCTTAACATACCTGACAGTTGTTTTCCAAAGGGGTTATACTAATTGATACTCACTTCAACAATGTGTATGAATGTAAGTAATTAAGTCAGAGGGAAATTTGTGCATGGACAATCAGAATCAGCCCTTTATGTTTTACCAGAATAAATATGGAGTAATGGAGATAGTGTTAGGGCTGAAAACATGGATTTGGGAGATAGTATTAGGTCTGGAAACATGGATTTGGGACAGGCTGCTCTTATGGATGGCAGTCAGGAAAGGAAGACATGGAACTTGAAGAAATGTCTATATTTAGGGAGAAATGAGAGAGCAGCAAGAAAGACAGAAATACCAGGCTTAGAGGAAAGAAAGTTCAGTGTTTAAACTGGGGAGTAAATTAAACTGGTAAAAGGAGGAGCCAACTCTATCATGGCATATAGCAAAATGTTTGAAGTTGCTGTACTTTGAAGAGTATACTGGTATGCTTCCAAGAATACCGATAAGTTGCTGTTGGATTTGGAAATCAGAGTTGACATTAAGAGAAACATTTTTTTAAAATGAAAGGGGGTGGAAGCCTATTTGCAGTGGAATAAAGAGTGAGGAGGAGGAAAGGAATTGATGAATCTAGGTAACTTCCAAACTGTCAGTGCCAGAAAGACGGAGAGGCTACAGGGATGGGGAGAGGGCACTGGGTAGCTGAACCTGATGAAATGGAAGGTGTACAAAGAAGAGTAATAGGAGACAGACCAGCTTGAAAAACTACAATGAGCAGCTTCTGAAGAGATGTGAATGGCTCATCAATGTGTCTGGTTTTTATCCTCTGGGCCAGAGTGGTCTCTGATGGGGTGGAAGAAAAGAGAAAACATTACCCTCTGGAGGGTTTAATAATGTTCCTTTCTCTGCTGTCAGGTATTTTGATGAAATATTCCTGGAAGAAATATCTTACTTGAAATTCAGACAATGTGGACTGATTAGTAAGGAGGCAAAAAAAAGTGATTCACATCTTCCTAGGTCCTTCCTTTTTTAGAAGCCTCATTTCCTAGTGTTCTTCACATTCTGTTTAAGCCAGGGATTCTCAACAGTAGTAGTACAGTTGGCCCTCTGCATCCTTGGGTTAAACATCTGAGGATTCAACCAACTGCATATTGAAAATATTTGGGAGAGGGATTCCAGACATTTCCAAAAAGCAAAACTAGAATTTACCACACCCTAGCAATAATTTACATAGCATTTACATTGTTTACAACTATGTATATAGCATTTCCATTGTATTAGGTATTAAGTGTAATCTAGAGATGACTTAAAGTATGCGGGAGAATGTGTGTAGGTCACATGCAAACAGTAGGCCATTTTATATAAGGGATTTGACCATCCCTGTGTCTTGGTATCCATGAGGGTCCTGGAATCAAACCTTTGTGAATACCAGGAGACAGCTGTATTGACACTCTGGGCCAGAAAGTTTCTCACTGTGGAGGGACTGTCCTGTGCATTGCAGGATGTTTGGCAGCATCCCTTGGTCACTACCAGTAGCCCTTTTCTCCCCTCAGTCATAACAACCAAAGTTACTCCAGACTTTGCTAAATGTTCCCTGGGGCAAAATTGCCCCCCTCTTCCCCACATTGACACCCACTGTTTTAGATTCTACTCACTAGTGAGATGATTGTATGTTCTTAAAGTGGCATTAGGCAGAACAGGTGATCAGCCACTGACCATTGATAATCCAGTGTGTAGTAAGTACCAAAGGGAGTATTTGAAACAAAGCTGATGTTTTTGCTCATTAAATCAATTGCTTACTAAGGGAGAACTTGTAAGACAGTCTTTCTGAGCAAAACAGAGCTGAACTTATGTAGGGTTACCGAAACCATGTAGTCCCAGAGGCAGATTTCAGAAGCAGGAGATGTTGAAGGATCAGTTGCCCCTTAGTGATGGAAGTATCACTATTATCAAGGATTGCTGATTGACTTTTTTCTGAGGTGTGTTTGCTGAAGTGTATTGCACTGATAGATTGGAACTGGTTTGTAGCAGGTTCTGGTGGTTACTTATTGCTGTAGCCAGATAACAATCTGTGGTTTTAAAATAGGGCAGGAATTTTTTATTTGCAGCAGTATTACATCCTAAAGTTTACGAAGACACTTCAGAGGATGGAACAAATACTTCATCTTACAGTCTCAAGGCTTCTGAAGACTATGTATGCAGCCTGATTGCATGGTATCCTCCAAAGTTGTTTGTGCTTTATTTTAAATGATTGTAACAGTTTTACATTAATGAAATTATTAAACTATTGTATTACCCAGTATATAAAAAATAATATAGAATTCCTATTAAGGTAAATAATGTCTGACCACTTATCTGTATGCAAAACCCATTCTTAATTCTAATTCAAGTCAGGGTTATTTGAGGCAAGGCATTTGAATTAAAAGAATTTTCTTCTTCACTTTTCTTTTTGATGTTGACTATTTTATCTTATGACATGCCTAGTGTATTAAAATAATCGAATGGAAAGAATGTTTCATGTTTCCCACTCCTAGATTTATCTTTGGGCAACATTGCATTTTAACGATAAGGAATATTTTCATTTTTTTAGGGAGAGAGCTGCTAATTGTGCAGATAGCAGATAGTGGTCTGTCAAACTCTTGAGTAATCAGAGGCAATTAGACATACTTCTTTACACAGGTCTTTTTTGGTGGTGAAAGTAATCAAGAGTTCTGCCCTTAGACTAACGTTTCTCAACATGTGATCCTTGGGCCAGCTGCATTAGCATTACCTGGGAACCTATTAGAAACGTGAATTCTTGGTCTGCCCACTCCACGCCTCCTTTCCCCCATCTGAGGCAGAAATGCCACATGCAAATTTTGCTAAATGCTAAAGTCTGAGGCATGCTAAACTCTGAGGAGAGCTGCCCAGGACTGTGGGGAAACTGATGGTATCTGTCATTTCTTTCACCTCTTCTTTTCTAACTTAACCAATTGTACGGACGTTGTAAAATTAAATGAAGTAATTAGAAGGCTCTTCTCTTCCCTATAAACTTATCCTGTCTGGGCTATGATACACTGATGCACACAGATAATTTTCAATTATTAGAAGGGTGATTTATTTGGCTAGTGAATTACCCGTATGTTTGTGGTTTCCAATGGGACAGCAGCCAGCTCTTGGCTAGCAGTTATGCTGGTGGAATATTGCTAGGAACAAAATCAAGATCTGTCCCTTTACTGTTACCTTCCCTCTGCTTGCTGCTATCAACCATAGATGTAGTCAGAGTTCCAAAGAAACAGGATCAATGGGATAAGAGGAGAATTAGGGAGGAATTGGATTATACCATTGTGGAGGCCAAGAAATCCCATGATCAGCTCTCTGCAAGCTGGAGAACCAGGAAAGCTGTGGTGTAATTCAGTCTGGGTCCCCAGGCCTGAGAATTGAGAGGCCAGAGGTGTAAATCTCACTTGAGTCAGAACCTCCTTAAAAACTAGGAGCGCTGATGGCTGAGGGAAGGAGAGTATGGGTGTCTCTGCTGGGCAGAGAGTGAGAATTCACCCTCCCTCAGCCTTCTCTATCTATTCAGACCCTGAACAGATGCCCACTCTTATCAGTGAGGGTGATTGTTTTTATTTAGTTTGCTGATTCACATGCTAATATCTTCCTGAGACACCCTCACAGACACACTCAGATGTTATCAGCTATCTAAGCATTCCTTCACCCAGGCAAGTTGACACACATAATTATCACGCAAGTCCCGTATAATTTGGCCCTCTTGGCTTTATTTCCCATTATTCCCTAGCCCAGCTCATCTAGTCTTACGAGTTGGGGTGTGTATGTTTTGGAGTGGGGATGGTTAAGGTTATTTCATAACAACATCATACTCATTTCCAACTGTATATTTTCATTCCTGTCCTTCTATATTTACCGAAGTCCTTTATTGCCCTCCCCCATCACTCATCTAATTTCACCCATCATTGGTGGGAGCTCAGCATATCCACCCCAAAGAGGAAACTAAGTCTAAGGGGGGTAACTCAAGCAAAGCCCTAAGCATGAAGACTGACCACGTGGATAAATGAACACGGCCAGGCAGCAGCCTGGTGGGCACCAAGGACTGGGGCCCCTTTGGCAGATACAAGTTCTAGAAGCAGCAGAGCTCACATGGCCCCTAGTTGTCCGGTGAAGCCTAGGTATGGTCAGGAGGGACTGGAGACTGGCAGAGACCAAGCCTATAGGTTGATGACACCAGTGAATCCAGCTGACAGACTGTAAAGATCAGGTCCAGCCCCAGATCCTCCAAAACCCATTCTCTGGTCTCCCTCACTTTCACTTTTTCTTTTCCTTTTTTGACAGAAACATGTCCCACCTGACAGTTCAGGACTGACTTGGTATCCTCCTCTGTGTCTTACATTGCCATTGTATTGGTCTGCTCATGCTGCTAGAGCTAAACACCAGAGATTAGGTGGCTTAAACAGCGCAACTTTATTTCTCATAATTCAAGAGGCTGGGAAGTCCAAAATAAGGGTGTTAACCGATTTAGCCCTGGGTGAGGGCTCTCCTCCTGGTTTGCTGCCTTTTCTCTGTGTCCTCACGTGGCAGGGAGTACGTGTGAGAGAGAGAGAGCAAGTTCTCTGATGTCCCTTCTTATGGGGGCACTAGTCCCATCGTGAGGACCCCACCTTTATGAATTCATCTAAACCTAATTTTGTCTCAAAGGCCCCAACTCCAAATACCATCATGCCGGGGATTAGGGCTCCAAGAATTGACTCCATAGCAGTCATTTTGAAATTCATACTATTGTTGTATCCCCAGTGAGCTTTTGCAATGGTTGAATTTTGCTGGCTGTTTGATAGCCATATCCTATGTATAGTAGATGAGCCTAGATTTTTAAAACATTGAGTAAGTATTTTTCTGTAAATCTGGACCATTGCCTCTTAAAGTTTCTGCTGTATGATTAAGCGTTTACTTGCCTTGTGATTCATTGTGTTTCCTCTGGAGAGGTAAAAAAGGGCTGGACACAGCATCACTAAAAGCAGCCTTGTTCAAAAGGCCAGGGATTGCAGCATAGCTCCCTTTAAGATTTGCTTGCAGATCTGAAATTAAAAGCAGATAAATTGAAGGTTGCTGATTTTTTTTTAATCTAAAATAATTCTTCTTTCCTGTGCCTTGTTCACTCAGGATCTAGCCCTATTTCTAGGAAAGCCTTTCAACAGCTAACACAAACCAATTAAAGAATAGCGTTTACTGAGAAAACCCTACATGCCAGATTCACCTTGCTACATTAATAGCTAGCTGGAATTACCTCTCTTAGAAAACTCAGATAAAATCCCCATCCAATTTAGAGGCAGATAAGTGGGGGAGATATTTTGGACACACGGGCCAAACCATACCATATGGAAATTAAAAACAAAGGTCTGCAAAGAGACCTTCCTCCGTACTCAGAAGAACATATATTTCTCTTTCTACCTGCTTACATGTTTCAGTTGAAAAACAAACTCTCCTTGTGTTCCAGTGTATACACTTGGTTGGTTATGTAATGGGGTTGTGCTTTCTCTTAAATATGAACTAGAGATTCTTGAACAAAAATTGTAAAAATTTTACCAGATTAATAAAAATTTCACATTTTCCCCAAAGGGCCTTTTCCTTACTTATTTTTATCAGCTTGAAACCCTCTTGAGAATATGGTGAGCTCTATTTCCTCACTGAGATACCACAGCCTGGAGTCTGGCAGCCTTTCCACCATCTACCACCCACAGAGCTTGATTTTTTTCTTTTAAGTTGTTTTCCTCAGTGTAACGAGACCAGTGATTTCTAATAGCAGTCACGTCCAAGTTTCTTCTGGAATTGTCAGCTATGTGTCTACATGTTATTTTCCTGCTGTGTTTTTTTCTTTGTTACATTCTGAAATTTATATTTACTAGAGAGTTGCAAAAATAGATTTTCTATGTATGTTTCACTCAGCTTTCTGTAATGTCAACCATGGTACATTTATTAAAACTAAGAAATTAACACTGGTGCAATACTGTTAACTAAATTCCGTATTTTGTTTGGTTTCCTCAGTTTTTCTACTGACATCTGATCTGTCTCAGGATCAAATCAAAGATGCTGTGTTGCATTTAGACATCATGTCTCCTTAGTCTCCTTTATAACAGTTTCTCTGTCTGTCTTTGTCTCTGACCTGGACATTTTGTGCTGTTTTAAAGTTCTTTCCAAGTGCACCTTTTCACACATGCAAGATACCATTGAGAAGAATTATTTACATATACTTAAATAATTTCCACATGGTGTTTATGTTCAAAAAGCCTTGGAAGGGGCGAAGTAAAAAACCTTGAAAGGAGCAAAGTATTTGTTGAATTGAAAAAAAAAAAAAAGGAATTACCAAGGAAGACGTCAGCCCTTGGTGTAACTGCCTTTTCATTTAGCTTTCCTGCTTCTAGTATCACTGTAAGTGGGTACAGTGGCTGTGCCTCAAACATTCCTGAACATTCAGAATCATCTTAGTGTGTGAACTTATTATGCAGTAGTTGTATCGAAGATTGCAGAATCTTTTGCATAAATTGCAGACTTGTTAGCATGACCTGTTGAGGTCTCCTGATCTGGCTCGCACCCACCCCTCAAGAAGCACCTTGAGCTATTCCTGACCACCTGTGAGTCCTCTGTGGTTGGCAGCCTCAGAGAGCTCCCAGTAACTCCCATGTCCTTTTCTTTATGCCCCTGTGTAATCTACAATCCTCTCCCCTTGAGTGTGGGCTGAATGTGACTGGTTTCCTAGGAAGAGCATATGATAGAAGTAAAGGAATGCTTTTTCTGAGACTGTTACAACAACGACTGTGGCTTCTGTCTTGGGTGTTCGTTCTTTCATTTGAGGGAGGCCAGCCACCATTTGTGAGTTGCCCTAATGAGAGGCCCACTTGAGAAACTGGTGTTACTGGCCAGTAGCCAGTGAGGACCTGCGCCCTCCTGATAGCCATGCAGGTGAACCTGGAAGCAGATGTTTTCCAGCAAATCATGGAGATGGCCACAGCCCTGGCCTGCCTTTGGATTCCAGCTCTGGAAGCGACCCTGACCCATGCCTAAACTTCTAACTCACAGAAGTGGTGGGTTGTAAATGTTTGTTTAAAGTCACTGAGTTTTAGGGTAGTCTTTAATACAAAACTAAATGTTCTATGCAACTGGACTACCTAGAATATCCCACATTAGCTGTCTCTTCTCTTACCTTGGTTCCTAGATGTTCAGTTAGACAGAGATTTGGGAATTTAATCCATATTCACTAAGCCCCTACCAAAGGCCAGGCTGTGTGCTAGGTGTCTGGACCAAGGACAACAAAATACAGTTTAAAGAATCCACAATTCAGTAGGAAAGACAATGATGTTGGCTACTAGTAAGATGTGGTAAGTGCTGTAGGTGAGGAATGAATATATTTCTGTGAATTGAGAGAGAGGAGTAGTTACTTGAGAAGCAAAGGAGTACTAAGAAATTTCTGAACTGGATTTTGAAGGTTAGTGGGGTTTTATTACATAGGAAAGGCAGCAGAGGGAAGAATGTGAACAAAGGAGAGTGTGGGAGTGCATGCTGCTTTGGGGGATGGCATTTATGATGGTGTGCTGGGATGGAGGTGTGGAGGATGGGCCTCATAGTGAAAGAGAAGACTGTTTTCCACTCTCCTCCCTGACTGTTAGACTCTTGTCAACCCCTCCAGACCCAGCTCAAATTTCACTATTATTTTGAAGCCGTCTCTGACTATCCCTGCCCTTAATGATCTCACCCATTTAATTACTTATTGTCTCATATTCTTAAAGTGCTGCCCTAGCAAACTCTTTGGAATGGTGATCAGTGTCTTTTCTTCTGTGTGCGTATCAAGAACATTGCTGAGCTAGTAAAGCTAGATCGATCCTTATGGATTAATTGAAGATGTTATTTAACTTCTGTGATTCTTTTGAAGTCTAAGTTAAAATGATTATGCTGAATATACAGACACAACCAACAGCTGTAAAGCTGAGACATGTGCCTGACACGTGATGCTGAGAATGCCAACACAAGGGAAGGGTCAGTGAAATTTCAGCTGATGTTCAGACACATAGTCTTGGTGTCGGTAGGCACATGAAGACTTGGCTGTGGGAAGAGCACAAGGAAATGCGCAGATGGGACTGAGTGCTGCAGAGAGGGGAGGCCCCAGCCTAACTGGAATGGAGCTTTATTCAGGGAGCAGTGTGAGAGGTGATTGGGTGGCTCAGTTGAGCCCAACTGAGATGTAAATCCTGATGAATGAAAAGAGAAGCCATTTGGTACTGGCCTAGGTGTCCTGTCCCATGGCTCTCAGGAGGAATTTTATACAGTTGTAGCCCCGAGGGTTGTTTATCCCTCCCAACGTGCACATTCTGGAGGATACACATCACTCTTACCTGCCTGTGAACTCTTATTAACAGAGTCACAAAGCCCTGAACACCCCACAGGGTATTTCAGGGAATTGCAAGTGGTGTTCTCCCCGAACTCACAAGTGAGTCTAAGCAGTTACCACGTGGCATCCATGTTTGCTCTGTTTCTCTTTTCCCAGACCTTCCACCCTCTCCCTCCCATCCCGTCCCTACTGCAAGGACCACCACTCGCTCCTTCTGGCTCCTCCCTGGCCTGCTGTGTTCCCCCCTCTCATAGAACATTAAGGAGGCTTGTTCTGGGTGGGCTGTCACTGCTGCCTCTGATGGATGGGGCTCAGGGCACTCAAACTTCTGGCCATCTGTCGTAATCTTTGTAGTCATGTTCCCTGTGTCACCTGTGTGCTGCCTTGTTGTTTTATAGACTAAAAGGAAAAAAGTTATCTCAACTTCTACTTTGAGTTTTACACCCTTCTACTTCCCAGGGCTTAGTCATGAGTCCAGCCAAGACTAAGCAGAACAGGGGAGGGAGCTGGACCTCAAGAAAAATCTTAGTGATAAATTTGATGCTCTGTTCATATTTTCTTCTTTCTCAGCACTAAGGCTGCATTACTCTTATCGAGTGTGTTGTCTGATCCTCTTTAAGGATTCTGCAGTAGTCCCTCCATAGACTTTCAGTTGGTTGATCAGATATTCTCTGGCTTCTCTAAACTGGTGAGGAACACAGCTGGGGCTTCAGCCAGGAGTGCAGCTACACCATGCTCATTCTGAACAAGGAGTGCCAGATGGGGAGGGAGTTGTGCAGCCCAGATAGGGACAGGACAGCAGAGACAAGAGGGAGACTTACTATGTGTTGGGATGGATAAGGGAGAGACGATCTACATGGATTCTGTAGACATGGGTCTGTTGCCTTTGCTTGACATCATTTTATTCATTCTTGGCACGTGCTTGTATTGGGAGGACCATTTAAAGTGAGAGGTAAGCAAGGGACTAAAATTGTTAAAATACTGATTTTATGATAATCTGACAGGTATGCAGTATGATTTAAACTAGAACAAGCAGGAAGAATAGCTAGGAAATTAATGAAATGATCCAGGTGTGGAGTGACGAGCATTTTTGGTATGTCCCTTGCCTGTCAGGAAACTCAGAATTAAGTTTTGTAGCTGTCATGTATCAGATTTAGAATATGATTACCTTTCCTTTTCATTTTTCAAATTATATACATACTTCCTTTGCCTTTTGGTCTTTTAGGTTTTATTTTCCTCATAAGCTTCTACATATTACTTTTTAGAAGTAAATAGGCTGTAAGTAATAAAAATGTATGAATGAGAGAAAGGTTTATTGCTAGTAATGGCGAGATGGGAGATGAATGATGCTTATTTGACATGAAGCCTTTACAAAGGACTGGGTTAAGAGATGTCACCTAGTGGATGAATGGGGACTGGGAGTTTGAAAACAAGGTTAAGACGACATTAGTAACCTCTAAGCTTCAAATGAGAAGCAGCTGGGGCTGTGATTTCAGCAATTATTGTTGAACTCTAAGGATGTGTTATCTCCACACCCACTTTCAAGGACAGTGATCAAAACTGGAAAATGGCCTGAGGTATACAGGGCTCAGTAGGACTCTGCTCGTTTACAAGGCTGGACAGATGGAGGCGTAGGAAGGGTGGTGTGATGCGAGTTCCCAGGCAGCTTGCACTGAGTGGATGCACTCCTCCTTACCATAGAGCAGTGCCTGTATGGGCAGCGTAGTTATGTGCTAGGTGTTGGAGCTTATTAGTGAGGACTCTTGGTCTTCACAAGCTTAAAGAAAATACAGAATGATGAAAGATGAGCAAACAGAGAAAAGTATAATTGCCAAATCCTGGAGGATACAGCACAAGAATTTGTAAACCCATCTGCCTGCAGGGTCCGGACAGAGCATCTAAATGGGCCAAGTGGGCAAAGTGCAACACAAAGAGGAGAAGTAGAGGGAGGTGGAATGAAAGCCCCAACTCTTTAATCATAGGGTTGGTTCCCTTGGCGACCAGCCCCTGCCCCCACACCCTTAGGTGCTTTCCCCAAATCGCCACATTAACATAACCACCAGTTAATGGTGGAAAGGGGGGTGTTATAAATAACAAAGACACCCATTTCACCTTTGTGGCTCTGAAGTGTATTCAGAAACCGAGGACAAGAGATCCAATATTATAACAAAAGATGGTCCCATTGCTCTTAGTGCTCAGGAAATTCCAAAGGCTTTGAGAGCTATGAGCCAGGGACCTTGAAGGAAGACCAAATATGTATTTCTTACAAATCAATATAGCAGTTGAGGGTGAGGGCTAGGAGTCTGGATTTATAATAAAGACATGAATAACCCTTTTGGTATAAGGCCAGAAAGAATGTAGCTGCCACAGATTTTCTGTGACAACTAATCCCAAAGTCGGGTGGGGGGAGTTTAGTCAAATGCATGTCATTTAACATTCACCATACGTGTGAAAGACTATTTACAAAACCTTCCAGGTTTCCGAAGTTTTAGATTATGGGATGTGAAGTCATTTTCAAGTTTCAATCCTAGTTTTGTTTTCCGGTTATAACAATATTTATATGGTTACTATGTGCTAGAACATATAGTCAATCTTCTACAGGCATTATCTAGATTATTCTTTGTGAGACCTCTGAAGTAGTTGTACATTGATGTGAAGTAACTTGCCCAAGGTCATATGTCTAGGTAAGTGGTGGCATCGTGATCTGGAGCCAGACTGGCCCCACGAGACTGTGAGCGTCACTGTGCAACTGTCTCCATTAATTTGACCATAACAAGTTTCTAACTTTCTTTGAATTGGGTGGAGGAGGAGGGAGGGGATCAAAGGTGGTGATACACACCAAACAAGTGTTTTGTGAATGTATATAAATGTATGAAGAATAGATGTTTTATAAACTGTGAGACAGTTGTTGGCTTAATTGGCATTTACCTGGCAATAAGCTCCAGCGAAGTTGCTCAGTGATTTCACTTTTGATGGTTCTATTTTTCTTAATTACTCCTCATGTAAAATTCTACCTATTAATTGATTCCCACCATGTCCATTCAAAAGGAAAACTCTCTTGCCCTTGACCTTCCGTTCTAGTCACTGCTGACATCTTAATGTGCCCACTTTAACCTCTGGGATCAGCTGGGGATGAAGATGAGAGACCTAGCCCACCTGAGGCCCCTGTTCACTGAGTGATTATTTAACTGCTGTTTTATGAGCCCAACACTGGAGAACTTCCCTTCTAAATGGTGAACATTTCTTCCTATGGGATTCTAAAATAAAAAATCATGACAGACTGCTGAGCATATATCCAGAAACACTGAGTTAAAAGGAAGAACTTTTACAGAATGGGAAAACTTTGTCCTAACATGATTTCATCTGAAATGTTACATTCTTGGACTCTCTAGGGGAGAAAAAGGCAATAGAAACAAATGAAAGAATACGAATGGAGACGAGGAATCCAGCCAAGCAGTAGGTCGCCATACAGAAATGCAGAGAATGGTTTCTGCTGGTCAAAACAAAACCCTGTCAGAGGAGCTAAGCCAAGACAGGTACCACACATGATGGAAAAATCAATCTGTGTGAGGAAGAAAAGTAGGACATGCTTTCTTTTCTCTTTCTAAATGGCTCGATAACTACACTGGGTTAGCAAAGAAAATTACTTCCTGGTATTGGTTGGCGTAGTGATAGCAGGTCACTGGAAAAATAACCCCCTCTTCTTCGTTGTCTTTTTCATACTTTTGAGGAGGTAAAACAGACATTAGGGAAAGGGGTAAAAACCAGGCTGTAACAGCAAATAGATGTCTTTTGAGCCTGATTTTATGCTGGACTATGAAGTGGTCTGGAAATTGCTTTTAAGGATTTAGACCTGACAAAAATATTTCAGTACATCAAACCCAAGAATCCCTGGTCCTTTGGTTTATCTCATAATTAATAGAAAACCATTCAGCAAAGTTTTAAACTATTTAAACATGGTGGAGAATACTTTTTTATTGTAGTATAGTCAGTTACAATGTGTCAGTTTCTGGTGTACAGCCTGTTTCAGTCATACATATACATATATATATTCATTTTCATATCCTTTTTCATTAGAGGTTACTACAAGATATTGAATATAGTTCTCTGTGCCATGCAGAAGAAATTTGTTACCTATTTTATATATAGTAGTTAATATATTGCTGCATCTTTAAAAGACATCTCTAATGTAAAATACGTAGAACTCAAATATGATGCTCCTTTCTTCAGTGATTATTGTACATAAGCCACAGTGTCAGGTACTATAATTCAGAAGATGTCAGTTCTTTAAAACCTTTCTGCATCTTCCCATTGAACTCAGGATAAGACCCAAACTCTGACACTGGTGCCCTGTGATTTGGCCTCCACCTCTCTCCCACTTCATCTGGACCACTCTCCCGCCAGCCGCCCTGGCCTCCTCCAGCACCTCACCCATTCCAAGCCCTTTGCCACTGTGGGTCCTTTCCACTTGCTGTTTCTTCTGCTTGGAATACTAACTTCCTGTTCCTGTTTCTTTACAGGTGGCTCCTTCATACTCCTCAGATCTCAACTTAATATCCTGTTCTCAGAAAGGCCTCCCCAGATTCTCATTTTAAAATAGCTTTCCCATCCTGCCATCGCTGGTTCTGCCACAGCATGCTTCTGTTCCGTTCATGGAACGTGTCACAGTCTGCTGTTTTTTTCTTGTTTGTTTGTTCCCCATCTATACTGTCGACTCCATGAGGGCAGGGACCTTGTCATTCTTGTTTTCTCTTGTATCAGATCCTAGAATGCTGCCTCGCACACTAGACATATGCTACTTATTTGCTAAATGAAGAAATGCAGGGAGTGGAAACTTGTATTTCTAGAACCCCACTTTTACATCAAGCATTGTACTAATTACTATCTGTTTACATAGTTATTGTGAGATAAATTCTATTTTTTTCCATCTCACTGATGAAAAAAGTGGAAACTTAGGTCTTACAATGGTACTAAGTCCTTAAGGAATGCCCAGCCTAATTATATCATTAGAGAGTAAGCTCATTATGCAATGGATCTAGATTTGCTGTTCTTCTACTGTGGCATGTTGAAATTTCATATAGCACTACGACGTACTGAGAGCTTTGAGCAGGGTGGGAAAGAAGGGGGTCTTGGTGGGGAAAACAGATGAGCCAACAGATTTTGTGCTTGCTTCCCATCTCTCCCTCTCCTGCCTCCACTCCCATCAAAAATGGAGTGTCTCCATGGAGCCCTTACCTTCAGACTTCTCCATATTATTTTCATAGGTGACACTGATGAGATAAATACTTTCTCTGATCATTTGACCAAATGTGCTAAGAAAGCATGTCCCAAAATGTCTCAAAGTTCTCTTCCCCTCCATTCCCACTAGTCCTATTCTAGTTCCAGTCATCTTCATCTTTCTATTGTCTTCCAGTTTTTTTGACTTGTCCTCTGTCCTTCATTCCTATCACCATCCTTTCCACTCCATTCCCTGCACACAAGACGTTTTGTTCTAGAGCACAGATCTAGTCATGTTGTCTTTCTCCTCTCAGGTCATCAGTGGCTCCTCTTTGCTTATGGTGTAAGTCTGCAGTCTTCAATATATCATCTGAAGCCTTTGACAACGGAGTCCCTTGCTGTTCCAGTTCCCTTCCTGTTATATATTATGGTCTTGCTTTAAAAGACTTTTGCCTGTGGTCTGTGAGTGTCATGCCAGCTCATACCCTTGTCCCTTCTTGTGGACCCCCTGTCTCCTGGAATGCCCTCTCCCCACTTCTCTATGAAGTTCAGCTCAAAGATAACGTCCCATTTGAAGCTTTCCTGAACTCTCCTCTATTATCCCTTTTTGCAAAGAAGATAATTTTCTTCCAGCCTTACTCCCATGACAGTTCACTTAGGCATCTGTTAGAGCTACAGTTATGATACTTTATTTTTAAAATTGTGACAAGTTTTGTCAGCAGAATAGAATTGTTTAAGTCATGGTGATAGCTACTTTTCATTACATTCTGTTCCATATCTTCACTTCGTAGACTCTGGTCCCATGGAGCACGGGGACACTACGTTATTCCTCTTCATGACCTTAGAACCCACCACGGCACCTGGCAGGTTATTGTATGTTACCATTTTTTTCCCTGGACTGTAGGAATTTTTCTAGGCACTTCACATATGCTGTTTCATTCTTACTGCAGTCCTTTGAGGTGGTCATAATGCTGCCATTATGATAAGATAAGGAAACATTGTGATAAGATAAGAAAACTGAGGTTAAAAGGAATTTTTTTTCTCAGGGTTAGGGTTTGAAGTGATGTATGTACTTGACTCCAACTGTGTTCTTTTTCATTGTGAAATATTTCCTTACATAAATGGATCAAATATGACATCATTTCCTCTTCAATATGTAGAAAATATTCCCCCTATTTTGTATCCTGTGAAAGCTGTTAAAGGTGGGTGAGAATTAACTTAATACTTAGAGTGAACATGAAAGCTAGGAAAATGAGATTGGAGGAAAGGGGTTTTTTTTGGGGGGGGGGGCGGGGGATAAGATGAGTAGACTAGACTGTGAGGGACACAGCATCGGCAGAGCTCCGTGCAGGCAAGTGAATGAAGTTCTCGATTCCCTGAGATTGCTTTCTACCACCAAAGTGAAAACTTACCCCTAGTAAGATACACAGGTTAAAAATGAGAAATATCGTAGTTGACAAAGATGTAAGATATTTTTATAACTGCTTTAACATGTGGAGAGTCTTAATCTTGGTGGAGACTGTCAGAGAAGGCTGACTTCCCAGGTCTCACCTTCTGCCTGTGGCTGTTATTCATTCTCTGCAACCTCAGAACCATGCAGTATTTGGCAAATCTGACAAACAAATCACATACGTCATTACATCATTTCCCACTGAACATCTGCAGCATTCTTATTTGGCAACAGGAAGTGCAAGAAAAGTCAGATGGGACATTGGATGAGAGGTCATAAAAACTGTCATAAATCCTCTTACATGGTGACATTGTTAGATGAAGTTACTGCAAAACACCTCCAGGTCGGTTTGGGGATTTTCAGACTTTTCAGTATTTTAAAAGGAACAATACATTTCCTTTTTGCAAGAAGGACATTTCTGACCAAAGAAGCTGCGGTGACACACTTCCCGGAGATGAGAGAATAGCACAGACACACGGTCACCAATAATCTAGGAAAAACGAATGAGATATCGGGGCAAATGCTGTGCTCTCAACTTGAGGAACAGTCATAAAAGGGAACGGAAGGGACTTGCTTCTTTAAAGGAAGCAACTTAGTTGCAGGCAGCCTCAGACAAGTTGAAAAGACATCTGGAAAGGCTGATAATAGACCGACTTCCTGAAATGTGAGTTTGACTATGATGACTTCAGACAGGAAGCTTATGTTTCTTATTGTAACATTGGAAGAAGACATAAAATTACTAAGTAAAGCTGACTAACTGCATACAGAATTGGAATTCTCTAAAGTAGTATATTGTAAAAGTTATAGAGGTTTAAAATTGTTATCTTCAGGAAGAGCTAATAGCTATCAAACACTTTAATCTGCTCTCCTTCATAGGGAATATATAAACATACATGTACTTGTGTCTGTTAAGTCCAAATGCTATCATCTCTCCTTCAAATTATGGTATCCTGGAGGCAATTTTAATAGAAATGACATTTCATTCCCCCAAACTAGAATTTTTGATGTGAAAGAAGTTTTACTAATACTAAAGTTGAAAGCACTACCGAGGAGAAAAATTAATAGCCAGTAAAGAGATTAACCATGTTCTTCTAATGATGTGTTTGTTGGCCTGTGAGACCTTAAGGCAGGGCTGTAAGAGTAATCCTGGGAGTTATCAAACACATGTGCAATATTTTTTAGTTTTTATACACATATCAGTATTGTACCTCAATATAATTCAGGGAATTCTCTCAGGAGATTGGGAAGAATCCTTGAACACCATATTCCACCATGTTCTTTCTATCTCATTTCCTTCATTACCAGCAATTGCAGGGCTCTATTGATTTAAATGGCACCCCACATACTTAGAAAGAAATATTTTTCTTCTGTGTTTGAAGAAATATATATATACTTATCTATTTATTTATTTTTTGCCTGAACTTGAATGTTATTTGGGGGCTTCATGTTGTCCATCTCTACATACATGAAATTGTAAAACAGCTTTTTTTTCAGGTTGAAAGAATGAGTTACCCTTTATCTCCTCTTCTCAGACACCGATGTCCTGGTCTTTAACCAAAAGTTGCATGTAATCAGTAAAATAGCAATTGTTAACTATTGTTTTTCAGGAAGGGTGCTTTTCGATGAAAGCAGAGAGTACAATGTCCATCTAAATATGACTGTAGAGGCATCCTTTTGAATCTTACAAAGTTCACACATCAATTTCTTAACAGCTCCACTTGTTACATAAAAAAATAAACCTTCAATTTTCGATCACATGCAGATATTATATGTCTGTTCTCTATCTAATGTCCCATTCGTACTTCATGTCCAGCCAAGCAGATATCTCACTCTTCACCTGACAGGCTCTACTTTCTGGTGTATGTTGGCCCACACTGCTTCCTCTCCCTGCAGTGAGCTTTCTCGTCTCTCTACTTCTCAAAGCCCTTCCCATCTTTCCAGGACTGACCAGCTCAAGTGCCACTGTCTACTTTAAGACATAATCCATCACTGTTGCAGTAATGAGTCCTTGGCTCCTTCAGTTGAACTCTATTATTTAGTACATTGAGTTCAGAAAATACTGATTCCTATTCCATGTCCCATGGGGGCTGGGAATCAAAATACTGATTCCTATTCCATGTCCCAAGAACACCTACTGTCCAAAATTAGAGAAAACATGGCATGTACAACATAACCGTAATACAGTGCAGATTTGTATTTAATATCTGTTCTGCTGATTAAAGCAGAATGATTTGAAGTTGCAGACACACATGTGCATGGATGTACATATAAGGTTGACCTAATAGTGGGCCTGGAGTGATTAAATAGGAACTGAATGGCATTGCATGGGAAATTTCATAGCATTGACCCCTTTGTCCGGTTGGGGATTGATTCATTTTTGTTTAGCTCTCAAGTGATTCTTGGTTCAAATGTTTATGGCATGTCCTTTATTACTACAGAAAGGAACAAATGTTTGTCATGAAATGACTTAATGCAGAAGCTTATAATGTCAGAGGTGAAAGTTATTACCACTCTGACTGTTCAGGGGTAACCATGTAAACAGTTTGTATATCCCTCTGGGCTTTTCACTATTCATAATTTGTGTGTATATACACAAAACAAAATTTCTACATGTGTAAAACAAAGTATATGCATACAAGTATTTCAAAGTAGCTGAGCTAGGATTTGAATGTAGGCCATCTGGTCCCAAAGTCTATGCTCTTAATAACAAACATAGGCTGTTTCTCTTACATAGTTGTCTTGAAATTTTCTCCTTAGTGTTTAGGTAGTTCTCATTCACAAGTTTTAGTTTGATCATTCCACAAATGCTTTGGTACTCTAAGTAAAATTCTGAGATGCATTATCCAAAAAAACAATTTGTGTTCTAGAGAAATTCAGCTTGTCTTTTCTTGAGTTATACTCTACCTTTATGTAAAAAATAAATCTCTCTACAAGGAGATAAGTCTAGACCTTTCCCATGTCCCCTCTCCAAACATACACACATACACACACACACACACACACACACACACGCATGCATGCACATACACACACTGCTGCCACCTGAATCTCACAACCCTGATGCTGGAATCACAAGCAGCATTCAGCATACTTTCCACTTCTGAGTCCCTTTTCCATTCTAACTCCAGGCATTGAATCAAGAGATTTGGGCTTGGTTCCTCTCTGATTCCTTCAAGTACAGAAACACACTATTGGCGAATTCCTTACCCTTCAAAGAGGGCAGAAGGCAGCAGAGCCCAGCAGAGACGGCTTCTGTTGAAATTCAGAACCTCCCCCAAGGTGGGCCTTGCTTTATAGGATGCTCAGTACCCTTAAATCGTAATGGATCCACGACCCATGGTTAGAAGGTTGTACTGTCAAGTACATTTTGGGTGTCTATAAACTAACCCAAGTACTTTACAACTACTGAAAACACAATTTCTTCAGTAAATTGAAGGCATGCTTGTTTGGAACTTGAAACACACAAAGCTTTAGAAACAGCCTATGTCTGGAAAACCTATAAAGCATAGGTACAAGTTATACACCCAACTTGATTGTACAAAGATTTTCATAGTCAAAGGAATGCAATGGAACTTTGAGTTTTGTTTTCAAATAGCAGAAATGGTATTTGTGTAAGTTCTTGAAAACCGACTTTGAGAAGGAACTGAAGAGAAGGGCTTTGCAGTGGAATGGTTACAGGATACCAAATGACTGGGCTAGTAAAGTAATGAAAATTACTATTTCTTAGGCATTTAACCTCACACCTCAGTTTCTCCATCTGTTAAAATGGAAATAATGATAGTGCTTACCTCATTGGGTTGTCACATGAATGAAAGAGTTGATGTACATGAACTACTTAGGGTGCCAGGCACATGCTAAGTATGTTTGTGTCCGTCATCGTTAGCACCGATTGATCATCCACAAACCCTTACTACAGACAAGCAGACGATACAGGAGATTCCTTCAGGTGCCAGAGGATGATCAGGCTATCCCCAGGAAGTGCATGAGGCTTCTGTGTCCAAACAACCAAGCAATCTTTTAAACCTCCTTTTTTAAGGGCAAAAATGAAATTGCAAAAAAACAAAATAAAAAAACTGTCACTCTTGACTGCTACTGAGAATGGGGTTTCTTTTTGAGGATGAAGAAAATTTTCTAAAATTACATTGTAATGATGGTTGCACAGCTCGGGATGTATACTAAAACCACTGAACTGACACTTTGGGTGAGTTATATAGTATATGAATTATATCTTAAGAAAATTCTTTTTTTAAAAAAAAAAAAAAGTCTGACACTCTTTTAAAAAGTTCTTTCCAGGCGTTAATGGGAATTTGCCCTGTCTGAAAAGGCAAATGAGGATGACACTGCCAAAGGCTTTTCAAAGATAATTATTTGTGAAAACATGCCTACAAACTTATAAGTTCTGGTGATAAAATCTGGGACCGGGTTTCTGAATTTAACAGTTTGTAGCTGAGTAACTTTAGTACTGGACACTTTTCAGATTTCACTAAGAAGTTCTCACCTTTGTGTTTCTATTGCTAATAGTGTTTGTTTTATCCAAGTGCTGAGTTTCATTGAAACTCTAGTCAGTAGTCCCATCACTCATATTCTGAAGGAATAAAGCAGTAAAATTGGATTCAGATCAATACACCCTTCATCAGGAAGCTCTGCCACACTTCTTAAGTAAGGAACTCATACTACATCTTAAAGGCTCACCAAGGGTGTCCCTTCGACACACAGTCAGTCATGGAAATCAAACAATGGAGATGAGATGTTTCAAATCTACTGTTAGCTTCTGTCTGAAGATCAAATTCCTCCTTAGTGGCTGCCGTGGAACTCCAATCTTATTATCCTACACATTTAACTGGTAACTATTCGGGCCAGTATAAGCCGACTGAAGGACCTAGGACCTTATGAAATCCCTTCCACACTCACTTGTCAGGAACTGGGATCTCAGTGGATGGAGACTGTAACTGCCTTGCGAGGGGAGATACCATGTGGGTTCTGTCGTCCGCTTTGTGAGATGGATCTCCAGAAATGCCAGGCATAGCCTTCTGATAGTAAAACTTGTAGAAAAGTACACTTCAAACTATGTGAGAATTTCCTGTTTTTAATCTTTACTTGTGTTGTTAGTAGTTGTTCAGTTTTCAAGATTTATCAAAACATACTTCCTCTGAAAACATCTATCTGTACATTACAGATAATGGGGCTTAACAAAAATAGTGAGAGTCTAGTAGTGGCCCATTCAATTTGGTGAACAATTTCAGAACAGCTCAAGTCATAGGTAATTAGGAACAGGTTTGGGGATGACTATAAATCAAAATGACTGTGTAAATAATGTAAGCCAGACTCTCTGAATCAACCCAGTTGTCTGATTTCCCCCATTCGGAGCACAACCCCAAATGAACTGAACAGTTTTAGTTTGGACTTTACCAACTTTCCTGCTCAGATCCTGCTCTTTGATTTCTCATCTGTAAGAGATGGAGGGCTCTGCCAGCTGAGGGAGTCTATGCGTCTGTGTCCCTCAGTAGGAGTAGAAAATCAAGGCTCCTCTGGGGATTTTGGGTTGCTCACTTGGTTGTTACCCATTCAATCGTGGCTGCTGGGATTATGATGTATGTTACTGTTTCTAAACAAGCCTGCTTATGACTGTAATATAGCCACTGTGGTGGGGGATAAAGAAATGACTTTCCAGGCTCATTCCACGGAAGATGGCAACTTTTTAATCAATTACTTTTTTCTAAAATCAAAATTTAATTTACATTATTATGGCTTTAGAAATATTATCCACAGCTGAACCGTATATCAGATTACCATGGTAATTCTTCTGTTGTGTCCAATTTTTTGTTTTCCCTGAAGTGAATAATTGCCACTGGTTTTGGTTGGTTGCTTAGCTCTCGACTTAGCTGACACTCAGATCTTAATTTTCTGTTACTATTGAAAATCTATTTCTAGACAATTCAGCATCAGGTAATCACTTGTGTTCTCTCTCATTCTAGAGTTGTCTGTTCCTCTGCTCCAGCATGGACTGATTGATCTGTAGACCTGCTATACTACTGTCACCTAGAAAGCTCTTTATGCCATCATGCTGGAAATTCCTCCATCTCTCTCTTCTGTCAGATCTGGTTTTGAGTCTCATGTCTTTCTCTTACTTTACTCTTGCATTTTGATAAATCCTCTCTAGCTTCTTTCTAAAAAGGAAAATAAATTTGAGACAGTACGTCTGGGAGTGCCTTAATTCTACCCTTAATTTGATCTTTTGCCTAGATCTAGAATTCTATATTGGAAATGTTTCCTTCAGAATTTTGAAAACCTTGTTGTATTTTCTTCTAACTTCCAGATTTGCCATTTAGAAATCTGGTGCTGTTCTTATACTTAAAATATATATGATCTGTCTCTTTTTTTAAGCCCTTCTGTAGAAGCTCCTAGGGTCTTTCCATTATCCCTAGTGCTTAGAAATGTTATAGTAAAGTGCCTTTTAAAGCTTGTTAAAGTGCCCTTTAAAATTTGTTGTCTCCTTTTAAATTGGAAATTCACTTCCTTTGGGAAGGGAATGCAGGGAGAGGTCTGTGATATGAATTAACTTGCTTCCTATTGGTTTCATTTTCTGTTTTTGGCTACACTAAGGCAGCTACTACTTCTGCATCAGGTTTTCTGCTTCAGAACTTTTGTTCCCACTTCTCACCTGTTGTAATCTTATCTCCCATTCTCTTTGACCTTGGATATTTGTCTTTTTTTAAGAATCCCTTAACTGCCAATTAAATAGTTTTGGGGGAGAGTAGAAATAAATGCAGGTGTTCAAACTACTATGTTTAACTGGAAGCCTCGAATTTATATTTAATTATATTAAATGTAATCTAGATGAGTCTGGCTGTCAGTGTAATTTGCCAAGATCTTACAGATGCTGGTACTGTCATGCATCACACTGTGTATCACCAAGCTTTGTTAACATCTGCTGTGTGTCTTTTGGGGGAGTTTAGGATGAACATAGCTAGTCGATAAATTTTCTAAGGTTTTCAGCACAAGATACTCAGCCGTGCTCCCCTCATAGGAATTGGTCTGCTCTGAGTGAAAATGCCACCTAATTGTATGTGCCACCTGTTGTTCTTGAGCTGTGACCAGAGCTTCTTAGAAGTTTGTCGGGATATTTGAAGCAAATACCCCACCCCCCAATATGTCTGTCTCTCTAACACACATACAGCGTAGTTACTCATCAATCTATAACCAAAGGCATCTATAACTTCTGGATTTTGAACAGTGTAGTTTGGGACTATGACCTTAACTGGCATGGTTAATCAGAGCACGAGTGGCTGATAACTTTTTAATAGTGTATCACTGATTCTTGCTTTTTAGACCTTTCCACAAATACTTGCTGATATCCTCTACTTAACAGGGATTGAAGGTGACCCATAAGGCGCACACTCACAGTTCTTACGTGTACCTTATGTTTTACAGGGAAGGGACCTAATTTGGTGGAAGATGGTAAAATATTCTCGAAAGAATAGAAACTTCCTCACAAGTGAAAGAAAGGCAAAATTGAAGCAAAATAAGTAAAATTCTGATTGTGATATCAGATTCTATTTTATTCAGCTATCTAAAATGAAATTATATAAAATCTGAGATACAACTTAACATCTCTAGAAGTTTTGTGTTTGCAGCTTTGAAGGTAAAAATATTTGTTTACTTAAACTAGTTTCCTTACCATAGTTTGTGACTTATCCCAAATCTCTCCTGTTTTAAGGTTGACATTTATGAGTTCTTTTGATTGTTATTGAAATCATTATTGTACATATATACCGTTTCTTTCTATTAGGTGAAACTAATGGTTCACAGAAAGTCATAATATCTAAAAATTGAATATCACAAGTAGTCACACTTGTCTTTCACTTTCAAGTTACAAAGGCATATTCCCAGTTAAATTAGGTATCAAAAGACATTGATTCTCCTTTTTTGAATGATCTACCCCTAAGAGGAAAAGAACTTGAACCCCATCCAGGCTAGTTTTGTTCTTAAATAGCCAGTATGTGTCTTTCATTTAAGAATTCAGATTATTAAAAATCGTAAGTTGGTTAATTTGGATAACAAAAATGTTGGACAATTTTTCAGAAAAATTTACAACAGTCTTGACTTGTAAGTGGGAACTGAAGGGAAAAAAAGAATATTTTACATCAATTCAAGCCCTAAATATCAATTAATTCAATTACAATAGTGTATAGTACTCCTTTCGACTTCTTGGTTCTGATAAGTCTGTTTCTGAAATAAGAGTCCTGGAAGTCCCAGGAGATGGGCACACCCACCAGCCAGCTGCCACACTGTCAGTCCTCAGGAAAGCAGCTTGCCCTGCTGATAATTAGCAGTTTCTCTGAGCAGGCACTCTGCTTCGTATCGTTAGCTCACCAATTCTCTTGGACTTAAACAGAGAGGACCTGACTCCGTATGATAGCAGATCAGAAACAGACACTGGTGTACCTCATGTACAGCACAGGGAAAATGAATGAGTCTCACCACAGCCCTTGACTGCTCACTAAAGATCGGGATATAGCCATCACTGCTATCATTGTAGGGGTTCTCCTCCCCATTTCTTATAATAGTAGTTTATCAAAGGAAGAGAGAAATACTGTACTTTTTACCTAAGCTCATGAGAAGCGTTAGGTCCTTAGACATATGGAGGTGTTATTAAAAGAAAATGATTCTAATTGTGTAGCAACCTGAAATTACATATGACAATTAGGCCATGGTCATTCAAGTGTGATTCATTATTTCACTAGTGCTTCTTTGTGCAACATTTTTTTCCTGTTATAGTGGGGGCTCTTCTAGTAGTGGCTGGGGAGATGGGGGAAAAGAAATCCTTGATGATTTTTCTTCGGTGAAACAATTTCATACACAAGACTTTACAGCAAAAGCTTAAAATGAGTTCTAGCAATACTAGACTAGGCTAATCAGTACAAAACTATTATGCAGCATGTGCAATTAAATATTAAAATATTGAAATTAAAATATTAAAATTAAAATATTAAAATATTACCAGCACCATAGCAAATAACAGCAGACATGCCCGTTTATACTAAAAACACCGTGACTATATACTTAACAGTAAATACTTACTTTAACAGAAATATATTGTAAATATAGAGGTGTTAAAGAATTCTTCCCTCCAAAATGCTGTGCTACAATAGCTGGGTTATGTGGGAAGGGCACAAATGTCACATATCCAAAAATAGTCCAATAAGTTGACTCTGTACTTTGAAATGCCCAGAGGCAGTGGATAGATGGTTTTGATTTATAGGGACTTGAGATAATAATTCTGTCTTGGGAGAATAAGAGAAGGGTAAAAACAAAACAAAACAACAAAAAAACAGGACTGTTGTCTGAGGGAGAAGAACATAAACTATTTGCAATTACATCAAACTAAAGTGGACATAGGACTGAGCTTAACCTCGGAAGGGGATGGTGATGGATGGAGAGCTCGATGGACACTCACAACTGTTGAGTTCCTGCCTCCTCTCCCTTTGGGTGCAGTGTGTTCACTAGTGCATTTGGGGGACGCCTGCACTGACCGCGGGAAATCTGACTGTGGTGGTATCTCTGAGGTGGCTCTCGTGCTTATTGAAATTTCCTACGCAAAATTTGCTTCCAGGAACAGAGGAGCTTATGCAGAAGGTTCAGTGGCATTTTGTGTAGTTGGAAAAACATTTTGAAACATCCTTTTCTCCCCCTTTGATGTCATCATACCTATATTTCTCAAAAGTTCTTAGCTTAAAAGTAGCAGAAAAAGGAGCATTTCTGTTCCATGAAACTCCTATTTGGGTAATTCTTGAGAGAGTCCATATTTCTTGTGTAGATACCTCTTCCTTCTTGAACTTTTCTAAGCAGATACGAAAACTGAAATATGAATGTTTATAAAGGCAAAGGAAATTAACTTTTTTAGCATCTGCAATAGAATTACCACCAGAGTCACCAAATTACGTGTTTAGTTCTTTGGAGATACTTGATCATTTGAACACTGCACTTAATCTCAAAGTCATAAGCTCTGGTGTTGGGACATAAAGTGAAAAGGTAAGAAGTGGTGACCTGTAAAATACAGCATGTAGAGTGTCGGTTTGTGATGCAGGTAAGAGATGCAGGTAAGAGAGTGCCTCTTCTGTACGGAATGGTGCTAGAGAATCTGGGTTGGATAAAGGGACCATCAGCTTGGGTGTGATGCCAGCACCAAGGAGGCCAGTCACCCCTATGTGGCCATGTGATGGGGATTTGAGTTGACTTTCCTTGGGGAAGGATGCTGACTCTCAGAGCACCTGCCAACTAGCTAACCAATTGATGCTTTTTCTCTGTAATGAGAAACTGCAATAAAATAATTATGTAACTGAAGCATTTATAATTCAGTTTTTTTACCTTTTTTTTATTGAGTTATAGTCATTTTACAATGTTGTGTCAAATTCCAGTGCAGATTTTAATATCATTAGTTACCAAGTTCTTGTCAAGCTATGATAGAAAAAATTTCAAAGAAATAGGAATATCTGTAAATACCTTATCAAAAGACTACTATCATTATTTGCTTGTGTGATTTTAGGGTTCTTGTGATCTTGTTTTGTGAAATATACTAAATCTATAGCTACTTATACTAATGAAGAAGGGAGGGAAAAAGGAAAGGATGCAGGGAAGCATGGAAGCAAATAGAATTGAAAGGATGGGGTATGAAATGTTTACATTTTTAATTTAATGAGAGGTTGGCTTTCCTTCGTGATGGGAAGTGCCCCGTGAGCCTTTCCTCTCCTTCATTCCAGAGCCCCTTCTCAGACCGTAGCTGCTTTGTTCTTTGCCACAGGGAGCTGTTTACATTTTGGACACCTCCCTTCCTGGGGGATACCTCATGTATTTTCTGTGTCTGAATCAGGAGGGACCTTGGCTATCTCCTCTCTGGGTTGTTAGTATTCCAGACTGTACTTGAAACCTCAGGGGTTTGGGTTTCTGAGACTTCAGTGGGTTTTAGGGATGTAACATGGCTGAAGCAACTTCTGCCTGTCATTTCGGATTATAAAGGCCTTTCATGGGCTTCCCTTCCTTATCTGTTCACAGGTTGGTCTATGAAAACCAAAAACCTAAAGTCTCCAGTGCCACTTCTTCCCCCAGAAATAATTAGTTTCAATTTTTCTTTTTCTTTTACAGCCATAAAAGAAAAACGAAGGAAAAAAAAATGGCACTCTTGCAAATCTACAGTATGACCTTTCTGCTTTCTTAGGATATTTGCTGCTCTAAGACTGAGTTTGTCTGCTCTGTTTTTCCTTCACGTTTGCATTCATGGTGGCCAACTTGATAGACACACATGTGATTTTCTGCAGAGGGGCCAGATTGCTTTCTTTTCGGTCTCTCTAGGTGGCTGGAGGATTGTTCACGGGCAGGGCCCTGTCCTGTGCGTCATCCTTAGGTCCCGGCACGGAGCCTGATGTCCAACAGGTGCTCTACTGACACTTTTGAAGTTGAAATAAGAGTGCATTGAACCAAACCTGACAAATAAACAGGACAGATTATTCCCCATTTGTGCCCTTTAAAGCAGTTTCATATCAGTTTCTACAGTGTCTTGAGGGCAGGATTGTTCTCTCTCCCTCTTTGGCTGCAGCCTCATTGTTAATATTAACAAGTCTGCTTGTGCCACACTAGATGAAATAGCTTGAAGATTTATACCAAACCAAGCAGAAAATTAGTTACTAGAAAGGGACTAGGGACCAGAAGCGAGAAATTTGATAGGGCTGCTGTGCTGGAACTCCATCGACTCAGA